>NC_090931.1:1211883317-1212186347 GCF_040938575.1 Ambystoma mexicanum
GACTACCTCCTCGACTCCCTGTCTGTGACTGGCCCGAGCGCCTTCTGGGCTGTGAATTATTTGGTGTAGGCAGGTTTTTAGGCCCCCCCATCTCCAAATCTAAAACGGGGGCGACCTTTACCTCTGCCACCTTGGCAGCAGCAGGGGTGCTGTTGGTTTTGGGGTTTTTAGGCGCGTTATTTTTATTTTCGATAGGCTTCTGCACCTCATAGATCCGGGTAGCCTGTTCAATGACCCAGTCTAAAGATCTTTTCTCGTGAAAATCTCTCACGAGCTGGGTCATGATGTATTTGGGCAAGGCATGGAAAAAAGTATTGATACATTCTCTGCTGTCTGTGCGCACCCTTCTGGTGGTCTGCGCAAAAGCACGCTTTAATTCTTGCACAAACTCTTGTGGGGCCTGATCCTCCCCACACTACAAATTGTAGGCTGCCTTGCGAGCCTCTTGGGGATTTCTGTGAACAGAAAAATGTTTTAATATGGCCGCCCTATAGGTGGACCACCTTGAATGATTTTGGTCCTCCAGCCCCGCAAAGAAACTGGAGTACTCTGGGGAGAATGTCCACTTTACATATTGGATACAGCTTTGGCTGTCCTTCAAATGAAAAGTCTCCATCATTTGCTCATAGAGCTCCAAGTGTTCCCAAACAGAGTACTTGGCGTTCTTATGATAAGGCGTGATGACACTCCTGATTGCCTTAATCTGTTTCAATGGGTCCTTAAGCAAGGCCCTTTTTGCCTTATTGGCCTTTTTGGTTCGGGTAACCCTGGTCCATTCATCCTCTGACTCAGAGGCACTGCTCCCAGAGGTTCCTGTCTGATCTTCCAGGTTTTCCCGGATTCTGCGAGCCTGGGAATGGCTGGCAGAATGTGGGGACCTGGTCTCCTGTGTCCTGCGCCGTTCAGAGGAGTCTTCAGATTCCTCCTGGCTGCCAGGATTTGATGGGTACCCCCCCCCCCCACTGACCTAACTGTGCAGAAGTTTTCAGGATGCCCTTAATGGGCCTATTCTCCTGCGGTTCCCCACTAAATTGCACTGTGCTTGGGTGCCCATACCCGGATGCCCGCCCATCCATTCCTGGGAGGCACTGGCCTATGAGCCCCATGCTTCTGGCTGGATAGTAATCTGCCATCCCTGTGGCCCGGTGCTCATGTGTGCCAGGGTACATGGGGGTGGCAGAGTCCAGGGACTGAGAGAGATAAAGGCCTCTGGTACTAGGGCTCCTGAGGTTATGCTCAGGAGTTTCCCTTTCCCAGCGAACCTGGTCTCTATCCGCCCCTGCTCCCTGTTGCAATGCAAGAGCCTGCGCTTTCAGTTCCTCAGTTAAGGCCTTACTAGACTCTATCAGTCGCTCCTGCATCGCTACCTGTTGTTGGAGCCTATCATTGTGCTGACAGAGAGCCTCATTTTCTCTCTGTGCCTCCTGATTGGTCCTGGAGTACTGGGCCAGTCTCTGCTGCAGGAGGGTTACCTCCTGAGCTGTGTCCCTATTGGCCTGCTCCTTTCTTGCCAGAGCATCCTCCACCCTCCTGGTGTGCTCTAACAAGTTCTGGTGTTCTTTTTGGAGGTCACCCAGTCCCTGGAGGGCCAGGTGATTTTCTTCCATTTTCCTTTTTAAGTGGCAGACTTCCTGGCCTAAGGTATCCCTTTCCTGACTAAGAGCCTGCATCTGTGCCGCCAGGTCGTCCCTTTGCCTTTGGAAGGCACCAGTTTTCTGGCGCTCCTGGTCAAACTCTGCCTGGGTATCCAGGTCTTTCAAAATCAGTTTATTGCTCTCTGCCTTCTCCCTATCTAGGTGGCTTTGCAGGGTGACTACCTGCTCAGCACATGCCCTATTGAAGTCTAACTGTTGCTCCAGCTTTTTCTGGCTCTCAGTAGGGAGTCCAAACCTTCTTGGTACTCCTTCTGCCAGGCCAGAAATCTGGTATCCTGGTCCTCCTTTTCCTGTTGCAGCACATCCATATCCTCCTTTATTTTAGTGATGTACCGTCTGCTGTCATTTTCTGACTCCTGGCTCCTGAGCAGCCTCTGCTCAGAAGATTCCAGATCAGATTGGGCCTTCTGTAATGCCAGCAGTTGCCCACTCGCCAGATCTTGGCCTTCAGCACATTTGTCCTGCATGGCTCCCATATGTAAATATAAATATGCCGCTACCCTAGCAATCTTGTTGTGCTCATCCTTGGCCTTAGGGGCCATGTATAGTTCACTCAGGGCCACATGTAGGGGACCCTGATCTCCCCATATATCTGACCCTGTTTCAGTGACCTGTTGCGCGATTGCCTGCAACCAGACCGTTTGGTCCCGATGAGTCCACTCACCTCTCACAAATAGCTTATGTAAGAAGTGCTCTCTGGCTATTTTGATGTCTACCAGTGTCGTCATTCTGGAATTTGAGTTCCTTCCTGACTTACAGAAGTTTGTATTTTATTTTTGCAAAACAGACCTTTTCCTTAGAGCGTTCCTTTGAGGAGTGCTTTACAGCATAACACAGCGTGGTGATCTGACCAGATATGTGTATCTGGTCAGCTGGCACACTGTATTAATCTGCACAAGTGATAGATCTAACCCAGACGTCCGGCTCGAGCCCCCAATTTGTAAGAGGATTCAATTCAACACTACAGCTAAGTCAATGCCTAGTCTGGGATACTGAATGGAAACCCTTATTGATATATCTTTATGTCCAGTTCATGAGTTCTGGATGACTACCCCTATATCACACCCCTCTCTTGGAACCCCCCTGACACCACTGAGCCAAGAAGTAGTTCTGTTTTGCAAGTTTAAACGGTTTATTTGAGAATGTAAGCAATACATAGATATCACACTTTATAATAAATTAATAATTAATATCACACTTCAGAACATGTGCAGTTAACAACAATGGGTAATGTTCTACTAATAAACTGATTTGATTACCCAGGAGTAGTATAAAAGATGAGGTAGCACACTTGGGAATAGGAACAGAAGAATAAGGTGGTAGAGAATGCTTTATCTAGTTTCAGATGGATGCAATGTTGAATGAAAATGCAATACAGAAAATACTCAATATGATTTCAACAAAACAATGTAATCACTTTTCTCTGGCAATCCACCCCCCCCCCCCCTTATGTAATGTAAGGAATTGAAGAGGAGAGCACACAGTTCTTAGAAATGCAATCAAATAGAAGTCAGTTCAATTCCCCCTCAGCAGCTTATACAACAATAGGAGTTTATTAAACACAGGCAAAATGCTTTGAATATGGTGACACTGCAGTGAGAAATATGCTGAAAATGCTTTTAATTCCCTTCAGGAGGTTCAGGGTGAGTGGTATCTAGTTAATATGAGTTCAGGCTCACTCTAGCAATGATTCAGGGATGGTTCTTAAGAGGCAAACGAAATTTGAGCAGTTCAGGCAAAAGCTGCTGATTTTTACAGTAAAGAAATCGTGCCAAATCGCAAATCGCGGCAAAATTCGCGAATGCGTGATTCGTGATTGCGGAGAAAGTATAAGGAAGTCGGTTCTAGGCTTGTTGGAAAGGTAAGATTCTAAGCTTTCAGAGGAAAGTTAAACCAAGTTCCTAGCCCAAACGGTTATGGAGTTATGAACGATTATGTGAAGGTTGTTTTTCGGATTTGAAATTTTTAAAAGTTCAAAGCGACAGGTTACAGCCTGCAGCTAGAAAATGACAGGTGACAGCTTTGCAAAATAACAAGTGACAACTTCTAGGAGGCAGTTCTGGTTAGATTAAAATAGTTGGATTAGATTATTTTAACTAAGAGATTGGTCCTGCACAGTTCTGCTAGGTACTCACAATATATTTTTGAAATAGGCCTCGCCACGGATCTGGTCAGGTTTTGGACTGGACTCCGGTTCTGGTCTCGGCACTTCACAGTGAGCTGGATCAGCTCTCTGGTTCTGCTAACAGCGGTCTGGGTCAGCTCTGCTCTGCTGGTCTAGCCTCTCTGGATTCTGGATACTGCTCTGCTTTCTCTGGGTACAGCACTGCTTCTGGTTTTTCTGGCACAGGGTTTTAGGCCAGAATCAACAGCTGGGTCCGGCTGTGAATAGTCTGCAAATGATTTTTGGGCCTGCTGACAAATACTTTTGCTTGCAGTGGGCCTTCTTGGTTCAAAGTTCTGTAGTCTCTGTTTAGCTTGGAAGTCTAAGTGTAGGATCTCTGGATGTGAAGTCGTCGGTCAGCATGCTCCGCAGCAAATGGAATTGAATGTCTCTACCTGTCCCAGCAGTCTGTTTTTATGTGTTTTGAAAGTGGGTGGGTGCCTGGGCCTAGCTAAGCCTGCCCCTTTCTACTTGTCATTGGCCCAATTCTCCCCTCTCCCATGATTGGGGGAAGGAAATGTGAGTCAGAGTGATGCTGTAGGTTTTATGGGTCAGAGGATCCTCCCCTGGTCAGTTTGCCCACAAATCTATATTTGACCTAAAGACATATTTCATAGATACACAGTGGTTTGAAATTACATGCACCCATCACGTATCACATGAGGTATACTCCGTTCAAACTCTGATGTTTCTAAGAGCTTGCATTCAGAAACGGCAACATTTTGCGTTTTTTAACTGGTTTTGTAATATTGGTTTTTCATTAAAAATTATACACATATACACGGCCTGTCCATACATACTCCAGTAAATTCCCATGTCTCTAGCTTAAACACAGAGTCTCTAGTATCCATAAATAGCGGGGTTTTGCCCAGAACATCACACAAATTGGAGTTTGGGCTTGAATCGAAGGTACATTTTTTAAATTAAGGCTCTCAAAGTTATACATTCCTGTCATTTGATTACAAAGAGTTATCAGTGTTTCTGTAAAATATATATTTTGCTTTCAATTCAGTTCTCAGAGTGTTGGAGTCCGCCTCCAAAACTTGGGTGGGTCAGTGATCACATGTGTCTTCTACTGGGAGCTCTTTGTGTACAGTCAACAGTCAACATCAGCATATTTTATTCAAGTGCAAGAGCCTATTGTGTGGTCTCCAGGAGGCTGCCAGCCAGTCTGCCTTCTATCAATCAAGAGGTCATGTGAGATTCTGACTCCTGGTGTGAATCTCTGGAGGTGAGAGGTTTCCCAGTTTTTGGCCTGTTAATTAAATCAGATTGTCTTCTGGGAACAGCATGTGGTTAAGATTTTAATTAACTCCCAGCCTTTGATGTAAAGGCCTCTCCTGCAACTCCTGACATGCAGTTTCCCTGTCAGAGTTTAGACCGCTAGCGCCGCCCTCAGTCAAAAGCGGGTACTGCATGCATTTTTTTGGATCAGTCTTGAATTCAAGCATTTCAAACAAGAGATATTACATGGAAGTATATTGTCCAGGTTCAACAAATGGCATTAGTGTAGTTCTGCAGTAAAATAATTTTGTGCCCATAAATTAGCCATGTTTGACCTGAAGAAAACGAATTCCCAACAATTATGGGTTGCTTTTGGCAATCAGCATTGCCCCTTTTACAATGGTTTTAGGCTCTGTGCCCTTCTGTGCTCACAACATAGGCAAAAATGGGTGGCACCTTGGGTGACCATCTTGGTGTGCGCACAAACTGCGTGGTTCTCCTGGATTCTGGCGCACATGTGGGCTTTTTGGCCATCTTGGATTTTCTAAGTCCACAGCACCAAATGTTGCAGCATGATAGCTCAAACGTGGGTCAGGACACCCAACAGTTGTTAGTCACGAAAACCTGGCAATTCTTTATCTGCGTCACAATAAACCATACAGGCATGTTGCAAAGGCACATGGATGCCATTAAGAGTTACATCTGAAGGTTTATTTTGATTCTGTGTTTTCCTGTCTCTCGCGAGTTTGTCCTCCCTTCGTGATCCTCTCGCAGATAGCTACCCCCAGAATCAGTCAGGTAGCTTCTGTCATGTAAGAGAAGCTTCCCTCCAGTGGATCAATGATGATGTTGCTTGATTCGTCACCCAATATTCAGATGACATATCTTAATTTTAGCCTTACCATCAAAGGTTCACCCATTTTCTGTTGCCCAGTCCTTTTGGGCTTAGTTTTAAAATGATGACTTACTTTAGCAGAAACTTTTAAAGGGACAGTTTGTCCACTGGAGTTTTCCCTTGAAATGGCCACACCTAGATTTTTGCCAGGGCACCAGCATCCTTGCCGATAAATGTGTTATTGATGCCATTGTCACGCACTAGAACGCCCACAAGATACACAATATTTTGATTGGCATCTTTAGAAGTATACCATATTTAGTCAATGATGGTAGGACAACATCAAAAGGTTTGTCAGAAGAAGTTATATCTGGTTCAACTGCATTAATTTCACCATCAATATTCCGGACTTCCTTCATTTAGGTAAAGGTCCAGGGTGCCAAATCCTAAGAGGCTCTTGCTGGACACCTTCTCTGCAGAAGAGTGGATAGCTCTCCTTTTAGTCATGGCATGAAAATCCAAGGGACACTACTGTAAAAGATGCAATGCTGACTGACTCAAGGGGCACCCATAGTCCCACTCCTCCCTCCCACTGCCCAATCGATTAACCAATCTTCTGATGGCAAACCGGGACGGTGCAGATATTAGGATTTAACGTTAGGCAATGCTACAATCTGTGTTAAGTGCACTGATCAATATTCTTTCAGCTGCACATTAACAGTGTCCACCCAGGGCACTAAACAGAAGGAACAGCCACAACCATAAATAAAAAGAGTAATAACTCTGGGGCAGCATTCAGAATAACATCACTATGCATAAAAACACATGGATGTAAAAATATACCAATGGGTCACAATGAGATGGTTTTGACTGATGGCCTCAATCAACCAGGAAAGACCAACAGCAACCCAAACGTTTAGGACACACAACAAACTAAACTATACATTGACATCCAACTGGTTATTATCATACTCCTGTGATGGGTGAAAGGCAGAATCATTCCTACTCGGAGCAGTTCATTGGGTTGAGCTCCTGCTGGAGCGATTAAGCTTGACCTTCAGGTGGAACCTGTCAGAAATAAATAGCAATTTCTTCACAATCAACATAGATCTGCCACAAAAGGTGAACATGCGTATCAATGTACCAGAGATTATTTATCAGTAGTGCCAAAAAGTAATATTGATGGTGCTACAGGATATTCTTCAAAAGTGTTTCCAGAGTAAGACCTAATAGTAACTCAATGTTGTCAGGGACTTGGCAATTGATTACAATGAGTCAATAGTAACACTAAGTATTATCAGTGACTCATTATTCGCACCCGGGGCAGGGGGAGCAGCCATGAAAAGCGGGCTGAAACCGCTAATCTCAGCCTGCGTTCCATGGAACCCTCAGGCTGCCTCCCCTCCGCAGGCCTTCCCAACTCTCCTCTGCAGTCCCACTTACCTGATTGTTTCGGTGGCATCCACCGTCGCAGCTTCCCTCCTTGCTTTTCTGGCCACCATAGTAGAAGAGGGGTCCATACGGAGTCCGCCTTCTAAAACCATGGTGGCCATTTTGGATGAGTATTTTCATTCATTGAACGTGACGCGCGTGGTGTCCCGTTCAATGAATGAAAATACTTTTTTTTGCTTAGCACTCTTGGTTACTGCTTTGGTACCCTAGGGTGCTAATGGCATTAGCACTCTGTTCCAAGGGCTGGCATCAGGGCTAATGACCCAGAGCCCTTGTTAACCCCCCCTCGCTTCGCTAAGCCCGTTAACTCAGGCTGATGAGCCGTTACACCCCGTTCCAGCCCTTGGAACGGGGTGCTAATGCCACATTATCAATGGCTCTGTATTATCAGTAGCTCAGAATCATTGGTGAGTTGGTACCATTAATTGTGTGGTATTATTAGTGGGTGGCTAATTATAAGCATTAACTCATAATCACAATATTATTAATGGTTTGGTATTGGCTTGGTATTAACTGTACATTACATCGAAATTGCTGCTGGCTCAACTTTATCGATGGATTATTGTAATCAGTGGCCCAGCATCATTAGTGGAGCAGCATCATTGACTCAGCATCACTGCTCAGTATCATGGCTCAAAATCATCAATCGCTTAGCATTATTAATCGGTCATTATTATCTGACTCTTCATATTGTCAGAAATTCAATAATTTTAATATCATAAAGGGCCTACAATTATCAGTGGCTCTTATATATCAGTGACTTCATGTCATCAATGGCTCAGTATCTTCAGTGGCTCATGGGGCCTCAATGCGAGTTTGGCAATATTTCGTCCGTAAATCTGCCAAAATACCACACAACTCAATTACTGTTACCACCACTTTGCCCCATGGATTTACCACTGGATTACAAGTGGTGGTATGGCAGTGTAAAACCCCATTTTTGAATTTCAGCATAATTACTGCTGGTGGTAATTTTGCCATTTTTGGGCAGTAAGGTGGAAGATTTAGCTCCAGCTTTTTGATGGAGGTTTATCCTCCACCTTTTCAGCAAACTCGTTTTATGGCAATTGAGCTTCTATATCGGGCTTAATACCAGAGACCAGCCTGTAAGCACTGGACCAGGTTTTGAACCTGTGATGCTCCCCATTGTCTTGCTTCAAAGACAAACGCATTGCCACTTAGCCATCATCCCAGTCCCACGTTACAGCTGGAATTACTGACACGTTACCACCATTTGTTTTCATAACGCTGTACTCGCAATGCTCCCCATTATCCTGAAGGCTTTGTATCCAGGCAGGCAGTCTTCTGAGGGTTGGGGTAAGAGAAACCAGTAATTCCAGAACAAAGGCATTGCCCAGCAGCCCAATTGCAAAAAGTTTGCAGAGCATTACTTAAATCAAATACAACCACCATCATTGCCTGATTTTCTGAATCATTGGTGGTGGCCTGAACACTGCAATTACTCTATGACCAATTACTAGCTCAGCCAGGTAACAATTAGGATCATCAATACTTTGGGCATTAACAAACAATAAATGCATTCTTACACAATATCTCTGAGAAGGGTGCAGGGGGAATGGGTGCCAAATGGCTGTCATCGTTGTAAGGAACTCATGGTGGCAACTGTAAAGACAGACACAGTTCAAGGTTGTTTATTAAACTGTTTAAATGGGTGAGAAAAACGCCTAATCTAAACCTAAATCTAAGATGGGAGCAAGCTATGACCATCAAATAACAATAAGCCAGTCCTAGTGGCCTCTTGTCAAAGGGCCTAGACTAAAAAACATATTGCCAATCCTTACAGCTAAGTTACAAAATAGTGTGGGATAATGTTCATCAGAAAAGAAAGAAGTGTTCTCAAAATTATAAGTCAGAATGGTATGGCAGGGGTCCCCCTCCCCACGTTTATAGCACGGGACAAGGCGGGACTCCTGAGTACAGCACACTCCTGGGCCTCGCCAGCACGAGGTTGGTTAATTTCCAAAGTATCAGGGCCTTCTGTGGCCAAGTCTTTCACACAAAGTCTCTTGCCTAATCAATAAAAACAAAAATTCCTTTATTAAATCTTCATGGGGCGATTACTTTTCGCCTTAGGATACCCCTCTGCCACAGAGGGCGCTAGAGGGCCATCCAAGATGGCCGCACTGACCTGAGCTCCCAGCACAGCCCGTATTAATCCTGCATAATCCTCCTTCTGCCTGTACTTTCTCAGCCCGAATCCTAGACTCCTGGTCTCCCGTCTGTTCCAGCAGCCTGCCAGTGAAATCTGGATGAAAATCGGCCATCCTGTGCTAAGAAGACCGACGCGGCTGAACCGGTGCATTGCCTGGCCGGCCTGTGTGCCGCACGCCGGGGCTTGGGAGGCAGGCTCGCGGCGCAGCCCGAGAGGATCAATCGGCGAGGAGGCGGCGATCGGGCGCTCCTCTCCCCCCAAGATCCAGATCCAGGTCCGGCCCGCCGCCCTCCGGCGTAACGAGGTCCCGTGGGGACTCGGAGGGTAGGTGGAGCTGGCGCTCGGGCGCCCGGGGCGCCGCTGCAGCCGGAGCCTCCCACCCCCCTCCCCCACCCCCACCCGGCCAACGGGGCCCACCAGCGCCTGAGGGGACCGGGGCCGCCGTGGGACTCCCGACACAACCGCGGACTTCGGCGGTGAGGAGCGGACGGAACGCCGGGAGGATAAGGTACGGGGGGGGGAGGGGTCGAGCCTTGTGGTGATACTGGGCGCCCCCTGAGCGGCCGGCCCCCCCCCTCCCCATCGCCGAGGGGGCATCAGCGCTGATCAAATCCAGCCGCCGCTGAGGGGGACTTTGGGACCCGGCGCGGGTCGAGGGAGAGAACAGCCCCCAGCGCCCATCACCAGGGGGAGTGCCCATAACCAGCAGGGGGCTCTCCCCCCCAACGCGACATCTGGCGCCATCTTGGAGGGATCTCACCCTCCCCCCCACCGCAGAGGCAAAGACCCTGGGCCCCCCGGAAGTCATCATTCTGGTGCCCTTATCAAGCCACAGGGGCACCAGCACCAGGAGGTCAAGCGAGAACACGGTGGAGTGTCCTCCCCCCCCTCAGTTCTGTGCCACTCACGAGGGAAGCCACCTGCACAGCTGATCGCTGCAGTGGAACGCCATCCTCTCCCTCCTGGTCATCCGAGGGCTGCCCCAGTAGTTCACAAAAATGTAGCTCTACAACGCCTAATAACTTTGCATCACAGCTGCGCAAACCCCACCATACCGGCATCCCTGAGCGAGTTCTCAGAACAATCCTGCCATAATAAAACACTAATATAACACTATAACCCTGCTTCACTCAACCGTCTACCAGTGGGTCCACCGCAGAAATGGGGAAGAACGATAAATCGCAGAGGAAACTGACGTTTGAGGGTGGCGCGACTCCTAAAGCCCCCTCTCAAAGCGAGGTCCACGCGGCGGCCCCGGTCCCCTCGCCTCAGCTGGAACCGGAGGTTAACCCG
This sequence comes from Ambystoma mexicanum, assembly GCF_040938575.1. NCBI lineage: Eukaryota > Metazoa > Chordata > Amphibia > Caudata > Ambystomatidae > Ambystoma > Ambystoma mexicanum. Next base: position 1,211,894,114 of record NC_090931.1, read on the forward strand.
TCCGAAATCAAAGAACTCCTTCTGGAACTGAAAGCCGGCATAGGAAATCTTAACAATAAAATGGATGGCCTCGCCTCCAAGGTCGACCTCCTACAACACCGCATAGACACACACTCAGAACGTCTGAATGAGGTTGAGCAAAGAGTGTCGAACTTAGATGATGGCACAGAGTCCCTTATAACCAAGGTCTCACTACTGGAATCCCAAATGAAAACAACAATTGCCAAATGCGAGGATTTGGAGGGTCGCTCAAGGAGGAACAACATAAGAATTATAGGCGTGAGGGAACAACGGCTACAAGGTAAAATGGAGGAGTTCGTAGAATCCCTCTGCACATCACTCTTCAGCAGAGAATCTATGTCCCCAGTCTTTATAGTGGAAAGAGCACACAGGATCCCATCCAACAGACCAGTCCCCGGAGCACCACCAAGGCCAATCATCGCACGGCTGCTCAACTACAGAGATTGTGACACCATCCTACGACTGGCCAGGGAGAAGGGCGAACTTCTTCATGAGGGTGATAAAATCCACTTCTATCCAGACTTCTCACCCACTGTTCAAACCCAGAGGAAATCCTTCACCGCCATCAAGCAAAGACTCCGAGCCAACCAACTACCCTACTCAATGCTCTTTCCTGCACGACTCAGAGTCCAACAGGGGGAGAGGGTTCACTTCTTCCAATCTCCAGACGAGGCGGGCATGTTCCTTGATCGGATAGGCTGCCCCGATCCGAACCCCAACCGACCAAGGCCCCAAAGAGACAGAATCCTCAGAAATCCACCGTAAATCAGCATGTCCTAAGCAGACCCACAACCATACGACAGATTGTCATAAGTACAGGCTCAATTTATTATGAGTACGACACGGGGCTGGGAAACTTGGAGGGCCCCTGACGCCCCTAGCACAGCTCCAGTTTAGTCTCCAAAGTTATCTCGGCAACCAGTTGGTCTTCATGCCGAGCTCAGTTGGAGCACAATTTACACAGCGACATGGTTTCCACGTGTCCGCAGTTCGTTCTAGTTGGTTATTGAGGGTCCTCTCGGTGGGCTTGTTGGGGGTTGCCCACCCAAAAGAAAGGAATTCCACGGGCCAGTTGGGGTTAGCCCGTGGATGGTTCCCTCAGTGTTCATCAAAATATAGACTATGCGTCTCTAGCCCACAACCATCTCCCAGCTCGCCATCTGCCAATCAAAAATCAGCACCACCTTATCCAACAGGGGTCCTCTCCCGATGCGACGATTCTTGCAAATCTCACCCTGATGCCATGATACGGCCAACCGCATCCACGTAACGCTGCGACACAGAAAGTTTACCCAGCCACATTCAATGTTCTGACATGGAACATAAGAGGAGGCAATATTCCCGCTAAAACTAGGAAAATACTCCAATACCTGAGACGTCACAACGTAGACGTGGCCATGATTCAAGAGACACACCTTCTCCCGGGCAAGGACCATCAGTGGGCCAAGAGCTGGGGCTGCCACAGATACTACTCTTCTTATTCATCCTACGCCAGAGTAGTCGCTATTCTTATACATAGGAGGCTGAGCTTCCGTTTGATCCACACAACGAGAGATTCAGAGGGGAGAGCGATTCTGGTGAGTGGAGTCATAGCAGGCCAGAAGGTGACCCTCATTAACTCCTACGCTCCGAACACGGACGGCCCGGATAATTTCGGTTGGGTGCTTTCCCAGCTCTCCAAGTTAGACCCAGCAACCATAATCTGGGGAGGGGATATGAACACTGTACTTGATTCATCAAGAGACAGATCGAAAGCTCAGCAGCTCCCTCCAACTAAAGCAGGACTCCAAATAAAAGAAATCTGCAATGCCTTCAATCTGCTAGACATCTGGAGGGTCACGAATGGTGAATCACGGGAATTCACCTTCCACTCTGCGGTTCACAATACAAGCTCCCGAATTGACTACTTCTTCGTCTCAGCGAGTGGTCCATTGTCAAGTAGACGCTGCAGTATATACCCAAGAACGCTCTCCGACCACTCTCCTCTCTTTCTTGAAGTTGCACACTCCACCCCTTCTCCACCACTACTACGATGGCGTTTCAAGACAGGTTTGTTGAGAGACGAGGTGTTCGCCAGCGAACTGAAGGAAGAGATTAGCGTGTTCCTAGAAGCCAACTCCGGATCAGTCCCCTCAGCAAGTACACTCTGGGAATCCCTAAAATGCTATATCAGAGGAGTGTGTCACGCCAAGGAAAATGGCATCCTCAAGCTCATCAGACGTGAGCTCACAACCAGCGAGGGGAAGTTAAAGGACCTGGAACGACAAGCCACAAACGGGATGGATCCCCTAACTGCGAAGGCACTGAAGGAGGAATTACTGTTATTCAATCAAGCGGCGGACCGAGAGATCAAATTCCTGAACCGCAATAGACATGTCCGGCAGTATGGAGAAGGCCAGAAACCCGGCACCCTCTTGGCAAACCTAATCAAAGCTGACACCAAACTGACCCAAATAGAACGCATTCGGACCAAGCAAGGCAATATAGTACATACTGACAAGGAGATAGCTGAGGAATTCAGGATCTTCTACCAAGAACTCTACAGCGCCAAATTGTGCAAGTCCTCGACCGCCCCACGGGAGTACCTAGAGGACACAGAGCTGTATTGGGTTGAACACTTCCTCCGTGAACCTTTGAACGAACTGATCACCCAAGAGGAGATTCTGGAGGCCATAAAATCCCTCCCCAGCTCTAAGACGCCAGGCCCGGACGGTCTGACGGGCGAGTTCTACAAGTCCTTTGCGGGCACACTGGCCCCCCTCCTAGCGGCGGTATATGAAGAAGCACTAGAGAGGGGTCACCTCCCTCCCACCACTTGTGATGCCAACGTTATTCTGCTGTACAAACCAGATAAACCACCAGAGGAATGCTCATCCTACAGACCAATATCCCTCCTCAATCTCGATAATAAAATACTCGCCAAGGTGCTAGCGGGAAGATTAATGCCTTTGATGCCTACCCTCGTGCTGGCGGATCAAGCCGGCTTCATACCAGGCCGCAACACGACTTTCGGAATTAGAAGAATGTTCGGTGTCATTGCCGCATTGGACCCCTCGTTGCAGGCGGTGGCGGTCCTACTCGACGCCGAAAAGGCCTTCGACTCGGTGGAGTGGCCGTTTCTGTTTGCGGTGCTTACTAGGATGGGCCTGGGCGCCCGTTTCATCAACCTGGTCTCACTCCTGTACTCCAGACCACGTGCAAGTATCATCGTCGGCACAACCAAGTCAGCTCCAATCGACCTGCAAAGAGGCACGAGGCAGGGTTGCCCGCTCTCAGCCCTGATTTTCGCCCTGGTGATGGAACCACTAGCCTCCAAACTCAGGGAACAGCGACAACAGAGAGGTCTCATCATAGGCCCTCACAAACTCATCATCTCTCTTTATGCTGATGACGTAGCCCTATTTATCCGTGACCCAGTAGACAACCTGAATCCAGTCATGAGGGAGGTCATCAAATTTGGAGCCGCCTCGGGGCTAAAAATTAATCAGTCAAAATCCATCGTTTTCCCATTGACCCCAAACACAAAACAGTTTCCAGACGACTTCCAACTCTCATGGAAATCCTCCAGAGTCCGATAGCTCGGAATACAGCTATCATTAAACTGTCAGGAAGTGTTTCGAGACAATTACGAAGTGGTGGTCAAGTCGATTCAAGAGAAGATTTCTCGATGGAAGTCATTACCATTGACACTCTGGGGAAGGGTCTCTCTGGTGAAGATGGTGATCCTACCAAAATTACTTTACTTATTCATCAATATCCCTCTGCTGCTGCAACAAGCCTTTTTAAAAAAATTAAAGAGCATGGTCCTCGAGCTACTCTGGGCAAACAAACCAGCCAGAATAGCGTACACTACACTCACGCTACCGGTCACAAATGGAGGCTTGGCACTACCTGATCTCGAAAGATACTTTTGGGCAGCTCAGGCACAGTACCTCAGCCACTGGTACACCCCCCAGGCGGTCCGACCACATGTACAGGTGGAAAGAGCCCTTGCAACACCAAACTTTCTGACCGCAATCATCCTGAGCCACACACCGGTTCCCAGTTCCACGATGAACGTGATGCTCACGACGTACAAGGTCTGGAGGACCCTGGCCCAAAGACTAGAAGTGATAACACGGTACTCCCCACTCTTACCTGTCAAGTTTATTCCCGGAGTCCCACTCACCTCAGAGACCGTGTTCCACCACTGGGTTGACAAACTAAACATTCAAACCCTAGGGGATCTTTTCTCAGAAGAAGGCTTCCTAACTCCAGAACAAGCCAGAAATAGAGGGGGCAACACGGCTCTGGACATATTCCTTTACTTCAGGACTCGCTACACCCTCCAGGCCTTGCTGCCAGACTTCCCTCGTCAACCACCAACTTGGCAACTGTTACATAATGTCATTCAAGCCCAAGGCGAGGGTAGGCTGGTATCACAGATTTACAAAGCTCTCACTCCTGCCACAACCCCGGCCATCACTAGGGCCAAAGCTAGATGGGAAGAAGCACTGCATACGAATATAACAGATGAGGACTGGAACTACTGCCTGAAACAGACTAAAAAAGTGGCGCTTAACTCACGCCTAAAACTCATCCACTTCAACTTCCTTCACCAGACTTACCATACTCCAGCAAAATCCAACATACACCACCCTGACGCAGAAGCGAAATACATTAGGTGCGGGGCAATTTCAGCAGGTTTTGTTCACCTGGCGTGGGAATGCCCCGAGGTGGCCCCCTTCTGGAAACGGGTATTAGAGACGACTGCAGCAATTGTGGGGGAACCAATTCAGCCAAGTGCCACAGCATCCCTATTGGGCATGACCAGGCTGCTTTCACCCCCGATAAGGAAACTAGCTGGGATCCTGCTGACTTTGGCTCGGAGGAGAGTTGCCATTGCCTGGGGCCGGGGCCCCCCTCCAGCATTCACCGCTTGGCGCAAGGACTTGCTTTATTACCAAGACGTTGAATCGGATTTCATTAAACTCCTTCCCTTGCACGCCCGTCCTCCAGACGTATGGGGACCACTGACACTGTTCCTGTTGGGTGAGGCAGCAGAGCACCCCTCTGACTCCTCCGACTCGGAGAATGCCCCCAGATGAGGGCTAACAATTGTGGGGACAATACCCGCGGAATGGGAGCGGGAAATGACACATAATCGGCTAGAGCAGAATCACTATCTAAGAGACATGGTTTTAGAGGGGCAGGGGAGGGTTACCGGGAGGGTTCGGGGTCGTGGCGCAAGGTTTAAAGTCCCCCCTTAATGTGGGTGTGAATTTGTGTTTTGGCATAAATACCAAAAATAAAGTTTAAAAAAAAAAAAAAAAAGTAAAGGGTGTCACAATAAGACCCAGATTTCCTATTAAAAACATATTTAGACATTGGGGGGAGGGGAGGGGTGGATGTCAGCAAACATGAAAAGACATTCCTGTCAGTGGCATTGGGACTGAGAAAGAGACTCACTGCTGCTACGTGGGGCTCTGCAGACAGACTGAGCTTCGCTGGGTCAATGAGGTGGACATATGTGCATCCCTAGAGAGAGAAATCTATAATGCCAAGGGTTGCCCTGGGAAGTTTCAGAAGGTCTGGAAGAAGCGAACAGGGACTGTGTGAACATTTAACTCTGGAACGATCTGGGGGCGCCGAATCCACTATGTTCTGGATGAAGCCATCTGCGGCACTCATACGCCTGCTAACCTGACCTGAGTCACGCATGCACCCATGTTTTCTCACTACTGTCTTCTAACCATTGATATGCTGTACCTATGCTATGCAACGTTTGTCTTGTTCTCTGTTCTTACTTGTTTTTACTGTAAAACAATAAACAGATTTATTAAAAAAAAGGATACCCCTCTGCCTTGCTCTGATCCCTCATACAATGTGGGCCTACCTCTGTTGGGTTCACTACGGCCTTTCATTCATAATATAACATTCCAGAGTCTTAATGTCTTTTTTTAAACAACAATTCACTGCGGATAGCCCTCAGCCGGGTTCACTCTTGTCGACACAATGTTCACGGGTGAAACAACCATTCACTGTGGACATCCCTCATCGGAGTTCACGCTTGTTGACACAATGTTCATGGGTGTATTTTTATTCACCTTGATTCGCAGGCATCCCTCAGCCGGGTTCACGTTTGCCAAATACACAGTTCAATTTGTTTTATCAATATGCAGGATTCACTCTCCTTTCCCTTTGACATCCCTCTGTCGGTTCACATAGCCATTCTAACCCAGTTCATAATTTGCTCATTCTCATCACTACGCAGGGTTCCCTTCTCATAGCTTTTTCTTGGCATCCATCTATGGGGTTCACACTTGCCACAGTCCACAAAACAGTCCCTTCTTACCTAGGTTCGTAAGGCTTTCCTTAAAGCCACAGCCAGGCTATATACAGTTCAGTTAGCACACTTTATTGTGCTTTCATTCTTGTCAATGTGTCAGACTTTCGATTGTACAAGGGGTTGACTCAACCCTTGTACCCCCATCTGACTCTTCACACCGGCCTCTCCTAAGGCCTCCTGGTACTTGTAGTTTCAACAAAGGGGACTAGCCAGAGTCCTTCAAATGAGCGCAGAGATGGTCCTTCACCGGACTTTCTTTCAAGCTTTCATACACAAGTTCTTTGTTCAAAAGTTCATACAATGTTACTGTTTGCAACATTGGGCTAAACACAGTCCAGTTTTCTATCAGCTCTCTCTCTACGACTCACTGGCTGTGCTGAACCCGTTGTTGTTTCTTGCCTCTGGAGTCAAGGATGGTACCACGGTAGCAAGCGCGTCTCCCCGCATTCGTTATCAGTGCGGGAGGGCTCTGGGCACCGTTGACATCTGATACATCACATGCCAGCTGGCCTCCCCGGTCTTATGATTTCTCTTTCTGAGGCTTTGCGGGTCTTAGTGAAAAGGGCAAGGGCAATTCCCTCCTTGTCGTCCTTTCAGGTCCCGCCGCCTTTCTCCTCCGTTTGAACCGCTGGTCCGGAATAGCTGCTTCCTCGTGCGTCCGGCCTTGCTCGAAGTGTGCTTCTGTGCTCTGCCTTTTATCCCTGTGGGGAAGGGAAAGGCTGTCAGGTGTGCTTAGTTATTATCAATTGCCTGTCTCTTTCTGACCCTGGTGTTGGACATGTCAGGTAAACGGCTCAGGTGTTAGTCCATTGTCTCTCACAGTGTAGGAAAGTGTTTGTGTTGTAAAAGGGGTTATAAGGAATTATAGCCCTCGTACTAGGGGGTTTGGTAAACTCAGAAGGGTGAGATTTGCAGGGTTATTGTCGTCAAATGAACAGGGGGGGTTGTGGGAAAGATAGCGTTTTGTGAAAGCAGACTGGGGGTTTGGGAAATCATCAAAGGGATGTGGAGAAGAATGACTGGGAGTGCTAGGGTAGGCAACAGGAAAATTTGATTCTAGGAGATGTTTCCTACTGTAATGGGGTTTGGGTTCTTAATAGGTTTACTAGATGTGGAGGGTTTGCTGGATTCTGCTAAGGGAGATTCATTGGGTGGAAGGGAGGTAGATGTAGAGCAGCCTATAAAAACCTCAGGGACTTCATCCTCCTCGTCTTCTTCCCCGGTACAATACCACATCTCTCCTGGGGTATTTACCCCGAGCATAACTCTGGGTTCTCCAACCCAGGTGATCCTCCCTTGCTCGTCCACCTCCAGAGTTGGGATCTGAGAGTGCCAGCCCTTCTCTGGCCACCGGAATAAGGGATTCCCGAGTTCTACTTGGGAGAATACCCTCAGGTTTCTCACATCATTCAGTCCTAGATTTGGAAATCGTGGAAGTACGTGTTAGTCCAGAAAGCAAGGGGAGTGTGGTAGTGCAGAAGCAAGGGGAGTGGGGCAGTGGAGAAGCAAGGGGCAGAGGGGAAACTTGTGGAGATAGAAAAGCACAGGGATAAGGAACTGCCAAATACAGGACCAGCACCTGCTTTGCAAAAAGAGAGATCCAGGCATGCAGTGGTAGAGAGATGGCAGGAAATCCAAATGGGAAAGGAGACATGGAAAGTAGGATCTGATAAACAGTGAGAGGGCGGCAGCGGCTTTTCAGGGGGTTTGCAGCAGCATTGTGCGCTCAAAGAAGCTGGAGAGACATGGGCCTAGAAAAGAAACATTTTAATAACCAGGAACTTCCATCCGGAATAGTCAAAGCTGAGGTGAGGAAGACGGGGGGAAAAGATTGTTTAGAACAGTCATGATATAATATGATGTGGCATTTATAACGTGCCTGTACACAAGTGTTTTTAAGTGCGACAAGACAACAGGGGAAACAAAGGGAGGACAAAATTACAATCTTACTGGGACTTGTCATTCAGATTGTGCAAGTGCGGGGGAGAAGTGTCAGTGGGGAGGAGAAGGGGGAAGGGCAGTAAACTCACAAGTGCAGAGAGAAGGGAATGTAGGGTTGCAGATACAGACCCTTAAGTGCTGGGGAGCTCAGAGGAAGTGCGAGGGCAGCTCGACATGCAGGAGCCTGGGCCCGATTTCAGAGGGTGACCAGTCCACGGAGCAGTCAGGTGCATCAGCAGGGGAGAGGAAGAGAGAAAGCGGAAGCAAAAAGGAAGGTCTTGAGTTGCTTTTGGAATCTGAGGTGGTTCTGCACAAATTTCTGAGAGGCAGGGAGGCTGTTCCAGAGGGCGGCCCCAGGAGATAGATCTGCCCCCAACTCTCTACTTGGCGAAGCGTCTGACCCTCAGAGAGTTGGAGGTGGATGAGCAGAGAGCTCGAGAAGGCAGATGTTTTGGAAGAGAAAGTTGGAGGTAGAACGGGCCCAGGCCCCAGAAAGACTTGTGGATGATGGAGAGGGACTTGAAGTTGATCCTTACAGCCACAGGAGCCAGAGAAGAGATTTCAGAGCTGGAGAGATATGAAGATATGATCCCGGGTTTGAGGCCAAGGACAAGTCTTGCAGTCATGTTCTGGATAACTTGTAAATTTCAAAGAGTACAGGCAGGAAGAGTTGAGACAGTGAGCTTCTGGAGGAAAGTGAGAAAATGAAGAATACCTCTGAGGGGGTGCAGCTGATAGTTTGACTTCTTAGAGACGTCAGAGATGTGAGGAGAGGAGGAGAGGTTGGAGTAGAAGATTACACCAAGGTTCTTAGCCTCACAGCAAGGAGTAGGAAGAGGGCCCAGAGTGGGCAGCCAGAGAGAGAGGGGAAAGGAGGGAGGGACCGGGTGTCCCAATGACGACAATCTCAGTCTTACTCGCATTAAGGCAAAGATCATTGGCAGCACACCATTCCTGAATTGCGGCCGGATAGACTGGTATGAGAGAAGAAGCAGGTGGCTGAAGGGGGCCTGTAAAATAGCTGAGTGTCATCAGCATAACATTGACAGCAGAAAGTAGCGATGCAGTGGGCAAGAGGTTCCAGGTAGTGGTTGAAGAACCAGGGAGAGAGAGAGGTTAGAACACCACAAGTAGGTACAGAGATAGAAGAGAAGAAAGACCCCAATTGGACCTGAGCGGGGTGGTCGGTGAGAAAGGAGGTCAACCAGGCCCGTGCCCGATCAGTAATACCAAGGTTGTTGCGGAGACGATTGAGCAGGATGGCATGGTTGACCATGTCAAAAGCAGAGGATAGATCAAGGAGAATGAGGACAGAAGGGAGATTGAGTCAAGATTGGAGAGCAAGTCTTTGCGGGTGTTCAAGAGAGCAGTTTCCGTGTTTCTGACAGCTCTGAAGCCAGACTTGTGGTCATGGAGGCAACCAACAGATTCAATATGTAGATTAAGCTGGGAGATGGGCAGCTTTTCCAGGAGTTTGCCTAGGAAAGGAGTGATGGAGATTGGACGATAGTTAGCCAGAGAGGAAGGATCGGCCAAGGGTTTCTTTAGAAGGGGGTGCACAAGAGAGTGCATAAGGGCAGGGATGTCATTTCACCAAAATGCCAGGGGTAGCGGAAGTGAAATCACATGACCCTTGACCTCTGTTGACATCACAGGAAGTGATGTCATTTGACCCCACCCCAAAGTGACATCACGGGAAGAGATGGAACTGAACCTTTTACCCCTTGACAAAACAGGAAGTGTCATCACATAGCATTGTTCCCAAGTACACTATGAAATATATGGTTACAAGATCACTAATGTAATATATATTTCATGCAAGAATAGAACACCATATGTATTGGCAGAAAAAAACATATAACTGCAACTTGTGAAAAGCAAAATACATAGTCTGAAATGGATGCTTATTCTACTATAAATGCTTTTTGGAGTATTTTGTCTGCATTGTGAATTTGAGGTGTTTAAGAACAGACTAAATCAGTGACTCAACCCCTGAAGTGTGCCAGAAATAAACCTTTAATGAGTCTAGGAATTATTGTATAGAATTCTAGAAAGACCAATTATGTGTTATTCCTATTCTTTCTTATTTAGGGTCACTGCTCAAAGTGTTACACTTGTGGAACGCCCTGCTTTTTTTAAGAAGCCTGAACAAGAAAATAACAAGGAGGGTCCTGGGAGTCCCTCTGCCAGACATTAGTCCTGGTTATGGGAGCCTTACCAAGAGTCTTTAGCTCACTATCTTTAACAGAGGAGAAATATCCAAAACATATCAGTCTTTGTCCTGCCCTGGGGCAGTCCAGCACCGAAATGCTAGGCAATTCTCCTCTGAACAAGAGTACCAACAGCAACCCCAGAAACATGTTTCAGTCTGGTTGGACCTCTTCAGTAGGGTGGAGCTGTGCCTCTCTAAGAATAGTGAGCAAGGAGGGGTCCACAACTGGATCCCCTCTTTTTCTCCTGGCACAGGCGATGAGATTTTCTCATCGGCAACACATTGTATTGCGTAGCCACTGTTTGGCTGCTGTGTACCCACTGGTTGTACTGGGCACTTAATCTATTGGGCAAAAACATGTTTTTGTAAGTTCAGTGAAAATGCTACTCCATACTGTGGAAGACATTAACGTTTCAGACTATTTTATCAGCTCCCAATCACAACTCTCTGTAAAACCCATTGCTCTTTGGCGGGTATATTTTTACAAATGAGCTATAAAATGCATTGGTTGACTCAATTCCTTTAAAACTTTGAATGCAGAGGTTAACCTTTCAGCTGCCTTTTGGATGCGTCACTTGCTTGCTACTCACTCTTGTTCTGTGATCATGTAATTTTACAAAACTCTAATAAGTTTGGTGACGGGTGTGGTGGCTCGGAAGATGAGTCTGGCCCATTCAGGACATTCTGTACTCTCTTTAATAAAACTCTCCCTATTGCTAAAGGGAATACCCTTCCTATCTAAAGGAACTAAATGTGCTTGTCAGATGTCGGGAAGTCCAAAGTAAACATGTCCTCTGTCTAAACGACCACTATCTGACCGTACCACTAAATATAACTAGAGTAAATAGGCCAACAGGATGTCTCTTCTTCGTGGATAGTCTATTTGTCTCATATCATTCTTAGCGTAATCTCCTTTGATAGTGTCTGGTAAAATAGCTCAGCTGGTTTGGTGCTCACTGCTGCAATCTGTGTGTGATCTACAGGTCGCAGGTTCGAATCCCAACTCAGCCTTTCATCTTTTCGAGGTCGATAAATCAGTACCAACTACGGCTGGGCTGGCAATGTATGTAAATATGTTCTATGTACAGCGCTTAGGCCTAAGCGCTATATAAATAACAAATCATCTCTTGTAGTTCTTCAAAATGACACTTGGGTCTCGTGCTTTTCATTTCAATAGTTCCTCGCACTCTTGTCATCTTCCCAGTATTTGTTCAGGCTTTCCTAAATTATGTTTGTCTTGATTCCCTTTTAAGCTTTGTTTGTCAAGGAGTATCTCTCTGAGGCTGTCTGCTCTTTGGTTGGTTAATTCTTTCTTTCATATATGGCTTACATTCCTTGTGAACTGCTACCGTTAATGCTATCTCATCCTCAGGACTGGGACGAGTTTCTCTCTTCAAGGGACACCAGTCTTCCCCGACCAGGTTGTTTGCGATTTGCTTTCTCTGGTTTTTACAGTTCCAGTACTTCAGTTTTATATTTTTGTTCTCGTCCTTCAGACTGGGATGAGTTTCTTCATGCACATAATGATTCCCCGGCAGCCTCCTGCTATTCCCGATTACCCCTGGCACCTCTCATGCAGGGAATGGTTGCAGGGCCCGGCTCTCGCTCCGGTGTTGCTTCTCGCTGCTCAGATTCCCATTTTCGGTTCCTCGCCGGGTAGCTGCCCTCTGCAGATGCTGGCAATCAGAAGTTGTTCAGACTTCCCGTCTCAGCGATCTTCCTTGGGCGTGCTGCCCACCACTCTGCAAGTGTAGTCATGCCACTAACAGGTATTGCTTCCTTCTGTTCCTTCTCATACCGTTTGCTTTGTGGTTGCATACTCCGGGGCTACGGCGACTCCCCGTATTTTTCTTTGGCTCCACGACCTGTCTTGACTCTGCCTTAATTCGGCGTTATGTCAGGTGGCTTCCCCTGCGCATTGAACTGCCCTTCTGCTCTGACTCCGTACAGTTAAATACATATCTCCGATTAAAGAGACATCTTCCTCTTTCTTTTTCACATTGTCTTCAGCCAAACATAAAGTTACCACACTACTCTTCATGGTTGATAGTCGCATATATGCAGCTATGTTAGTTGACTTGGGGAGTTCCTCACAGGACTCCCCTTTTGTCCCCTAAAGGGGAGTCACTCCTGGTGAGGTCTCGACCCCAGGGAGGGTCTTGCAGAGTGGGCTCACTTCCGCAACCTCACATGAGGAGTCTCCCCCTTAGGGAGAAGGGATAAATACCTGCGATGAGGCCTTCCATGCCCGCTGCACCTAACCTTGTACCATCATCAGCTTGAGGTGTCCACGGACCAGCGTTAACTTCATCGGACCAACCTCCACTTCATTGGCTCAAAGAACCATCTGATACAGCTGGCCCGACCATCAGAATATGCCAAAAGCGAAGGCAATTAAGGTGATTCATGCTCTGCGTTACAGAACTCTTCAATAAATGAATCATGCACATGAATTCTGAGTACACCCTAATGCCATTTGGACTGTGCAATGACCTGTAGACCTCATTAACAACATTATACATATCTGCCAATGTGTAACTGATTTACTCAGCAGAGGACAGGGAATATACCACACATGCGTGGCAACAGTTTAACAGATTGAGGTTTGTATGTACGCTGATTTGCTTGTACTGCCCATAATCCCAAAGGATTGCAGAAGCATCACCTTTACATGAAGCCCTGTAAAATGATGATCTACCATGATCAGAAGGAATGTTTTTTTTCAAATATTGTTCTTCCAGCACTTTTAGCCACATGCCCTGCAGGCGACCATCAATCTTCCTACAGGACATAGACAGTAGCGGTGCCTGGTACTCGGAGCCGAACCATCATTCTCAGTAATTGGTCTCATCACTGCTGCTCTGTGTTCTCTCATGGTGGCCTTTCATTCCATGGACAGTTTTTCAGCCCTACTCTGTTTTTTTTTTTAACCTTTTTTTCTTTTGCCCTTTCTAGTTAAATTGGATGTATCACTAGTAGTCTAGGTTTAATTCTCTTTCACTGCATGGCTCTGACCAACAGATTCTATCTAGATAAACATATTTACATGAATTGGTTGTGGAAATCCGTAACCAGTCATTGGGCATTTAGGGGATATTCTATGAAAGAATTACGGTTTATGAAACCTTTTGTGTGCCTCTTATTGTTTTTACGTTGTTTTTTTTCTTTTGTAGGCATGCTAGGAACCTGGTTTTGTAGTGAATTGTTGTCAGTCTCTTGGTAGTGCACAATGTACTTTCATTTCATAATGCTGCTCTGACTGTTTGACATTTCCACGAAAAATAGAGTTTAAATATACCATAAAAAATGATATTTTTCATCCATGCATTATTTTGGTTCAGGTTTTGTTGCACACCTCTCTGTCACCTTGTGGCCACTTTGGAGAACTAATTACTTTTTGAGCTAACCCTCAGAGACTAGGCTGTGATTTCGATGGTCTTATCCCAAATTGATTATACAGACAGTGTTTTCCTGGGCCTTCCTGGTTACGACGTAAACCAACTTCAGAACGTTCAAACCCTGAAGCTTGTGTGCTGCTACACCTCCAGAAGTTCAATAGTGTTTCTAACTCTACCTGTACTCTTCGCTGGCTCGCCATGTCTCAGCGCAAAGCCTTTAAGTCCATTTGTATGGTCCACCAACCTGTAGACAATTTAGGCCCTTGTGTTTTTGCGAACTGTTTTTCCCACTATGCCTTTGTACGTTCACTTCGGTCTTCTGATAAATGTCTCCTGATCATTCCTAGAACTGATCTGTGCAGATAGAGGGACACAGCTTTTTTTGGTAGCTTCTGTTCAGCTGTGGAACGATATCCCTTTATCTGTCAGAAGGATCGAAGACTTCGTACATTTTAAAAAGCATCTTACAAATGCCCTTGTTCCTTAAATCTCTGATTTGGCCAGCAAGGAATGGAGAATTGATTGGTACCATGATGCTGCTCTGGCGGTGATATATGCGCTTTACAAGAACCTATAACATAACTATTGGGCTATTGAGTTTCGATGCATTTTAGTGTTACAATTCTTGTACATTCTTTAGTCCATGCCTGAACTCTTTCTTGGTTTATTTCCAGTTGTAGTGATGCACCTTATAATGACTGCAAAGTAGCATGGCAAGACTATTTTACGTTATGCTTTCTTTAAAAGAAAGCTATTCTATTTATTATTACTTATATAGTGCAAACGTACACCATATCGTATCTTGACGTTAAGAGATATGAACCCAGAGAGAATTACTAACAGACATTGAAAGCAAGTTAGAAAGGAAAAAGCCAAGTTTTAAGGAGAATGTGGAATTTTAATAGACAAATTACCCGTATAGATAAAGGAAGGGAGTTCCACTGTCTGGACGCATGTCAGGAAAATCTCCTACCCCCTAATTGAACATGGAGGTAATTGTTCCTCTTTAGTAACGTATCTGTTGTAACACATGCTCTGTTAGCGGGGAAACCCAAAGCAATGTGTTTGCTAGAAACACAGGTTTGGGACCATAGATAGATTTGTGAACCATACTGGGTATCTTCTGCTGAACTCCAAGCTCCATGGGGCAACTGACACACGTGGTGAAGAGCAGAAGATAGATGATGAAGCGGGTAAAAATGACAAAGTAAGCGAGCCATTAGGTCCTGTGCCCACAACAGCGTCTGAATCCCAAAATCAGAAAGACCTGGATAGACGCGATCCCTGCAGTGTGGAAACGCCACTAGGCCTAACAAGCTAATGTATCCAAATTGTGGGTTGCTGGCAGTCTTTTCACCAGTACAACAGGACTGAGGCTAAGAAGCCAGTGGTGAGGGTTGCACTCACTTAGTCTAGCTCCAAAGGAAACCCTCCCTGCTGGCTTCTTAGCCAAGGTCCTGTTGTTTCATGTGAGTGCCCAGTGCAGAGGCATTTTTTAGAGGGTGTGCACCTCATATGTTATCAATTTGTCATAGATATACAAACTTAGAAAGTGTTGAGTAACAGAAGTGGTGCCCACACACCTCTACTAGCGTGGTCAGAGGCAGGGCCAGCAGAAGGGGTGATCGAGCGGTGTGGCTGCACACGTGGGCCGAGCGCACCGGGGAACACTGCATCACCCCTTGAGCTGACCCTGCAAGCTTTCTGAAGTCGGAGTGCATGCGCTCCAACTCCAGGAAGAAATGACCTGACTTCTTTTTGAAGTCAGAGTGCATGCGCTCAACATTCAGAAATTACTGCTCTAGTTGCAGGGCAGCATACGCCGCCCTGCAACTAGAAAGTTACTTTAATTCCGACCCCACTGCGCATGACAAGATACCAGGAAGCGCTCCATGCTTCCTGGTTTTCTGTCTGCGTTGTGGAAGCGGTTGAGCGTGGCAGATGTAGTCCACTGCAGACTATAGTGGAGGCCTTGCAGGCAAAGACCCAGGGCGGAACAGGTAAGTGAAACATTTTTTTTTGCCTTTTCGTTTACTTTTCTAAAAGCTGGCTGGGGTAAAAAAAAAAAAAAAAGAGCTTCTTTTGATTCATGGGGCGAGAATGGGGTTGAGGAGCAGTGCCAGCCACAGGTCTTCCAGTGGATGTGGGGGGCACACCCAAAAAGCTCACACAGGGTGCTGGGAGACCTGGGGCCGGCACTGATCAGAGGGGCTGACACATGTGATGTTAACGTATCTGACCTCCGGTGCACTCAGGGAGGTCAGATTACAGTCACCCACGCTCTCAAACTCACAGCCAGCAGCAGCAATAAGACAAGTCTCACTCTATGCAGGTTTACTCGGCTTAGCCCTTCCGGGGCGAGGCCGTCTTTATTTCTGCCCAGATCACGTAGCAGGGGTTTCCCCTTGTTCACGTGATCAGGGCCATCTTGAATACACCACATTCCTCCCAAACTTGGAATATTTGAAACACTACATTCTTGTCTCTTACTGGTTCTCTTCCACTTCTCCTCTGCCCCTTGGGCTTCTCTGACCTTGGGGCGCAGGTGGTAGATCCCTTGTAGTCGGCATCCTTGTAGCGAGTTGAGGGTTGTGTTTTCTCCCGGAGTTGGTATCTTGTGCCTGCTCTCTCTGGTAGTCCAGTGGGTTTTGAGGCCTGCGACGGGATACGTTGTTGCTCGTATTTGGTTGTAGATCAGGGTCAACTGGGGGATCCTCGCTTGGCGTTTCAGGGTTTGATTGTTCTCTCCACAATGTCTTTGGTACCTTTTGGAAATGGGATATGTTCCACGTCACAGCTTCTTGTCCTTGGGTGGCGATCACCATACTGTGATTGGAGTCCCGTACTGTCCATGGGCATGATTCATATGTCAGAGTCATCTTTTTCGAGGGTGCTCTGGTTTTCACTAGTACAGTGTCACCCATCTGTAGTTCTCTGTTTCACGTGGCGGGCTTGATGCTGCTCCTCATTTCATCTTTCCCGTCTCTCTTCTATGAGCGGTATGTCTGGTTCCAGGTTCACCCAGCTTAAGTGTAGTGGTACTTTGGCTTGGATCGGCATCCCGAACATTAGTGCCTCTGGGCTTACTCCTGTCGATGTTTGTGGAGTTTGTCTGTGTGTTCGGAGTAATCGATACACTGCCGGCAGCCAGAGTTGATGGTGGTCCTTTTCGATCCTTATGATTTTGTTTAGGAATCCCATGAATCGTTCTACAACACTGTTTGCCTTCGCCCAGCATGGGGTGATCTTCTGGTGTTTGACGTTTAGGTTGGTGAGAAACTGTTTGAGCTCATGACTGGTGAACGGTGGCCCATTGTCACTTTTCAGTTTCCTTGGTATTCCATATATGGCAAACACTTTCTCGAGGGCGTATGACTGACATGGCATCTGTGGACTTGACATGCTCCACCTCTGGGTATTTGCTGAATTCGTCATTTCGAACGAATAGGTACCTTTCCCCCACGATAGTGCAAAAATCCACACTCACCGACTCCCACCTTGTTTGGCTCCTGGGTGCACTTCTTATGGGTTCGGGGGTTGCCAGTCTGCCACACAGGTTTCTACCTGTTCAGTTACGCAGTTCTGTATTCTTGCCATCCACATTCTGGACTTCAGATAGGCCTGGGTCTTCATGATGCCTTGATAGCCCCCGTGCGCTAACTTTAATGCTCTTTCTTCTAAGGTTTCTGGAAGGATAATTCAGTGTCCTTTTAGTATGATGCCTTCTTCTGATACTGTTCGCTCGTGCCGGATTCTGAATAGTGATTGTAGCTTCTCTTGGGCTACCACGGTGCGCTGTGCCACTGCAGACAGATGGTTTCTCCAATCGCCTGACTGGATGGTCTGTATTGTGCGTTGCAGGCTGGCATCTGTCATTGTTTCTTCTGCTATTTCCTGCAGCGTTAGTGCTCGTGGACGTACACAGGCTATCACGTGGCACATATGTTCCTCTGTCTCAACGGCATGTTCTTCTTCTTGTTTTGTGGCGGGTTTGGGGTGGCGAGACAAGTAGTCAGCCGGGTTGTCCACCCCGGCTCTGTAGGATACGTCAATGTTGAACGGCTGTAGTTGGAGCATCCACTTTTCCAGCCGCACTGGGTGGGTGCAGTGCCGATCCCTTGAAAATCGGTATGAATGGTTTATGGTCCGTGAATACATTTGCTGGTTGTCCTACAAGATATACTCTTAAATAATGGCAGCCCCATAGAATCGCCAGTGCCTCCTTCTCTATGTGACCATAGTTCTGTTCGGTATTTATTAATGCTCGACTGGCAAAAGCAACTGTATATACAGTGCCCTCTCTGTCCACTTGGG
This sequence comes from Ambystoma mexicanum, assembly GCF_040938575.1. NCBI lineage: Eukaryota > Metazoa > Chordata > Amphibia > Caudata > Ambystomatidae > Ambystoma > Ambystoma mexicanum. The sequence goes on from NC_090931.1 coordinate 1,211,912,328, forward strand.
TGAGCACAGCTCCTAACCCCACAGGGCTGGCATCCACTAGCAGTTCTGTGGTGCAGTCGGTATCGAAGAATGCCATCATGATGGTGATTGATAACGAGTCTTTGATGCATTGGAATGCGTGTTGGTGCTGTTCCATCCATTCCCATTGATTCTCGTTCTTGGTAAGTTCTCTCAGTGGTTCTGCAATGGTGGCTAGGTCAGGGATGAACCTGGCGCAGTAAGTGGCCATGCCCATGAAGCGTCTTACTTCTGATGCCGATGTGGGGGTATTTGCTCCTTTGATACTGGAAACCTTGGCCGGATTGGGCAATACACTGCCTGAGTTGAACACATATGCAAAAAAATTCTGTTTGTGTTTGTTAAATTCGCTTTTCTCTACATGTAATGTGAGGCTGGACTCCTCTAGGCTCTGTAGGACTGTGGCTAGCCACTCGTGGCATTCTTCTGTCATGGTTCCCTACACTAAGATGTCGATGATGTTGGTGGTTCCGGTGAGGCCATTGAGTACTCTCCTGATTTTGTTCTGAAAGACCTCCGCCGCAGAGGATTTCCAAAGTTTAGTCTTTTGTATCTTCGTAGTCACAGATATGATGAAAATGTTGTTATATATCTGGATTCTCGGGCGCGGCGTAGCTGATGATGGCCGTAGCGTAGGTCGAGTTTGCTGAAAACTTTTGCTCCCGTTAGGTCCATGATCAGCTCATTGATCATAGGGGTGACATGGCGCTCTCGACCGATGGCTACATTTGGTAGCCGAATATCAATGCATATCCTCACTGCATTGGGTTGCCATGGTTTTTGGGCAACAACCATGGGGGATAGCCATGGAGTTGGGCCAGATGTTTTCTCCATTATCCCTTGCTTCTCTAGTTCCTCCAACTCTTTGACTGGCTCCCTCATGTGGAGCGGGACTCAGCGGTGCCGCACTGCCTTCGGCTCAATTGTTTGGTCGATGTGCAGTTTGATTGTTCTTCCGCGGAGACATCCAAATCCATGGAATACTTTTTGGTGTTTTGCTAGGAGGCTGTCTATCTCTGGTGGGTTAACGCTAAATGTGAAGTGCACTAGGTGTAGTTTCTAAGCAGTGCAACAGCTTATCAGTGTTTCTAGTCCTGCCTCCACTACATATATCCTGGCCCGGCATGTGGTTCTGTTGTGTGCCAGGTCAGATCAGAATGACCCTGCTACAGGTAGTGGCTTCCTGCACCCATATGTGAAAAGTTGTACTTGCTTGTTCTTAAGCTTTGGCTTTGGGACTAGTTTGTTGAAGGTATGAATGGGCATGACGTTTACTGTCGCTCCTGTGTCTATAAACACTTTGGTGGGGGTTCCATCGGACAGGGTGGTCGCTTAGGGTTTCTTCCCTTTTCGATAGTTTTTCGTTGGTTTTATGGCAGCAATCATATGGACTCGATGCACTCATCCTTCGTTCTTTTCTTCCGCCTTTCACGTCCATCTGGAGACGTTTCTTTGTCCGAGGATTCTTCTGTGTTGCTACAGCTGGGCGATCTCTGCCTGGTGGCGAACGCTCTTGCCTGTCCTCTTTGTTGGTGGCTCGAGGTATGTTGTTGTCCTGGATCCCTCGGCGGTGTGGCGTTCAGGCATACGGCTGCAAAGTGATTCAGCCTCTTACACTTCCGACAGGTCACTCCTAAAGCTGAACAGTGTTCTCCCCTGTGCCAGGGTCCTCCACACCATTTGCAGGTGTCACCCCATCTCGACAGGCGTCCTGGTCCCGTGTTGGTGGGTCACTTCTCCTCTTGTCGACCTCAGACTGCCACTACTACTTCCTCCTTTTGCGTGTTGTCGATGGGTAGTCGCTGCATTGCTGCTTCCATGACCGCCACCTGGTCATCCGTGTGCTCCCGTAGTATCCTCATGACTAGGATGCGGTCCAAAGGGGTATTTCTCTCAGACAACACTGCCCTACATAGTTTGTCTGATGACAGACCATTGATGATCTGTAGATGGACCGCAAAATCTTCGTCTGGGAATTCGCATACTAACGCTAACTCCCTGAGCCTTGCATGGAAGTCGTTGATGGTTTCCTTTTCTCTCTGATGGCTCATGCAAAATTGGAATCGCTCATAGTCTGGGTTCAACTCAGGCTTGGTCTTGTTGTTTAGCGCCGCTTTTGCTGTGTTATACTCATCTGCTGTCACTCTGTTTGGAAGCGTGTTGAACAGACATAGCGCTGAGGTGCCAATATTCAGCAGTAGTAGGGTGTGTTTGCTTCTCCCTTCAACGATGTCCCTGGCCTGTAGGTTCAGTTCAAATTGTTGGAGCCATATTCTCCATTTGAGGGCCGCCCCAGTGGTGTATGGGTCGAATGGTCTCATGAAGGTTGTCTGCCTGGTATCGTGACCATCCAGCCTCAACGTGTTGTCCCTTGGATGTGTGCTATTGCTGCCTGTTCTAGTTAGGCTGGCTTGGGGAATGGCCATGCTGGCGTGGGCCTGCTGTTCTCCTTGCACGCATGTTTTTGTTTCTTTGCTTTCTGTATCTTTGGGTCAGCAATCAGTGCTCTTCCTGCATTCTGTGGACTCTCCACCTGGTCACTGTGGCTGTTGCTGTGTTTCTGTGGCAGTGGCTTATTGTGTAGGTTGTCCTTTCTTTCAGCCTGTCAACTGCTTTGCTTTGTGGCCGTTATGATCATTGTTATTTTATTCTTTTACTTAGCCCTTCCAGTGCCTTTCTTGCAACCATGCATTGGGGCACGAAGTTCTGTATTTATTTATTTTCTCTCGCCGGGGCACACGTGGTCTCTAGACCCTTGTTGACAGTGTGATGTTAATGTATCCGACCTCTGGTGCACTCAGGCAGGTCGGATTACAGTCACCACGCTCTCACACTCGCAGCGTGGAGCAGCAATAAAACACGTCTCACTGTGTTATGCAGGTTCACTCGGCTTAGCCCTTCCGGGGCGAGGCCGTCTTTATTTCCGCCCTGATCACGTGATGCGGGTACCCCCTCGCTTACGTGATGAGGGCCACATTGAATACACCACAACACTGATGCCCTCAGCGCTTCATGCACATGAACCTGCACGTGGACATGATGACCTATGGGGGAACACAGCACTGGTAGCTCAAAATTCAGATCTGTGCCGAAGGCCATTTCCATTCTGATTCGTTTTGCCGCTTACCCCAACGTATGCAAACATTTAGCCTTACAGGTATGCAGCTTACTAGACACTCTTACTCCTAAAACAGAGGCAAATACTTCCAAAAATAAAAGAATAATGAATGAAAATACTACTAAAACAATAGACAACAATGGACACGCAGGATGCTAGCTTCCATCCACATAGTTCCACAGAAAGGTTTGGAAAGTGATAACTCTGGAGTAGTGTCACAGGAAGAACATCTAATATTATACCTGACTAGTCTTAACAGAACTTCTGAGTACAGCTTTTAATATGCAGGTACTGCTAGGTGCACAAAAGTATGGTTTACAAAAATGTGCCTTTTTTAGACGTCAGGTATATTTTCACTTGCCTGAAGAAAAAAAAAGCTCTGTTGGGAATGGGACTTATTTTGGATACCCTTACAAATCATGACATTGCTATGTACACCAAACAGGGAGTGAAATGCACCCACTTCATATGTTCTGGAGACCCCCAGCATAAATGTATGACATAACTATATGGCTAGCACCTGAAGAAGGGATGTGTGAATTTACATCAGTGGCCTTTGCACTCTGAAATAAGCCTTTGTTGTCTTAGTCAACCTGAAAATAGCAGGATTTCTTGCAGTTGTCACTTGTGTTGTCACTTTTATGGCAAGGTGTGTTCTTTTTGTATGCTCCTGCTTATTTCTCATACACTGCTACTTATATTCTTGGAGTTTGGGAGCGTGTTACTCAATTCTCAAGTCGACTTGCAGTTGCATTTTTTGAAAATGGTCATGTACAGCAGTGCACCGAGCCATGCACATGTGAGAATACACATGGGGTCATGCCGTTTGTAAATTAGTACACTTTGCCCATATGACAATTGTGCAAAACACATTTTGGGCCTGGCTTAAAAAGATTTGCGTTGGACCAAACCAGGAGATGCCCAGCAGCAGCCCAAATTGACACTTTCGACCTGATTCACAAAGCCAAACACTGTAGCAAATCTTAAACTGCCTGGAGCCTGTTTGAGCTGCTCGCGTGCAAACATATGCAGAAGGACATCTCACACAGGCAGCTTTTGATTGGTTCCAGTTTTAGGATTTAGAAATACAGTAGCAGGTTCTAATCTGAGATGTGCAAGGTCATTCGATTGGCTTCAGTGCAAACCTCCCTTTGAATTATTCTTTGGAATTTGCATAGCACATTTGGTGAGTAGTAGTCGCACTACCCAACTGCGTCTTCTGAAAGTCTCTCATTGGAAAGCGCTTTGGTCTGTTAGGTTCACTTTTACAGAACATCGTATTCAATACATTGAGGGAAAACTTTACATTCTGCACTAAATGTGAGCGGCATACACGTGCGTATTCATGTGCAAGCCTCCCTGGTTTGAAAAATAAAACCAGTCTTTGAAGACGGGCTTTCTGTCGAGAAATGACACATACTTGCTAAATCCATTTCCTGCACCAGCAGAACACTGCATATTTGCTGGCACATGCTAAGCTAAGGAAGTGTGACTCGAAGCTGATAAATGGAGAATAGGGAGGCAAATAATTGTGTCAGGTTTTTGGAAGGCCTCTACAAATCAATAAAGAGTGAAATAAAAGAAAATAATTGGAAAGATAAATTAGGTGCAGACTTTGTTGACGGCGCGTATAAGTCATTGAGGGGTCACTGTGAAGTCTAGTTATCTCCAGCCCCTCAGAGAAAGGGGGAAACCATGTAGCGTCTTCCGGTTCATTTTACGACACTGGCACATCGAGTGATTCACAAGTTTGTACATACAGGCCCAGTTCGTCCTTATCTATTTGAGAGATGTTCTCCCAGGACATAGAAGCCATGACATATTCTTGTTGAATCCAGCCACAGGCATCTCAAAGTTAGGGATGGATAATCGTCTTATAATGGGTACAATGATTAAAAACAAGGTGAGACATGGCGAACAACTAAAGGTGAAATGTCACATTCCGTGACGGCACTCTCCAGGGAAAACACTGGCATTGATTCATGGGGTTTAAAAATGGAACACCTTTTAATGAAATCTAACCCTATTAGAAGAAAATATCCTCTCTTGTGTTTTTTTGTGTATGCTTATTTTATGAAGGCAAATGCCCATTTGTCCTGTGCAATTTGTATGGTTATGCAAATCCAATAGAATGAAATTAGCATATTTCATCCGAATATGCTAATTTCTGATGACATCACAGCCCATCCATGGACAGCGCCCGTGCTGGGCTTGGGAGGCTGAAGCCCTCCCACTGATCCCTGCTCCAACAGCAAGAGCCAGTCAAACGTGATGGCCGGGCAGCAACAGCAAACAGAGTGGTAGAGGACCAGAAGCATACAGAGGCAATTCAAGACACCCCCAGTGGTCTTAAAGTGTGGGTCTAGCTCTCCTCGGGGAGGCCTGGAACCTTCTCAAGAGGACGGGCGACCCACAGCGTGAAGCATCACCTAAATCATTTAGGGTTATCTGCGTTTAAACTGAGACTCTGTACATGTTACCACGAAAGAATGTGCACAATAATTGTAATCAAAACAGCCTGGACGTTTCAGGCTGTTTTTATTTCTCGGTTACTGAAGTCGAAAGCAGAGTCACCTAAAAGGGGCACGCTGCGACGTCTGTGGCTGTTGCACAGAGAATAAAAAATGGAAGGGAGAGAGATAAAATGGAAAGGTGGTGGGAGGAGGTGAAGGGACTGCAGTGGTCGAAGTGGGCGGGAGCAGTCGGGAGCGGTGCTCCTCTACTTCTTTTAATTAAGTTTTACAACGTGGGAGTGCACAGACAGTGCTGTTTGCTGTCTTGGAACACTGACCTAACTCTGTGTAGCCTCGTTGCTCACTACTGCTTCCTGTGGATTCACCTGTTCAACACGATCATCTTACTTCAGAATGATGAAATAATCCACGCCCCCTCCTTGTTTGAAATCCATGTAGCGTTTGTCACGCGTGCATGTGCAACGTGGGAGTGTTTGCTGTCTTGGAACGTTGACCTAACTCCGTATAGCCTCGTTGCTCACTACTGCTTCCTGTGGATTCACCTGTTCAACACGATCATCTTTCTTCAGACTGGTATGTGACACTGATGTAAAGAATAATTATACACTTTAAGTGTAAAAGCACCTTCTAAAATGTTTATATTTGACATTTCTCTATAGATCAAATAAGCCACGCACCCTCCTTGTTTTAAATCCATATAACGTGGGGCACATGCGGATTCGCACGTGCGCAACTTGAGAGTGCTGTTCAGCGGTACAGCGACCAGCCCCTACGTGCCCCCTCACATTGGAAATCTAACGGTAATGATCCATCAGAATGGTTTACCATCTAACTACAGCAATGCCTGTGAAAGCAAATGCCTTGCTGCATAGGACCACGTACACCATCACACCAAACGCTATTAGTAATCTTGGAGCTGCTCGAAAAACACTAACCGGCAAGACTAAAGCCCGATTGAAGTCAATTACAACTGACATTAGGACTCTCTGGGCTCTACACCCAAATTGTGGAAAGAAACAAATGCCTTGTGTCGCCCAGCCAAATCAAAACATATTGCCCAAACCGGACATGAAAGCGTCTGCCACTGTATTAAAGACTTGCATGCAAAAAAGGATTAAAACTCACTTGGGCATGCAATTGGATATTAATAATGATAGCAGCCTACTTCCCAAAGAAGCTGACACGGGAACATATGCTCAAGTGTTAACCAATGCTGCCGGAGACTCCTCGTTCCCGTATGCGAACGGACCACGAGAGAAGGAATTTATGCCAACTAATGCAAGCAATCAGGAAACTGGTGCAATAGGAATATCACCCATGCCAGTCCGTAATGCAGATAGAAATGAAGAAACTGATGTTTTGGAATCATCTCTTGCTTCAGCTCATGAGGATGCAATGCATCAGGAAACTGACATGATAGAAAGTTCAGTTACGCCAATCCATAACACTGGAAGAAATCAGAATTCCAACGTGCAGGAAACCTCATTCCCATCAGCCTAGAATCAGGTGGACGAACATGAAGCAACTGACTTGCCAGTACCATCCATATCACAATCACTGGAGCTATTTCAAGATTCTCCTTCAAACTCTTCGGCATCTACGTCCTCTACTCGAAACGCTCTCTCCAAAACAATTCCCCGGCCATCCTTTGGTATGCAATACAAGGCTCCTGGGAGATAGCACTCAATGCTATCACAACTGGAATGCATATGTTTTTAAAGATCTTCGAGGTCCTAGAAACGAAGATCGATGCTCAATCACAAGTTACCAATCTACTAGATGCGAAAATGAATTGGATTGCAGGCATTGATAATGCGAGATTCCCGCTACCAAGCCCGCAACACACAGCACAAAAAATGTTATCGGGCAATGTATCATGCCAAACTGAATCTGAACAGAATCCAAGATCACCTTCTAATAAACAATCGATACCTAATTTAATTACTGACCCAGTGAGAGAGATCAGTGATCTATCCATCCTTGAAATACCTTCGCAAGCTGCCTGTTTATCTGAGGCAGACGCTACAACAGGACCAACATATGAGGTCTTTCACAACAAAGCTACTAAACAAAATAAGAGTAATAAAAATAAGCATCAAACTCTGATCGAGGTAGCAGATGACGACATTACAGAATCTGAACCAAGTACAATCAGTAATAAAAACGAAGGGGAAAAAAAATTAAAATCAAGTCGGGCTGCATAAAGATGCTTCATCTAAATCAAAGCAATTTTTAAATAGAATCACGCTACCTACTGCAACTATCCACTTTAGAAGAAAATTGGGGAACAAAAAACAACATGCAAAACAAAGTATGGCAGAGGAATAATTAGTTACAGGGACTGACCCAATTGTGATAGTAGACAATGAACCACAATCTGAACTCATATGGGATCACAAACATCTCAAAAAGATGTTCTAATGAACCTATCAAAGTATTCTATGGCCTCTAATCAATTAAATAGCAGCATGGATCAGGAAGAAAGTGATCTATCATCCGTTACTCTGATTCTAAATCGAAGGTCGGAAAAACATGAGGAACAGCCCTTTTGTACTCTAGATCAGAGGAGAGAAAAAAAAATGTGATAGATCTATACTAAAACACAAAAGAAGCACAACTGGTCTGCGGTCTGATTATGAGGAGGAATCAAGACAAAAGCAAACGCCAACTATAACAAGCACAAGTAGACCCAAATATCATAACTCCTACTTCAAATGCAATCACCATCTAAATAAAGATGATACCATTGTGATGCAAATGATAGATCGACATTACAAGGATCCCTAACTCACAAGATCAATATTATTGAAGGTTTTCAGCCTTATACCAAGTCTTGAAGTTATTCAAACAAGGGACATAGCACAAATCAGAAACACAGTTGAAATATGGATACCATTGAAATCAAAATCCCATCCCTCATTATTAAGGAAATAATTCTAGATGCCTCACATCAACTCCTAACAAATGGGTTAAAAATCATTACAACATCAAGTCAGTCCATTGAGTCTCAAATGCCCAGTTGGAAAATGAAGGAGGTCATAAGGGATCCCACCACTAAACAACGGGAGAAACAACAACAAACCTTAACGATAAAATGTCTTGGTGTGGCGGGCCAATTGAAAAGAAAGGTGACTGTAAATCAACCCACACCAGGTCCGATGAAATCAAAATGGTCTTGGATTGTGCAAGAAAATCAAAACGTGAGAAGGCCATCAGAAGAATAGAGCCAACCACAGGGTAAAACTTGTCGGTTGAAAATTGCAAGTTGGAACACAAGAGGACACAAACATTTAATGGAAAAAGCTTTGTCTATTATCATAGGAAACTGATCTTATACTACTACAAGAGACCTGGATATCAGCTATGTTGGATACCAGCAGTAAAAAGCAATGCTGGAAGTGGTGAAACTGTGGGCAGGAGCAGTATTACAACCGTGGGCTTCTCCAAATCCAGGAATACAACTAACAAAGCTTTTACTACGTTCAAAAATCAAGGAAATAATGTAGTGCTAGCTATCATGAGCATAGCCGACCTAAAATATCTCGATTACGTTGTGAAAATGCTGGACTCTATTTTCACAGACACATCAATTACAGCAACAATCATTGCAGGGGATCTTAACCTGAAATGTTTTGTTCGAAAAGACCAAATCATGTTGATGAGAGCCAGGCAATGGCTCAAAATCATGGCAATGAGAGGCTTCATTTTGTTGAATGAAGATATATCAGCTGCTCTAGCATGGCACAGAGCGCAATCTTCATGCACTATAGATTGTCTTTGTGTGTAAAAACACCTTCACACGGATTCAAAATTTCAAAGTATTAACAAATAACCACAGTGATCATAACATTCTTGAATTTGGGTGGGAGAAATTTGATCTGAAAAAGAATAATTATTACACCACGCCATTGTTTCCTTCGTCAAAGGGTAATCACCTCAAAATTACTTCTCTCTTTGTACAGAAGTTACTGTTCCATTATCAAGATGAAGCCTTTGATAGCCATTATAAATGTGAATATGATGAAGTTCTCACATTTTTTGATAATTCAAACTTAAATCGGAATCAAATGCCAAAATCCACAAAAAATAGATATGATCACGTTATACAGACCTTAAAAACATCAATAAGAGTGGAAATTAAACAGATAATGAGATAAAAATCCCATCTCTATTACTATGTGCAAAACAATTCGTAATAAATATAAAAATAGAATTAAACAACACAAAAGTCTAAAAGTCCAATTAGATACAGAAATGTTAACTGCAATCAAGAGCAAGAATTCTGCACAAATATGGTATATAATCAAATTTGCTTGTAATGAGATGCCAGGAAAACGTTTGATAAATGTCATCAATGAAAGTGAGTGGACCAAGCACTTTAAGACTTTATTCAATGCCCTGGAGATACCAATTCTAGTTCCTGTTCCTAACCCAGAGCATGAGCAGTTACAATGCGACTTGCTGGATATCTCGATCATCATTGCAAAACTCAGCCTATCACGAGCCCCTGTCCCAGATGGCCTGAAGAACGCAGTCTTAAAATCTAATCTGCAAGCCTGGTCAACCATTCTCTTAGCCATCTTTCGTAGAGTGCTAGAACTAAATGAGTTCCAGCAAACTTGGAAGAACTTGATCATTATCCCAATTTATAAAAAAAGGAACAGAGAAGACCAAGAGAATTATCGACCAATAGCACTTCTTGATGCTCTGGGAAAAATCTTTGCGTGGCTAATTCTCCGGGACTTCCAACGTTGGCTCAATTTCGCTGCCTTTACAGACAAATTCCAATCTGGATTTGTGGCAGGCTTGGGAACAGCAGTCAATTTGAAAATATTGGCAACAATAAAATAACAATTTATAGACAACCATCAAGCAGCCTATTTCGTGTTTGCAGACTTTAAACAGGCTATTGATTCGATCTCCAGAAACTTTCTCTGGTCAAAACTCCAACAAGCAAATTGTCCAAATTACCTGGTGAATCTGATTCAACAACTTTCCATGAACACCACAGTTCAAATAAAATTAAATAAAGTGGTACAACTAGCCAAGTAAATCAAGACAACTAGAGGGCTCAGGCAAGGTTGTGTCCTTGCATCAACCATATTCAATTTCTATATAAGAGACATTAATGAAGCATTTAAATGTATTCAATCTTTTCCGGCAAAAATAGGACAAACTCATATATCATGGCTACTTTAGTTTACGCTGATGATTTGGTTATGGTATTTCTCACGGCAATCAGTCTACAGCGTAAACTAGCAGATCTTCAACTTTATGCAGAAAACAAATTCTCAAAATTAATGTCCTAAAGTCGAACACATTGACCATAAGTAAAAAAGGCAAGAAAAAAGGGTTACAACACAGATGGTCCATAGGAGGAGAGTTTCTCGTGAATATATATGACTACAAATACCACGGACAGAATGTCAATAATAATGCTAGCGATTGTCCATATAAAATTGACATGAGATCAAAAATGCAAAACCTAACCTCACTTGCCAGACTAATCCAATAGAAATATGGCAAATTTACTTATACACCAATTTTGCTATTTTATGAACAAAAAGTGGGTCCCACAATTACATATGGAGCGCATGCTAAACCACCTCTGCAACAGCCAAATTGGAGGTTGCTTGAAGGCATGTTTTTGAAGGCTTTGCTGGGTCTACGGAAAGGTTTCCCAATTCAACTAATTGGGTTTGAACTGGGCATCCTACCTTTACAATCAAGAGTAGATTGGCAATCATTGATGCTCTATAGAAAATGTTTAACAGCTCCAATGGACCAACGATCATTACTGCCAGCAATTGTTAAAGCTATGAGTAGTATGAGCGAGACACCCTTGACGAGACGGAAATTACATTGTAAAAATGTATTAAAAGAAGCAGAAATTGATATAACAATGATGTTAGACTGGAACCTGCGAGAAAAAAAATATAAAAATAACGAATGGATAAAAGTATGGGAAGCATGTGCACCATATAAAGCCTTTACCGCTGTATTTGAAAAGAATTCCAGTTATAGAACAAACATAATGAGATTCCGCTTCAATTAATGGCACACAAATGACGTTCTAAGACCAAGGAAAATCAAATCCTCAAATAATACTGAGTGTAGATTTTGTCATATATCAACTTCGGAAGAAACCCTTGAACATCTTTTAACATCCCGTGAAGCCCTCAATGGTCAAAGAAAAGAACGTTTTTATAAGCATTTAGGTTATTATAGATCATTAACAAAGGAAGCAATGTGGAACATGCTATTCAACACAAGATCAATCTCTCTTAACTTGGCTAGCATCAAATTTTTACTAGCATTGAAACTGGAAAAGGGGGTTTTGAGCATGGAATGAATGCAGGAAGCTGAAGTAATGTCAATGGAAGAGTTGGGGCATCTAGTATTCAAATTGAAGCAAGTACTGGGTGATGACCTTATGCATTTTCTCACTCATCATTATGTATCAAAATGTCTGTGATTTCTGCATTCCTTTGCCTGGCATCATGCAATATTAGTTCCTTGTATTTTCTTGCACTTTAAAAAAAAAATCTAAAAGAACGTTTTTTTTAACTGTAATAATAATGCAATGGATTGTAATACTTCAACTTGTGCAAGGTTGCATTGTAACCAAGAACGCAAGTATAAATAAAATAAAGTTTTACTGTTCTTATACTTTTATTTAAAAAATAAAGCATTCCGGAATGGTTTCGTTTTTTTTAAATAAAAGTGTAGGAAGAAATTGAAACTTTCACTTTCAGTGCACTACACTGATCGTTCCCCTAAACAGCAGGAACATGTATTTTGGGGTTTGTATTGTGTGTGGGAGGGTGTGTGGCGGTGGGGTTTGTGGGGCGCGGTGCAGGCCAGCAGGGAACATAATTCCACTACTTCTTTTCGTACACTTCAACCACTGAGGGACAAAGGCGCACCGTATATGAATCAGTAGCACACACAGAGTTGGAGGGAGAAACCGAACCAAAAGTGTGAAGCGCGACAGCCACATACATGTAAGGGACGAATGACAAGGGCGAACTAGATCGAGACAGAGGGAAAGAGAGACAGGTTGAGAGGTCAAGGGATACAGAGACCAGATGAAACGGAAAGATAAGAAATTAAGAATGATAGAGGGGAAATGAGTAAGAGATAGCACAAGGCAAGACAGTGAGGGAAGCAAGAGATTGAATGAGTGAAGGGGAAGGAGAGGAAGAGATGGAGGGGAATGGAAAGAGAGGGAAAGAGGACAGATTGCTAGAGAGAAAAAAAGAGAGATACATTGAGCTATAGAATGCCCATGTGGTATATACCTGGGTCATCCAGTTCAGGCTTTATTCTTTGCTTCCTGGGAGTTTTAGTTTTTCTGTGAAGGAAACACCGGGACTGGATTGACATACTCATGGATGGCATGGGCAACTTCAGTGCCCTGTAGAAGGGGAGTAAGAGACACAAAATACAAAATTGGAGGGGAATATAGGGCATAGCAAAAGGAGGATAAAGGAGAGACAGATTGGGAGGGAGTGAAGAGAGAACTAAAGGCAGTAAAAGAGAAAGAACATTAGATAGGATAAGAAAGAGAATGTGAGGAAGATGATTCAAGTGACTGAGTGAGGGGACAGAATGGAAGTGAGGGACAACCAGAAGAATGCTTGAGAGGGAGAGCAAAGGGAAGTCACAAACGGAAAAAACTAAACAATATGTAAAGTCAGGGTGGGTGGAAATGAACTGAGACAGAAGGAACAGGAAGGAGTGACAAAGACAAAGGACGCTAAATAGCAAGGGAATGATGGAGAACATTGATCAAGAATGCAAGAGGGAATATGAGAACACAAAAGGGAGTATGAAAGAGTGTGTATGATTACATAGCAGATATTCAAAGGAAGTAGAGAGGCAAGGGTGACAAAACAGGGGTGGGATAGAAAGAAAAGAAGAGGAAGTGTGAAGAATTTAGATATAGTTGAGAGAGAGCTGGGGAAGGTGAGTGGTGATGAAGAAAAGAAGGCAGTGCAAATTAAGAACCCAAAATGAAAGACATGTTCTGAGCGAGCCTGTTGCATGCTGTGTAAATCCCATCCTCAGCTATCAGTCTTTGGATCTTTTTAATTTGAAACATATGCTCCCTCCCATCCACCTGCAATAAAACAATCTGAGTCAATTGATTTGATGAGCTGGCTTCGACCCCTCTTCAATCCTCCTTCCGCAGATGCATACTATTCAATGATTGTGGTGGTGTTCTACTTGGTACACATTTTCACCCTCCTAGCAAACCAAATTTAATCTTGACCCCAATTGGATACCCCTCAAAACCATCCAAGGTTGGCCTTCCCTTTAAGGCTAAATAAGATTTAATGTTGTGCATTAGAGTAGGTGAAGGTGGCATTTTGGCATGCCATCACCCATAGCCAACCCCTGGGTAAGTGGTGTTTGGCATTCCACGTGCCTCCCTTGCCACATGCCAGCTAACCCCAAGACCAAGCATAGGTGGGTGAGGGCTGAGGGGCACCTGTACCAATATTTCTTCAAAGGGTGGGTGAGGGTGGTGTTGGCATAAAAAGGTTTGAAAACCACTGCCCTATGATGAATCTGCTGGGCTCAGTTTTTAGATGACCCACACCTCCAATAATTTGCCTCTTTGTTAAACTAAGTAGCCTCTGAATTGTGTTGAAAGATGTATTTAATGTGCCAAAGGAAGTTGAAATAGCTATTCAGCCTCCTGGGTTCAAAGGAAGGGAAGGTCAACAGTGCAATGGGTTTAAGCGCCCCACTCACTACCAGCTTTCAAAACTGCCATCCATCCCTCACCTCCCCCAAATTTTGAGTCTGGCTCCGCCCCTGATCCCATCGCGTATGTTAGTGAGTCCCCCCACTTTTTTTTTTTTAGGATTTGTCCCGTGGAGACATCATCACAAAAGGTGCGTCCATCTCTCCATACCCGCTAGAAAATAAATCTGTCATGACCACAGCTGCTCTGCCCCACGTATTCGTACCACAACCCTCTGGAAGCAAGAGTGTTTTTTTTATGACACTGTGTAGCACATACTGACCTTGTTTAGTCTTTTCTTTCTGTCTATCCTTCTAGTATTTGGGAATGATAGAATGTGATAGTGCTGTACACAAACCCAGCAAATAAACAAAATAACTCACTGTAAGATGGATAAAATCAAACAATTCACATCTACCATGTTTGTTAGAAATTTAAGAGATTTAAAAAAAAAAGAAATTAAAATAATGTTTTAATTTAGATTTAGTTCCATTGTTTGCTAAACAGTTGCCAAACTTGGGAAATTAGGGAGGTGGATGGCCCGTGTCGGGAGGTCTTCCCAGTTTACGGTGGCATGAATTGCCTTGGAGAGACACACCATGCCTCCACAGTGATGGATGATGTGATTAGGGCCCTGCGGGAAGATCGGAATGTCTACTCTTATTGTCCAAAGTTGTGGGCTATGCTCTGCCCTTTTTTCTGAAAGTGACGTGGTTTGATTACTCCATAGTGTATCCCAGGTGTTCGGGTGATATGGGGTTGGAATTTTGTGGGATTTGCCTCTGCATTGGTCCTCGTGGAATTTGTGGTGGTGGATGATGCAAGAAAAGCCACATTTTATTATCCACGAAGAAATACAAAATTGCTAAAGTGCAATACAAAATACATTGTAAGCAGCAGAAAAAAGTAGACAGCCACAGATATGTTTAATAAACGAGAATTAACGTCACACAATTTAAAATGCATTATAATAGTCTAAAAGTCTAAGAAACCATTCAAAAAATCTTAGCATTTTTCTCTATATTCTCTTACTGGGCTAATAGCGGCAAGGAATACACAGTAAATATGAAGATTTTTTTTATTTTTTATTTTATTTACTTGTGTGTAATCGCAATGCGATTTTTACAAGGTAAGAGCTGATTATGCACTGGACAATGTACTGTGGCAAGACAAAAGCCGGTGGTCAATGGGAAAAGAAACACTCTTGTGACCAGCAAATGCTCATTTCAGCAGGTTGGATGATAAGTTGATCTTTTGGAAAGCAGATTCGAATAGTTTCACCGCAGCAATGGTCCATTTGACGTTTTCTCCGGACATCAGCCTATTCCACCATATGATTGATTGATTGATATTTTATTTCTATCGCGCTCATACACAAGTGTTTCAGAGCGCGACAAGGCAAGGGAGGGGAACAGGGGAGAACAAAACAGCGATCTTACTAGGCCCAGTGACATTGAGAACGCGCAAGTGCATGGGGGAGGGGAAAAGTGCATGGAAGGGGGGGGAGAGGTGAAAAGTGCGAAGCAGAGGAGAAACAGATAAATAACAATAAACAAATAATAAAGGCAACAAACAGTGGTAATGCAGCCAGCAATTTGCATGTGCTAGGATTAAGGCAGCAGACAGGGTAGGTCTGATAAGTGCAGGAAGAAAAAGGGGGGGCTGTATGGGTACAGATATAGACCCCAGTGCAAGGGGTGGCCCGGAGGCAGTGCGGGAGGGTGATAGGATGAGCAGGTACCAGGGCCTAAACGACAGAGGGTGGCCAGGTGCACGGTACCAAGAGAGAACAGATCAGCAGGGTAGAGGGGGAGCGAAGGCAGAAGAAAAGAGGAAGGTCTTGAGGTGCTTCCGGAACCGGAGATGGTTCTCCTCAAGTTTTAGAGTGGCAGGGAGGCTGTTCCAGAGGGAGGCCCCAGCCGAAGACAGAGATCTACCCCCAGCTCGTTTCTTAGAAAAACGACTGACCCTGAGTGAGTTGGAGGTAGAGGAGCGAAGAGCTCGAGAGGGGAGTTATTTGCGGAGGGATAGCTAAAGCTATTTTGGACCCAGGCCCCAGAAAGCCTTGTGGACAATGCAGAGGGTTTTAAATTTAATCCTTGCATCCACTGGGAGCCAGTGAAGAGATTTCAGAGCTGGAGAGATACAATGCCAGGGCTTGAGGCCAAGGACAAGTCTCGCAGTCCTGTTCTGGATTAGTTGCAGAGGGCGGAGAGTAGAGGCAGGTAGATTTAGAAAGAGGCTGTTACAATAGTCCAAGCTAGAGAGAACCAGAGCTTGAGATACCATGGGCTTCTGGGGGAAGCAGAGGAAAGGCAGAGTACCTCTGAGGAGGTGCAGTCGGAAATTTGACTTTTTGGAGACCTCAGATGTGGGCGGAGAAGGAAAGGGTGGAGTCAAAGTTGACCCCGAGGTTCTTAGCCTCGCAGGTGGGGGTAGGAAGAGGGCCAAGGGAGGCCGGCCAGAGAGTGAGGGGAAAGGATGGTGAAGGTGTGCCGATGAGGAGGATTTCCGTCTTGCTGGCATTCAGACAAAGATCATTGGCGGCACACCAATCTTGAATGGCAGTTAGGCAATCAGAGATGAGAGAGGGAGAGGAGGTGGCAGAGGGCAGCCTGAAAATGAGTTGAGTGTCAGCGTAGTACTGGAAATTTAAGCAGAAAATGGCAATGCAGTGGGCGAGAGTTGCCAGGTATTGGTTGAAAAGCCAGGGCGAGAGGTTAGACCCCTGGGGAACACCACAGGTAGAGAGGAAGATAGATGAAAGGAAGGACCCAAGTTGGACCTGGGAGGGTCGATCTGAGAGGAAAGAGGTCAGCCAGGCCAGAGCCTGATCAGTGATACCCAGGTTTTCACAGAGACGGTTGAGCAGGATGGTATGGTTGACCATGTCGAAGGCAGAAGGGAGATCGGGGAGGATGAGGACAGAGGGAATGTTAGAGTCAAGGTTGGTGAGCAGATCTTCACGGATGTTTAGGAGAGCAGTGCTTCTGGCAGCTCTGAAGCCAGACTGGTGGTCATGGAGACAGCCAACAGAATTGGAATGAAGGTTAAGCTGAGAGATGGCCAACTTTTCCAGGAGTTTGCCAAGAAAGGGAGTAATGGAAATTGGGCGATAGTTAGCTGGACAAGAAGGATCAGCTGTGGGTTTCTTGAGAAGAGGATCCACAGCGGAGTGCTTCAGATGGGAGGGGAAGGATCCAGAGGCAAAGGAGTGGTTGCAAAAATCAGCAAGGGCCGGAGCGAGGGTGTCAATGTGGTCCTTGATGGTTTTAGAGGAACAGGGATGCACCATGCAGATTCTTCAGCGACTGGGAGGTCTGCACATAGCTGGAACAAGTACGCGGCTCTTTCTTGACTCAGTTTTGGACAGTGCATAAGGGGGTGCCACAAGGTTTCAGTTTGGTTTGACAAGGCGCACAATCTGCACTCCTTGTTATTTGTCTGCAACCTAATAGCTAAAATTTCAGGGGTATGAAGCAGATTCAAACGTGCCCTCATGTATGTTTTCCTTAACCGTTTCTCTGGGAATTTGACACAGTACGCCAGTGGCGTTTTCAATTTGCTGAAGTTCAGAGGCAAATGTTTTGCAAGTTTGTTGGCTTGTGCTTTGTTGATGGTTTCGAGCCAGTCTTGACATTCCATTTTAAACTTAACTCTCAGTGGGTTAGTTATTAGGTCATCTTCAGTACAGGCTATCTTTGACAACTTTGCTTTTGATTCTCTACCCAGACGTTTAAAGTGTTTGAATGTCTACTTGCTATTTCTGTGGCGATGATCTTGTATATTGGGAGTGAGTCCGGAAGAAGTGTTTTCCTGAATAATTGCATGGAACTTTGTTCTACTGTTGATTCTAAGGACAACAAACCCAGGTCGCGCCTTATGGTCGCAATCGAGTTGGGCAGGCAAAGGACAGATTTCCATAAATGCCCTTCAAGTTTGTACCAAATTGATGCCGGCATGTTGAGTGTCGCACTCATTCCGTAGGATACGGTCGGCATCACTTTTCCTTTGTAGAATTGAATAACTGCCATTAATAAAAATGTGCTATATTTCTTGTCAATTGATCTCATTTGTGCCGCCAGGTTCCTTGCTTTTTCCCATAAGGTCTCCTACATTTTTAGCTCTTTTGCGGAATCATCAATAAGCACTCCAAGATATTTCAAGTGTGGAACAACTTTGATACTCGCATTATCCAAGAACCATTTTGGGTTACACTTTTTCTTTAACGTTGTTTGTCAAGGATCATTATCTTTGTCTTTGATTTATTTATTTCCAAGTTGTTTATTTTTATATAGTGTGCCAGGTTGGTGAGTTGCCGCTGCAGGCCGATTTGGGTCTGGTCCAACAGGATCAAATCATCTGCGTATAGAATGCGCGACACATTGATATTGCCCAGCTTGAGTGGAAAAACCCTGATGGCTAATTCAGCTTCTTTGTAGTCACCCAAGAAAGCGACGAACAGAGCTGATGCTAGGGGACATCCCTGCTTTACCCCGCGTTCCGATGGAATTTCTTTTGATAACAAACCTTGGCTATTTAGGCAAACTCTCAATTTGGGGTTCGTATGGTGAGCCCTCACAGGGTCAAGAACTTCGCTTGGGCACTTCCATCTTTTGAGTTTGGACCAGAGGATTTTTCTGTCTACTTTATCAAAAGCCTGCGATAAGTCTACGAAGGCCAGAAAGACTGTTGGAGCTCCTTGCTTGACCTTAGATTTTATTAGATTCAGTAGTAGGATATTAACTGCAGTGCTTCCATTTTTTAAGAATCCCATCTGGAACGGATCATTGGCCGGTGATGTTCTGGCCCATGTCCGGAAATGTCAGAGTAGCATGGTGGCAAACATTTTTCCAATGATGTCCAATAACGCAATCGGACGATAATTGTCCGGCTCTTCTCTGTTACCTCGCTTAAATAGGGGAACCACCACTGATTGAGTCCATGAAATCGGAATTGATCTTGATAGTCTACATTGGTTGAATAGGATACTGATGAAGTTTGTCCATTCCTCTAGATTTTGTTTGAGGTCAATATTAGTTAAGCCGTCAGGCCCAGGCGCTCTTGAGTATTTGAGTTTTTTGATAACATCTCTTATGTGCTCTTAGGGCGATACGTTGATCCAGGGGCCCTCCAACTCGGTTTGAGCTGCAGTTGTATGATCCGGCGGGGCCGCAAACAGATTTCCAAAGAATTTGACCCATGCATCTTCGGTGACCAATTTGGAGAGTTGGTTGTCCATGATCATCTCTGATTTTTTGATGAGGGCTCAAAAGTCACTTGTTTTTTTGGTGCTGAGAGTCCTGAGCATTGCCTCTGCATACTTCTGGTACATAATGTGTCAGGGATTTCATAGCCATGATTTGTAACTTGTGGCTTCTGTTTGCCACTTTCGCCACACCATTTTCGTGTTATGAGTCGTGGCTCGTCTTTTCAATTGTCTCACCAATCTTCTTTTTTCGACCAAAGTACTATCATACTCGTGGTTGGTCTTCGTGCAGGACGTTTTCCCTCCTTTTGTCACCACCTTGTACTTTACCAGCAATGGTAGGTAATCCGGTCATTCCTTTTTCTTTTTAGGGTCAGTATTCTTCATTATGTCCCTTCTATATTTGTCAGTGATATTTTTGATGTTGACAGCGGTCAACCGTAACCGGGTTTGTTGATTGTTACGCAACTACCGATGGGTGTTCCTTTTACCCAATGGGCAAACCAATGTCCATGATATTGTGAGGAGGTTGTGATCGCTCTCTTTGGTTCTCGTAATTGCAAAGGCTTCTATATATGCTAGTAGGCTGTGGGATACAAATAAATAGTCTAGGATTGCACTAGAATTGCCTCGTTCCCATGTCGGAATAATGGACCCCCATGATTTCAGCTAAGCCACGTTGTGTAGATTTCTAGAGTTCATTAGAGCCATCCATGCGATTTCTCTTCCTTCCACCGAGCTTTGGGTGCACTTAGTATTGGTCTTATCCCAGGCAATGGGGCACTTTGCATTCAGGTCTCCACATATAATTATGTGCGTCATAATTTGAGCCACAGAGATGTCATCAATAACGTCCGCTACTTGTTTGCAAACATTTTCTGTAGACTTTTTTTGGGGGTTCCAATAAATGTTTATGATGGCTAACTGAGATGTTAAGCCGTCTCTGGAGCAGAGATCTTGGTGGCTCCATGAGGTTAGGACTGCTTGAATGCTGTAGGCCTCTGTTATTCTTTTGATCTTAATTACTGACCCAAGCCGAATTGCCACTAAAAGACCGGACGACGGCCGCCCAAACATGCCTTTTGTGGACGGAGAAAGTCTCGAAGCTGTTCAGAGATGGTTTTTCCAATAACCAGGTTTCCTGGAGGCATAAGGCAAACTACTGATCGAGCTTCTTCGAGGAAAGGAACCTCGGGTAATGAACGGGCGTACCTGCAGTGACCACCCGGGCCAATATACTTAGAAGTCAGGTGCCTCTTGTAGCACTCTTGACTATATATATATATATATACTAGTGGCGAGATTGCACTAATAGTTAAGGATATGCATATACATCGTAATGACTGGAGTGATCATGAGGCACTAATCTTAACTTTTGGGGGGGGGTAGTCCCAGACAGGTTGATTTGCAACATAGGCAACGTATTAACTAATCAATCAGCGACTCACTTGATATGGTCTGAGAAGAACATCATAAGGGCTGGTCAGTCAATTAGAGTATGGGATACGAACTATTCCAGCTTGTTTAATGCAACGTCTTTGGACGACATAGAAAAATGGATCTGCACCTTTTCCGATACACATGCATGCTCTAAGCCCTTTGTCACTGTCTGCGACTCACGTTCTGCATACACGCATGATAAATGCATCCGTGATGCTAAACATAAGCTGCGCAGGGACACTCGTTATATCAGATCATCGGCGAGATCTATGATAGATAAACACAATGAAATACGGAAGTTAAAAAATAAATATCGCCTATGGTCCAAATTACGGAACAGATCTAAACAAACTTGAATGCTGGCAACACACAGTAAAGATACTACGGTCTAGAAATTCCCGGAATATTTGGGTTTTGCTGGGGACGGCACGCGGAAATAGGATTACTACACAGATTAACCCTATTAGTGCTAATGATTGGGTAAACTTTATTGAGAGACGTAACGGCACAGTAAGTCTGATTTCTACTACTCCGCATAGAAATAAGTATACTGTTCCCCCTTTTCAGGTCACAGTTGAAGAGTTTATGGAGAAAATTGGAAAACTTAAGTCATCTAGAACTCATGGCCCGAACGGTTTATCCAATATTGTCATGAAAAAAAATCCTCTCTTTTGGGCTAATCTCCTTAAAATTCTGATTGATAAGATGTTCAGGGTTGGTAGAATCCATGCATCATGGGAGAAGGCGATATTGATTCCTGTGTTCAAGAAAGGGAATGTATCTGAACCTCGAAATTATAGACTTTTGTCTATGCTCGACTGTTCGGGTAAATTGTTTGCCTCATTACTTCTCCAAAACTTACAAACGTGGGCGGAGAACTCTGGGATACTTGATAATTTCCAGAGCGAATTTAGACCAGGATATTCGACTACCCATAACCTCTACATAATGAGTAGTCTGAGATTCTACCAAATCCGCCGCTATATGCTCTTTACATAAATTTTAAGGCGGGTTTTGATACAGTGAATGGTGATAAGCTGTGGCATAAGCTAGAAGAAATGTCCTGTCCTGAGGGAATAGTATACTATCTGAGACTTCTTCATAGTAACACTTTTGTTCAACTGAGACTAGATCTGGGAGCAACTATGACTAAAGCCATCCTGCAAAACCGAGGTGTTAAACAGGACTGTGTTACAGCTCCCCTGTTATACAACCTGTTTGTTTCTGATATACATGCGTTTATGTTGGATGTTCATAATTGTCCCCCCAAGATAGGTTCGAAACATTGTGCTGTTATGGCCTATGCTGACGATTTGGTGATCTTCGATCATACTTTTAGTGGATTACTCAGATCGGCAGAACGACTTTGGGATTACGCCAAGGCCAACAAGCTTGTTATTAACCATGGCAAGACTAAAGTAATGCTATATACCCAAGGCAAAATTGCTCGTCCACGCTTACACATAAAAGCGATTGAGATTCAGTACACTCATACTTATAAATATCTAGGCATTGAATTTGACTACAAGCACAACCATGAAACACGTAAGCAAATTAGAAAAGTCAAGGCGGCGCAGTTGACGGCTATGATTTGTCAATTCACTCGTACTCAGAGTGGATTTTCAATCTGGGGGCCCGTCAACTTTACATTCAGTGTTTAGTTCCTATGCTAATCTATGGACTTGAGGCATTAATCAACATGAACCTAGATTGGCTTCAGAAAGTCGAGGGGAAGTTCTGGAGGAAATTACTGGGTCTTCCTCAGGCTATACCCATGGCCATTCTAAGGTTGGAATTAGGCATCCTCTCTCTGAAAGCTATGGTATTAAAAAAGAGGGCTGAGCTATATATTAGAACTTGTAACTCCCCATCCAATCAGTTACTGATCTGTATCAAAGAGGAGATAAATGCTAATAAGCAATGTAAACTCACTGCAGAGATGGCCTTGTTATTCAAAGCTATTGATTGGACTCCGAGATGGGGTGACGATTGTGCATACCTGAAGTACCAACTAGGTAAGCATGTGGATAACTGGGATTGGCAAAATAATTTTGAGCATCTTGGGAATTTGAAGAGTTAGGGTTTTCTCTCTCACATACTCTATACCTTTAAAAGGGCACAGAAATATCTGTATCTATGCCCATCAGTGACTCTTAGACGTTTTTTACTATTACTGCGCATCAACCATTTACCATTATAAGCATTGATAGGAGATGAACGTTCAATCCCTAAACAAGAACGTTATTGCTGGTTATGTAAGAATCCTGCTGAACAAGAATCGGCTAGGCATATATTAATGTTGTGCCCTATACTGGCTTCTGTGTACATTAAACATTATAATAGATACGTTCATCTGGATTTCATTAAGGAAGATGAGTTTTGGTACAATTGTCTAAATACCCTTAATGCAGGGCTTCATTTGTCTCTATATAGGGTTTGGACTTGTGCAGATAGGACACTCAACAGTAATAAATAACAATCTAATGAACTTTTAATTCACTTCTTGGCTAGATGTGATAACATCTTTCTTCCTTTTTTTCTTTTCCAATTTGGTAACTCCGTTAGTCTTGCCACCTTATGTGGGGTATCCCCTTTCTCACTGCTCCTGTAACATTTCTGTTAATGCCAAACCTACTGTTATGGCAGGTGGCAGTGGACACACTTTACTGACTTTTGTGTGATTTTTACTCGAAGGGTCACCATTCTTCTAGAATGGTGGCTTCTTTATTTTTTCATGATTTTTAGTGTGCTTGTCCTTTCTTGGTCCTTCTTCTACCGTCCTGGGTGTGGGAGGTCCTGGATGTACTTTTGTCTTCAGTGGGAACCCTTTGCGTAGCCCACTGAGGCTCCAGAGTGTCTGTGAAGTCAGGAAGTGAGGGAGGAGTCAAACTCCGCTCACCTTTTGTCTTCTGGTGTGCCTGAGACAATCCAGTCCCCCACAGCCACCTGTCCCTTTCTATAAATTGGAGGGAGTGCTGCAGAGGATGTGTGTGGGTTCCTGTATATCTGGCCTGGATATGGAAGCTCAAGACAGGTTGACCACTGAAACAGAAGATCTGATGAAGAAGAGGAGAAGACTGCTGTAGCTACTTCCAGTGACCGAAGATGCCTGCTGTGTAACCGCTGCCAGTGCTGACCCCTTCTTTGATGCGAAAGAGGAGTCCTAAAGACGAAGACGCTGACCCATTCGCCTGTGAGGCCAATCAGTCTTAAGAATGCCTGCATTTCGAGCCATCCCACAACAAGCTTTGCCCTTCCTGGGCTGCAAACCACCTATACCCTGGGACCTCGAGCATGAGTGCTGTACGTTTTCAAAGAACAAATCTCACTGAAACGTTAGTGGACTCCTGCTGGACCTCCAGAGACACGATTCCACCTCTCAAAGTCCCCTTACCAGTGCTGGACCGAGATAGCGAGGCGATTCCAAGCACCAAAGAATCCTTTGTTGGGAGCCTTTTCTTTCAATTGCTGCTACACGTTCCCATTCAGTGCCCTTTCTTTTGTCAGCACGATCATGAATCCAGAGATTGGGTCTGTGCTGCTGCATCGTGAAGGTGTTTATCTGCAAGCTCTTCTTCACTGTGGAGGTATTGTGTGGCTGGGGGTAATAATCACCCAAAGTCTTGGGTTGCTCTTGTGTGGCTAGGGTGGTGATTCGTGCAGTTAGGAGTTCGCCCATGCCGTTCACCCAGACCTAACTATAGAACACATCTAGGGAACTTTCTACAAATTCCCTCAACACTTTCTACTAACTCTAAAGTCTGTACTTACAAGTTGGATTAGAAATCCTCTGGAACTCTGACTTTCATGCATCTGTGCCTATCCTGACCTGCCTACTGATGATCCACTGGACCATCAGTGTCCCCCTTGTGCCTCCTGAGATCACTCATGCCTCATAATAGGGAAAGACTTTTAAAGTATAAGGCCTCTGACTAGAAAATAGAACAGGTGTTGCAAAGTTCCCACTAATGTGTTAGTGCTGTAACTGATTATCTCTGAAATGGAATAAATTACAAAGTTCTTCCCTGTGATTTGCTTACTGCCATTCTGAAAAGTATACAAAGTTATTTACTTACATTTGACTTATGTTCCACTCGTCTAGAACGTAACACCATTGGTATTACTGTATTATTCCTGAAACTGAATAAGTGTATTACCAATAGTGTTTTACTCACCTTCAAAAGCATACTGCCATTCTTAATGTGTAATACTGAGTTGTACCTCCCTTCGAAGTCCACACTTCCATTCTGAAAAGCAATCCATAAGGTATTGCTTACCTTGGAATTGTGTTCTACTATTCTAAAAAGTAATTAGTGAACGGTATCATTCCTACAAGAAGAAGTTATATATGTTGCAAGGTATTCACTTGTAACATTGTTGGTATAACTATATTATTCATGAAACTGAATAAGTAACATAGCTTACTGCCAATAGGTAGGGTCCAATATCTTGAATTGCATACTGTCATTGTAAAAGTCTACTAATGTGGTTTTACTCACCTTGAATAACATAATGCCATTCAAAATGTATAATAGGTTTTACTCACCTTAAACTCCATACTGCTATTCTAAATAAGGTTTATACCTTGGGTTACATAAGTATTCTGTTGGCTATAATTGTGTTTATGACTTATAATGGTACTAACCTTTATGAAGAATTCTTTTTACCTATGTATATATAGAAAATCATTATTTTTACAATACATCAGTTTATCCGTGTTTCTTTGGACCATATATATGTTACAAATTCTTTGTACCTATCTACAGCCCTCTCTCCCTCCTAAAATAAGCATGATTCTCTGTCCACACTACCAAATTATGTAGTACAGGTGTATACTCAGAGTTGGAGTTTACTGTATTGCCTAAGGTATCGTTTCATAAAGTCCTTTAGGGTGTACTTTAGAAAAACTGTCCTAACACTGTTGGCATATGGTGGGATATGTGGAGGGTGGATTATGTCGATTTTATAGATACTATGTGCTCAGAGAAACCAAATTACAAGGTTTGGTGAGCCGATAAAGTGTACTTGAAACAAATCACAACTGAAACCTTGGGCTACTTCAAGCCTGAGGCCTACTTAAATGTGTCAATAGAAATCGTAATCCCATATTGTAAAATGTTGTAAAGGAAGTAAACTGGAATTAATATGAAGTTTGTGGGACTATACAGAGTCCTCCAAAAAACTTGTATGCCCATCTAACTATGTTGATGAGAGTGGGCATGATGACGTTTTAGACACCCGTCAAAAATGTTGTGAGGATAACTATGAAGAATCTACTGAGGAGGATGAAAGTTCACCCCCCAACTCCTCTCCTAACCTTCCTATATTTCCCTCTGCCATATGTGAGGAGCCAGGAAGAAGACGTGGACACAGAGGACTCATGTTTGTGGTAACAAACCTTTATTCAAATTATAAAGGGGGTTGGGAAATGCCTGACTGTCCCTACTCTAGGAGGTATTTTCCCTACCTCAACCAAAAACTAAGGGTCTGTCTTGTGTCAAGATGTCTAAAGCAAACACATGTCCTGTGTCAGAAATCCTATCCCTCTCATTCTAAAACTAACTCTAAAGTGTTAAGGATGTTGTCTTTAGCTCAACAAGTGCACAAATGTTCAAATTCAGCAAAAATGTTGAGGGACAGATAGATATGTAATCTATTGCTAATTCCCCTCCCCAGGCCCAAAACCGCCCAGGTGAGAAACGTTATTCACTGAGGCAACCATACCGCCCATATCCCAAACCGTTGCAGCAAATGATGAACATGATGCGAGCGGTTGAGAATGACTAGGCAGATGATAGAACCATACACATTCTGGACATGAAGCATACGTGCACTCACCATGAAGAAAATGCGGTGGGTCAAAAATGCATTTATACATGAAGGATATTAACATTTGCAACCATAAAGACATGAAGAATATGACATAAGCAATAAATAAGCTGAATGCAACACGAACAGCATGGGAGTATAGCTCACTAACATAGAAATGCAGCAGTAATGGGCAGCCATCTTTTCTAAAATGGAAGCTGCATCCTTCTTCTAAACTGAACGAAAGGCCTCAAGGTCTCACAAGAATTAAAAATGCCAAATAACAAAATGAAAATCTGTGCAGAGCTCAGACAGTAGCTCAAAGTCATAGCCAAGGTTACGAAGATCTTAGGCAGGGTCTGCACACTGCATAGAAGATACCAGATAAGGATTCACAGGACACAAGTAGTATACTCCCAAATTAATTATAGTCTGGAAAAGTGCAACTGTCCATTGTGAGCCAGATGTAGGGTAATTATAAGTCAAAAGGTTCTGTGAAGAGTAAGCTTAAGCAAGTCCCTAGTGGTAGAGAAAATGAGAACATTTGCGTTAATAGGAGGTAAAATACTCATAAATGCAGGGTGAAATAATTCAAAATGCGGTCCTCTCACTCGTGACCCATAATTCAAGAACACTGTCTATTCATTAGTACAGACACAGATAGGATACCTGTTTTGCCCCTCACGCATATTTCAGGACACGAGGCACCATACAAGGTTAACTACAAAGCTGATCACCCTGGCAGATGGCCTATGAGATGAGGGATGGTGTTTTTCATGAAATAAACAAGCAGTTTATGGACCTCTCTTCCCCTTCTCCCAATTTGGCTCATGTTTTGACGACCTGTCAGTTGATAAATTTTGGTCAGCAAGATGCCAAATGATGAAAGCCCCCAATCCCAGGTTGTCCATTATGTTTTAAACTAACAAATCAAATGTTGTGAAGGTGATGTCTTATTTGTGTTATAATTTTAGAGGTGGTCCCAGGAGGAGCTAATAGATAAGTGTTACGCAATTAAAAGGTTAACCCATATAGAAATGTATATGTAGTTTATCCTCTCACCCGTAGGTTTTGTATTCTGATATCGTCATTATGACATCGTTTTGGTTTAAAATACGATGTTTTGTATGAAGAGCTCTGAGAGTCGCAAGATTTAATGCTTGTATGCTGTGCCCACTTTATGCTGAAATTTTAATAAAGCAGGTTTTGACTTTCACCTTGGCTATTTCCTTTATCGAGTGTGTGATTTCCCAGACTCTCATTTCTGCTTAAACTGGGATTTTCCAGACCATCTTAACATATTGTAGCTGAGGATGGTTGGCCAGAGCACTCAGATTGTCGAAGTTTCCCTGCTGTGACTCATAGACTGCAGGGTGACCTGTGGAGACCGGTATCACGCATAAACGGAGAAAGGTTGGCAGGAGCACCTGTAGGGCAGAGGGAGATTGGCTGATTGGGGGAGATATGATACCGAAGGCCCTCGGCTGATCCACGGATGCAAGTATATTGCATCGGCCTGCCAAAATGGAAATGGGGGGAGGGAATAGTTTGTATATTGGGTGAATCGTGGTAAAATAAAGGATTGTGTTACGCTCACCTGGCATCCACAGGGACGCCACCCAGCCGGGTTACTCGCTGGTATGCTTCTCAGCTTTGCCCTGATGTGGTCTGCGTGGAAGGTTATGCCTGAAAATACACGAGGACTGTGTTCAAGACTGACAGACTGGGGTAAGTATCCTCCCTCCACCCCCGTATGATTTCAGTCCCTCTGGCGCCCTCTCCTCACCTTGTGGTAGAATTAGGCGTGCTCTCCGTCCTGCCTTCTTTGCAGGGGCATGTTGTCTTTCATGGGCGAGTGCGGTCCAGTTACTTCACTGACACCAGCCCGTTTGATATTGTTCACGTAGGTCTTATTGCTGTTCTTTAGTTTTGTTGCTATCCTGCATGCCTTTGTTTGTTTAAAATGTCTCTTTTTTTTCTCCCTTAGGTATGCGGAGCTTCAGCGTGGCGAACTGGCTTGGTGGAGCCCCGCTGGTAAATGATGGCGCATTAAGAGCGCTATGATGCAGTAAGTAAGCGCTATGCGCAGCAAAGTCTTGCCTTTGCTAACCTGTGTTTTCCTTCCTTGTAGGTCGTGGTGTTCTCCAGCACAAGTGGAATGTCCGGAGTGGTGCCAGCCGAGAGGCGACCAGCCAGATAAGCCGTTTGAGCACTTCGTAATTTGTAAATGTCTCTACTGCTTTCTTTAATGTTGCCTCTATCTTCCTCTTTTAGGTCGTTCTGTCCGGGAGGCGTGCAGATTCGAGGAAGCTGTTCTCAGTAGCTGCGAGTGTTTAAAGATGAAGACTGCAGGTAAGATGATGCTGCTAATGATGTTCCTTTTGTCTCCTTGCAGGTTCTGCTTCTCCCAGGATTGAGGGAATTACCTGGACACGGTGAGCGTCACGTTGCAAGCTGCAAGGTAATGCGAAGCGTGTTGTCTTCCTCGGGTGTGGTTTAAATAGCCCCAACAAAATAGTCCAGGTAAAGTAGTCCCTAGGCTACCACACCCAAAACCCTAGACCGCATAGCTTGGTTCTTAGGAACCAAGCTATGTGGATGCCTCCTTGTTGGCTGACAATACAATAAAGTAGTTCTCAAGCACATTGTTTTTCATGGTGTATGAGCCCGGCGCCATAGGCGCCAGGACTGGCCCCATGAGGGCTTTTGAAGAGGATGCCAGGCTCTAGAGGCCGGAGTCCTTACTCCACCTGGCCAATGGGTTTGCCAGAGGGGGTTTTGGGCGAGGGTCTTGACAGATTGATGATGATGGATAGCATGTGACAAGGTCACCGAAGACTATGCAATACCTTGTGATGAGGTATTAATGGTGATGAGATATCCTGGGACAAGGTCACAGATGATTGCATATTACACCTCATTTTGAGGGTAATATTGATGAGCGATTACCTCACCAGGAGTTGAGAAGATGGCCATATTGTATTTGAAACATATTAATTTGTGTAGCGATTGCTGATGCCAACCATAGGTTGTAAAATAGTCTAGAGTCTGTGAAAAGTGAATTTCTCTGTATAGTGATTTATATTGTGGAGGACGTGAAGTTGTAATTTGGACCGAAGGGTGCGGCCCGGGGCATGGGTGGCGTTTGTAGTATCACCCAGGTATTTTGTTGTGAAGGTGTGGTGATGGGGGGAGACATAGAAGCATTGGGAGTAAAGGGAGTAAAGGGAAACGTTGGGGGAAGAGTGTGAAGGAGAGGTGAACAGAGAGTATGTTAGAATTAAAATAGCGGTATGGTAAAAATTGATAGACTAAATTGTGACATGCCATCATGGAAGACACTCACCTTATGCTATATTTGTATGCATTGGCCACAGGAGGGCACTGTTTAGAGATCAGTACTGCAACACATGATGAATATAATATAAAGGGCACCTGGTATGTTCTCGGTCCCCCAGGTAGACAATAGATATAAACAGGAGAATGGACCGAGAACAGGAGGACGGCAGACAATTTTTGCAAAATATATTTTTATTTTCATACAGTGTAAATATTCAATAGTGGTAAACAAACCAATACATTAAAAACCAATAAACAATTTGTCCTGAATGGCTCACACTCTCCTCACTCTACTCCATCAAATGTACGTATTCAAACAGGCATTCACAATACTCATTCGCTATACGATTCCTTTATTGGCCTTGTCACATACATGGCCTGCTAACCCTTATTCGCCAATTTTATTAACACCCCATATGTATACTGGTGTGTCTGTCTATTACGCAACAAATGTTGTCAGATGTTGTTGACACGTGTTTCAGTCGGAATGATCGTACCATTGGTGCTACGGCACTTGTCTCAAACCATTTTCGGGACAGAAGCAAGCGCCTTGTTGTGCACCCCTTCTACGCTTGTGCTTTAAGTGTCAATCTCTCGATTGACACTTAAACCATGTCCTTTCGTGTTCAAATTCACGAAAAGGAAAGACAACGAGAAGAAAAGGAAAGGGAGCAATGGAGAGATGCAGAAAGGGAAAAAGAAAGGAAAGAAGAGGAAGACAGACAGAGAGAACTAGAGATTGAAAGAAGCAAGGAAAGACGACAAAGGGAAATAGATCAGATTATCAGGGGATGTACGGTCCCAGATAGAGAAAGAAAAAACAGGAATTGAGAGAAAGAAGTTTGGAAAGACGCTGCAAGGAAGTGGATGAGATACTTACACATTATACATTTCCATATGAAGTAGAGGGAGAAGCCATGTAAAGAAGGATTGGCAATTTGTATAGGAGCAGAAGAGATGGGGCAAGTAGCATAGCAGAGATGAGAGGAGGGTCTCCACAAGGTAAGGGAAGAAACGTATTGGAAGAGGTAATGAGCGGGACGTATATAACAAGTCCTCTTAAAAGACTAGATTTTGAAGACCGGGAGGATGATTAAGGAGATGAAAGTGATGATAGAATGTTTATAGATGAAGAGGAAGGGGCCACGCATGCCCTCTATACAAGTGCGAGAATAAAGAGAGAGAGAACGTGGTCAGATTTGGAAGAACCAGAACCTGTAGAATTTCCAAAACTACCAAATTAACAATCAAGCAACTTGAAAGAGAGAACCCCACATGTGAATAGGTTAAGAACTTTACTGGGGCAAATGAAAGTTAGCATGACGAAAGTTAGCATGACAGATGCAGTTATGAAGACGAAGGGTGCGGCTGCACTTGGACAAGGGGCACGATTGACACAGTTTCCATTGTTGGAGAAGTGGGGAGGATGGCCGAAATATAGTTCATGGCCACAGATGGACAATTTAGTATGTAAGCTGGCAATGCTGACATCAGGAGCGGGCAAATGAATTTATGAATGAGAAATCATGACAGCGGGAATGACAGTAGCGGTGGGTGACATAAAAAGTGTGCTTACTGACATGATTGGGGAGAAGGCAGATGACCTTTGGAAATGAGTGGGCTATCCCAGAGCGAAGGCCTAGAACACCACTCATGACGGACCACCTTTTAAAAATTGTAGGGCTGATGTATGGAGAGGTTCAGTATCCCGCTTCATCAGACATGAGCGCAATTATGACAAGTAAAATGCATGACAATGAAGACCCAGTTACTTCTTTTCAAGAAATTCATGAAAAATGGCAGCTACAAAACTGAGAGCTGTGGGACGTGGGACAAAACTGTACTTATCTTTGAATATAAAGCACACGGAAGGGAAATCCTGAGGAAGGGAACCAACCTCTGGAACAAAGAACTCTCTCCTTCTGGAACATTTGTGTTGGAGTTGCGCATTTTCCTTTTTGAACATTTATAAACCACTCATGGCCAACCAACCTTAGAGTTTATTTTGTTAGAATGTGAGGGCCAGAATTTTACTTTGGATATGGGAGGGTTTTGCTTTCGACATTCTGACTTTAACAGACCCTTAGTTTTGGTTTTAGGCACGGAAATACCTCTTAGAGCAAGGACAGAGAGGCCTTACCCCACCACCCCCTATCATTTTTAATAAAAGTCTTTGGCCAAAACCATGACTCCCTTGTGTCCGAGTCTCATACCTGGCTCCTCACAAAAAATCCCCTTCATACAGTTACCCATACTGATGGTATTGAAAGCTCTTGTATGTTACAAAAGAAAAATATATGTGGGAATCAGAACTTTAATATCCCGACTTCTGATGAGCATAACTCTTCCTTAAATCGGGACCAACCTTTGACCCCTCTAAAACCCTTCTTTGTAGGTCTAATTAATACCCAGAGTAAATCCAATAAAAGTGAAATTGGTTTTCAGAAAGGAAAAGGTGATCAGAACATTGGGGACTTCAAGTCCCGCAATGCTCTAAGTACAGAGACGAGGAAGAGGGACTCGGAGGCTCTAAACTGCAAGATGCAGTCTAGTGTTTCTGATGACCCACACCTGAGCGGGACTTTTAAATATATAAAGCCCCCTCATGTGCAGGCCATTAGAACAGCAAGGAGGTGGAGTAGTTGCAGAGGTTGCCAGCAGCATTTGCAGTGGAGGTGTCGAAATAGAAAGTATATTGTGCCTCCTATTGTAATAACTATATTAATATTGACCTACGCCAAGCTGCTCGAATGTCGCTTACGAAAGAAAATTGTGTTGCAAGGTCCTGACCTAAATCCATGTAAGCCGCCATTTTAGGTCAAACCGCCATTTTAGGATTCATTGTGTAAAAGTCACTCTGTGAGCTAAAATGGTGGACGATGTCATTCCAGAATACAACATGGCCGTCTTGACCTCTGTACATAGCTAATGTGTAATTTGCCTGCAGGCCACTTGTTGAGGTCATGAACTGAGACCTTGTCCTTCATTGACCTATGTGTAGAAGGATTACTCGTACAATGAAAACTAATCCACGAGCATATGTTGAGACAATGTATTCAAATACTGAACGAAGAACATACTATATTGTATTAATGTTTAAGAAGGCCTGCATGGAAAACTTTAGAATACACAGTTATTGCATACGCTTGTTGATACATGTATTAAAGGCAAACCAGTTATATGCAGTTATTTGAGACTTGGCACGAACCCTAGATCGGTGATGTATTAAAAGGAATATTAACCCGAAGTGGGGCTGGACATCGCGCCCACTAAATGTATAAAAAGCGAATGCATTCTAATGTACAGCGTCTCTCACTGAACACACTGAACCACGCTGGAGCTCGTTGTGTTGTACTGAGGGCCGATAGCTATCTGATTTTGCTCTATTTTTTGTAACTGGATTCAGTATAAAATAAACTACTTTGTATGTTCCTTTGTAACCCGTGTTCGGTGTATTTCCTTTTGGGGTACTCAGCCTCGATATTCTTTTTCTGTTTTCACAGAGGAAGAAGGAAGACACCGGAGCCACCGCAATTGTTAGTGCGGATGTCGGTCCTGAGAGGGTCTCCGAAGCTGAGGGCTTTGAATACAGAAGCTGTGCAGTGGGAAGCGGTGTGTTAGCAAGCTTTCCCCATGGAGAGAGAGGCTCTACGAATTGTGCACTGTATCCTGGTGGCTAGCGAGCACCAGTGTGTGCTGGGAGCAAGAGAAGCTCCTTTCCTGGTCGGAGTGAGCCGCGGGAAACCGGAATCAGTCTGCCATCTGAAAAGCAGCAGCAAAAGCAGAGCGAAGCATGGCAGTGGATTGAGCGGATGGGTTTACACACACCAGTGCATTTACCTTTGATAGGTAACCTTGGTACATTCTGTGATGAACCACTGGCGACTGAAAGTATTTTTGAATACCAAACTAACCAAAGGAAATCACAGCGGCAAAAGCAAATCTTGTTAAACAGACAAAGGCCAAGTTGCAATCATTGCTATCTAAGCCAATACTATTGATAAGGCAAGGAGGGGGCAACACCTCAGCTGGCTAATTATAAAAATCATTGCTGAATTAATAAAGGGGCAACACTGAAGCTAGCCCATGGAAACCACCATTGCCAAAGTAAGGAGGGGGAAATACTTCAAACAGCATGTAGATCATATTGGCGAAACGACAAGATCGCATTGTTACAGAGGAATTGTAACCATTGTTCCCAGATTGAGGAAGAGGCAATTGTTAAATAAGACATTAACTAGTATTGCCAAAGACAAAGCAGGGCAAGTGTGTTAAAGAAACATTGTCAGAAGTTACTTGATGTAGAAGTGAGAAAACAAGAGTGGCAGGAGGGACGCCCTCCTGATGGAGAGTATCAAGGAGGAGAGAAGCATAACCTGCATTGCATGTGGCAAATACAACAGTGGAATAAACAGCACCAATGTGTCTCGTGTCTTCTCAGAAGAAGTTGTGAATTGTGATGTTCTTGAAAATTATAGACTGTTTTCTAGAAGGTTTAAAAATCCACCACAGACTCCTTGTAGTATTGCTAGGAGTTTTTAGTCCTGGCATGTGAGTATACGAGGGCATTGACCTTATTAGTGGTAGTCCTGGCAGGTTGGTGGACCAGGCAGAAATCATTGAAGTACTACATTGTGGATGAAGGTTGTGGAGAAGTGACAAGGTCACTGAAGTGTTTCATCAATTGTTGCAGAATTATCATGACAAAACTTTGCTGTTGATGCAGAGAATTATAAAAGTGTTGTTTTCCAAGAGGAAGAAGTTACTTTGAACTTTCTGTTATAAGTGAAGAGATAACGAATTGTTGTATAATTGAACTGTTGGTTAAAGTTCAAGTGGAAGACCTTTGGAGCATAAAGGAAACTTTGATACAAACCTGGCTACAAAAAGACAATTTATTGGAACTTTTGAGTGAAAATCCTGCATTTAATCTGGGGAAGGGGACCCAACCCAGTTTACGGTGATGCGCAGTTATTAGTTTCAAGTTGAATATAGCTGTTATTTATGTTAATTTGAATTGCCATTGATTGCCTTTATGATTTTGATTTATGTACAGGAGTGAGGGATGGATTCCTTTTGTTAGAATGTTTTCCTTTAGTTATTTTGATAGGCAGGAAACTCCTCATTAGGTTAAGGATAGTGAGGTGTTTATCAAACCCCTTTGAGTTAATAAAATGGCTACTTGTGAAAAACCTTTACCAAGTTGTCTGCCTCATATTTCTGACCCCTCACAGCTCCTCCAAGACCCTGACTATAGAGGTCTCATTAAAAATCTTGATTCAGAAGAGTGGGAAGGAGGCATATCAAGTAAGGGCAGGAAAGAAAATGGCCCATGGAATCCTGGAGAGGGCTTTGTTTCCCAAAGCAGAGGAAGTTAAGACCACTGATAAAACTGAGAGGGGGAACAAAGGCTTTGGTGAGGCAGATGCAGATTCCTAAACTGCATCTGAGGCAGTACCACCAAAAGCCCTTGGGGAGGAAGTCGAGATTATTGCAAACTTGGCATTCGCCCAAAGGAATGACCCCTTCCTTGCAGAAGCTGTTTTTCATGTGTTATCTGAAGAGGAGTGCAGAGAGAAAGGGGGGCCATTTTCTTTTCTAAGGGCTGGACTTCTCTATAGGGGTAACCTTAGTCCCCATGGCACTCCCAGATCTCAGATAATGGTACCCAAAAGCCAGAAAAGAATGGTATTCTAAATTGCTCACTCCCATCTATCAGGTGGTAACTTAGGAATAGCCTAGGCACAAATAGTAAGCTGTTTCTATTTGCCAGGAATCTACGCTGAGGTGAAAAACATTTTGCTTTCTTGTGCCCTGTGCCAAAGGACCAGTTTTCAGATGTCCTTTCCAGGTCCATTAAAACCTTTACCAATCATTCATGTGCCCTTTTTCCACATAGGCATGTACATAGTTGGGCCCCTTGAGGCAACACAATTATGAACAGATATGTATTGGTCATTCTGGACTATGGAACACTATATCCTGAAGCATTGCCATTATGCAATAATATGACCCAACAAATCCTCAAACACTTGATTCCATTTTTCTCACAAGTTGGGTTCCCGAAGGAGATCCTAACAGAAAAGGGAATTACATTAATGAGTCAACTGAAAATCCTGCATATAAAAACTCTTAGGATTTCCATTTATCATTCACAAACTGACAGGTCCGTGGAACAATACAATAAAACCCTGAAGCATGTCCTAAAGAAGTTGGTGGTGGTAGATGGAAAAAACTGGGATATCATAACACCTTGGGCCCTTTTTGCCGTTTGAAAAACACCACAATCCTCAACAGAATTCTCTCCATTTGAATTATTATATGGCAGAGAGCCACGAGATGTCTTTGACATATTACGGGAGATTTGGGAACAGTGGGAGAAAGCCGCCTTGCCCCGCTCCCAAACCAGGCAACGTTTAAAGGAACATATGGCTACTGTCAGAACAACCGTTCAAGCTCATATGGTCAAGGCCCAAGAAAATCAAGAGACTTCACTTGATGAAGCTTTGCTTAGGTCCTTTTCCATTGGACAACAGGTTCTTGTTCTCCTTCCATCATCTGAAAATAAGATGTTGTCCAAATGGCACGGTCCTTATGAGGTGATGGAGCACACAGGGCCATATGATTTTCAAGTCTCCCAACCCAATAGAAGAATTAAGACCCACATCTATCACATAAACTTCCCAAAGGAGTGGAGAGAGGACCGTCCAATGTCCAAAGTACTATTCTGGCCCTCACATTCTAACAAAATAAACTCTAAGGTGAAAGGGTTAATGTCTTTGGCCTTGAGTGGTTTATACATGTTCAAAAAGGAAAATGCTTAACTACAACACAAAAGTTCCAGAAGCGTAGAGTTCCTTGTTCCAGAAGGTGGTACCCTTCCCATGGAATTCTCTTCCCTCTGTTGTATATTCAATGATATCAGTTTCTTGGGTTTCTCTTTATCCACAACACAATGGATAAACAAACAATTTGGCTCTTTATCTTGTTAGGATACCTGGTGTACTCTCCTGCTAGGTTTTCACTCCTCTTCTCTTTGGTTTTACACAGCCTTTTTGCTAGTCCTAATATATCCTTGTCAGGGCCACTTTAGATGATGTGTTTCTTTATACACTGTTCAGTTTGTCCTTGCCTGGTATACTCTCCTGCCAGGGCTTTCTTAAATGAACATACTTGCAACTGCCTGATATACTCTCCTGCCAGGGCTTTTCTTAATGTATACTTTTCCTGCAGCTTTAATTTGCCTGGTGTACGCTCCCTCCAGGGCTTCTCTCATGTGGGCTATGCCCACACTTCCAAACTTGATATTTTCTTATGTTTGCTTTATCCAATACTGTATCTGCCTGGTATGCTATCCTGCCAGGGCTTTTTTGTATATTTAGTGCATACACTCAAACACTTGAAAGTGTCTCACTTTTGTACTGTTTTCCCTTTTAAAGAAATATTCAATGGCTCTTTCTCTTTCAAGTACTTCATTTGCTTCCTTAACAGTTATTCCGATTTGACATGGCTGTCAACTGTGTTTGTAGCACAGAGACTGTGTTCGCCAACACGATCATATGATACTCTGTTTCTGCCACGATTCTGTTACTTTCTCGTTGCACTGCGTTCTGAGCGCTATCTTCACTTCAATGTTCCCAGTCTTCTGTTCAAACACCATTAAAACAGCTATTTTAAATAAGATGGTGCTGTTGGCCACCCAGGAGTGGGGAGGGGGCTTATTGAGAAGGGCATATTCTTTCTGTATATTGGATGTGGTTCCCACCAACTTTGCAAGCTCTAATTGGTAAGAGTCCCATTTAAAAATGCAAATAAAAATGACACCCCCATGTGGCCAATATTTACACAACCTCACACAAATTGCATTTGGCCAGGCTCTGAAGTGTCTAAACTGTCACTTTTGTGGGATGCCTCTTTCAAGGCTGGGGCTGCAAGGGTGTCTGTTACACAGGAAACATAGAGTATACATTTGTTGTGTGTATAGAACCTACAGTTGACATTTCTAATATTGGCGCATTGGTTTGGCGGAGCACTCTAACCGTATTGGATTGCTTGATTATTGGATTGTCTGATTACTCAGTGTCTGCAAGGGAGTACACATCCCTTTGATCCGTCCCTTTTCTCTTTTTGTACACACTAACTTGGGCTATATAAAGGATTCAAGGTGGTGCCAATCTCTACTGGAGCACAGAATTGAATAAAGGGAGCAATTGCTATTAATGCCCTAAGGTGTTTATACAAACACACCTGCCCCTCTTGTGAGATACTGCAGTGTCTGGGAGTGGCGACCATGGCCTGCATAGAATAGCAGGCGTAACAAAGAAAGCTCCAGCAACCAATATCATATATATAGAAACCACAATAGTGTTACTGTGGGGAGCGACTGCAACTAGAGGCCCGGTGTGGGGGGCTGGGGTAGCCGCATTCAGCAAGCCATTTCATATGGACTTGACGAGCAAAGATACGCTGATGAAACAGAGCAGGGAGCTAGCCATAAAATAGTTTTGGGGGTTTTTGACTGGGAATGAAAGGGCATTTAAAAAGTCACAACAAGAGAAGCAATGCTCCCCCTAGGTGCTTGCCACTTAAGAATCAAAACAACCCTTTAAAGCACCATTCATGAGACCTCTCAACAACTTAAAAAGCGCCACTGGCCCCTACAAAATAGCCTCTGCTATAACAGAGCTTTAAGCAGGGAGTACTGGTCATGCATAACAAAGCAGCCGACTGGAACCAGGCCCTCTTTCTTGTATGTATCTTAATTAGCTCTGTCAGTGAGCAACACTAGCTCCAGGGACACACTTGAAAAGGCAGTCAGGGTAGTTTGATTCTTGAAATGGGGCTACCACTTTTAAAGTTGCAGAAATACTCTCTAGAATTGCACATTATGGTGAGTAATACACTGTCAAAATACTGTCGACATGGGGACATCATAAGGTGTTTTGCTTAAAAGGGACATTTGTACATTTTGCAATTTCTTTTGCGTTTTACTCTGTCATCTCACCAACCCAATTTTGCCACTATTTTAGCCCCGATTTATCTCTGATACATG
Source organism: Ambystoma mexicanum (assembly GCF_040938575.1). Taxonomy (NCBI): domain Eukaryota; kingdom Metazoa; phylum Chordata; class Amphibia; order Caudata; family Ambystomatidae; genus Ambystoma; species Ambystoma mexicanum. The sequence goes on from NC_090931.1 coordinate 1,211,951,538, forward strand.
CAGGCAAAGACTTCCAAGGTGCTTTACTTATTTTGTCACTAGGTGGCACTTTGTTGTTCAGCGGAGCTTGAAGCACTTGCATTCACTTACCCAGGCCACACATATTCATAAACGCACTGTGAAGAGACAGAGAGTGTGACCTAGACATTCTTTCAAACATATAGGCCTTCAGCCGCCCAACGTTGTATGCAGTGTTGGTTACCGTGGGCCTGAAGGTGAGCATCTGCCTGCTATGTCCACAATCGATTGGGAACCAGGCTTTCATCCTGGTGAACTCTTCAATCAGCTCCCCTCAAACAACTGGGCACCTGGATTCGATCTGCTCCACCAAACCTATGTTGTCACCATATTTTATTGTTATTTATTATCTTCTTGAGGTATAGTACACACTATGGGGGCACCTGTTCAAAATGCTGTGGTAAGAGATACTATAAAGCTATACTGTATGCAGTCTCTAGTTCCATTGTTTCTATAAGAATGAATGTTGGGCACAGTTCAGAGAATAATCATTCACCTAATTTATAACACCTAAGAAACAATGTGCACCAATTAGTTGAGACTGTCAATGAAAAAAAGTTCTCAGAGGCCGTTCACCAAGGCAAAGTGTGCATCATATATCAGTCAACATATATATATTATTTTATTCGTATACCACAGCCATGAATACATAACTTCTTTTTATACATATAACATAAGCAGGCATATAGAAAACTATAAAAGTATCAGAAAAAAGTGATTAGTTCCATAAAACATAGGACTTGGTACAAAATAATAAAAAAAGAAAAAACGATGATCAATTCTACGGACTCTCAATTTCATATCATAGATGAGTCACATAGTAAATTAAAATCCAGTCATTTCCCTCCATAAGACAACTCCACGGTATATCACTGCTGGCTATTATGGCCTCAGCCTTGCCATATGCTTACAGATATTTTCTACCTAATGAAGTCAGGGCCTGACATAGAGTCAATAGATGTCTGGCACTTTCCAATTGGTGTGTCAGGCAGAGACAAGTCTTGAGTACTGTGAGAATTCATTAGATGTCGTCAATTCTCCCCGAGGGGGAGCCCCTTCCAATGAGGCTAGGGAGGTGAGGCCACAACCTAATAGTGCCCCTGTGGGTGGTACACAGTGGGGGGATCTCATTGGGCGAGACTCCCCCTCTTCGGACCAGGACGAACATCTAGGGAGAATGCGATAGGACATCCCACACCCAACACACCTCCATACCCCATACACCCCAAGATCATGCCAAACCAGCCCATGCATATGTGTAGGGCCATGGAGTTAAGCTCTACTGAGATGAGTAACATAGAATACCTTGGGGAGACATGTCTGATAAATACTGAGACGAGGAGGAGGAGTGGAGTAATGAAGAACACCCTGAGGAACAAAGATGAGCGTTCTAGTCTTCCGCGGGAGTGTGTGCAACCAGGTAACCAGTTGTCTAAGAATAAATGGAAGGAGGGCTAAGGAGAAGGAGAACGTGGATCGGGACGCTGCAAGGAAGCAGTCAGCAAGAATGTGTCATATCCTGTTAGGGAGAGCAGCCGGTGTCCAGTGCGAGAATGGAAAGGGCAAAACAGTAGCCGGGGAGAAGCAGAGCACAGTGGGAAGACACAAAAGGAGTTCTCCGTTCACCACGAGAAGGCGAACCAAAGGCAGTAAGGCACACCAGCATCAAGATTGCAGCAGAGACCAGCCGCAGAGGTGCACCCCGAGCCCTGGAAGTCCTGTTTACGTATCTAAACCCTGAAAGAGATAAGGGGAGACACAAAAGAGCTGGAGAGGGAAACACACAGGCTAGGGTGGTTTTCTCAAGACCCAGTAACGGCAGGAAGGTTATTGGGAACAACCAGAAACGGGTCTGGGACCTGCACGCACGAGAAAAGAGTGATAAAAGCCATCTTCTTCGTGGCATTACCTGTCAGGAGAGTGAAGCAGGTCTGCCAGAACCAAACCACAGAGTAACACAGGTCTGGGACCCGCAGAGAACCATGACTGCCCAAGTCCAAAGACCGGGAAGTCAGGGTCTTGGACCCCCAAAGTAAAGTCAAGAAAGGCCAGGGGGAAGGGAGTCATTCCCCCTGGTTTTATGAACTGTCTAACTAAAGTGAGAGAAAGGCCAGGGGTAGGGAGTTATTTCCCCCTCGTGGTGTTGAACTGTGAAACCAAGTGTACGAAAAGCCTGGGGAAGGAAGTCATTCCCCCTGGTTGTGTGAAAAAGGAAAGTCAAGAGACCAGCAGAAGGGAGTCATTCTCCTAGTAACCAAGGCCAGGGGAAGGGAGTCATTTCGCCTGGTGAGGAACTTGCGACCAGAACTGTACAGTCCAGTCCAGGAGAAGGGAGTCATTCTCCTGGACCAAGAACGTTGGCACAACCTTTAGTTTAGTTATAAGTGTAAGGGACAGCGAGCGGGACTTTTGACACAGGACGGTGGACTGTTTACATACAAAGGACTTTCTGACAGACCCATTAGCACTTTAGTTGAGGCAGGGTAACCCCTAATAGATGTAGGGAAAGATAGGTTTTCTCTGTAATTTTATTTTCAATTAAAGTCTACAGCCATCACTATGCCACCTGTGTCACTCACCTCCTTCTGCACCCTTACAGTGCCCTCTTGATTTTCATCAATGCCCCTGTTACTTCCTGGGTTTGCACTACATTAAACTTTATTCTCATGTAATCGAATTTAATGTTGGTTCTTCGAAATTCCACCACATATCTGGGTTCATCGCTAAGTCAGTCAAGTTTTTATCAACCACTGCAATTGATTTTTTGATGTACAACATTAAGTTAGATTCCAGGGCCAGCATTGCATTAATTTTAATACTAGTACACCAAAAGAGGCCATCTGTCATTAGCTGATCAAACACCACGCCCCCATATAGCATGTATTCTTGGCTGGATAGCCCCTTACAATATAGAAAATGACAGTGTTAGGGAAGGCCTTTGTATATTTCCTGTATAAATGGAGTCTACACTATATGTTGATGAATTTTATAGAGGCAATTCCAAATTCAGCTCACAAATATTCTGTACTGAGACAGCTAGGAAGACCAGTTATGTTTCTTAAGCAATAACGTTCCAATGTACTAAGTTCTTCTATTTTAGCTAGCCCCCATATTTCAGCTTCATACATCATAGCTGGTATTATTTTCAGCCTGTGTATACCTCTTAGTGGTATAATAAAGTAGCCAGAAAGTCAGAAAGACTCTGATGGCTGCAGCATGCTGCGGAAACAATTGCCTGACTTTCCCCTTTTGTAATGCCAATTGAGTTTCTGATCAATCGCAACCACCAGGTAATTGTATCGGGGGTGAAAATGTCCAGTTTCAAGGTAATGGCAAACCATAAAAAGTGACTTGCCATCTCAATGATACACATACAAACAGCACACCATGTCTTACTTGTCCAAGAGTCAATTATTACTAGCCAGTGGCGATTGCAAATGTTGCACCCGGATTGTGTGTCACTAGCGCAACTAGTTAGTCATTCAGCATCCAGTTAAAGCTGTTCCCTCTGTAGTTGTGACGGGTGTGAAAAGTCATGATCCTAGTCTTGTTTATGACTCAGACATTCTTCTGTGCATAGGTGGCAAGTAATGCCAGCTGCTTTTGTAAGCCCTTAGGAAAAGAGTCCAGTAGAATCACATCATCCGCATATCCCAATCATTGCAATTGGATAGCACCCCATTTCGGGGATGTGCTTCCACCGATTTGAGTTCAGTGGTCTGATCTGCTAACTGCAGATTAAACTAAGTGAGGGCCACGATACATCTGTGCTTGAGGCGTGTATAAGTGGCTGTTGGATCGGTCAGGTATCTGGATTTCGGATCCTCAGTGACAGTAGTGGTGTTGTGGAGAGTCTTGATCATTTTCAGCAATCCACTGGAAATTCCCCACACGTGCAGTTTCTGCCATTATAGTTTATTTGTGTGCCAGGCCTGAACTGTTGTAGTTACTAATGCCATCATTTTAGTCAGAGTGGAGGAGCCCTTTCTAAAACCATTCTGGTTGTAAGATTTTGTGTCCCTGCCCCCCCCCCCCCCCCGATCCATTCTGTAAGCTTTTTCAACAGTTTTCGGCCAAACATCTTTGCTGGACCATCTAATATGGCATGAATTCTATAACTCTTGCATTCATGTTTGGGACTGTGCCTATAAACTGGCCCAATAGTACTGTTTGTCCAGTTAGCAGGAATACATTCTGTGATGCTAATGATTTTAAATAGCTCATGCAGAATAGTTTGCCAAAGTAGTGGGTTCCTTCTTAGCAAGTAATTTCAAACTTCATCAGGCCCTGGCACCATTGAGGCATTAATAGCACTGGTGGTCTTTCTGACCTCATCCACCTCACAGTAGTATTCCCACCTGTCACCCAATTTATCAGATGTAGAGTAATCATTAGGTTTAGCCCCACTGTTGATATCAATATACTCTTCCCATTTATCTTTGGAGACTCCTCCACTGAATCTAGCACCCATCTTTGTACAGCAACTAACTTCCAAAACCTCAGAGAGTTATTCAGTTTAGTAATATCCACAAGTGCTTGCCATTGTTTATTTTTCCTTAATCTCATATATGTCCTTAGCCATTTTCGCTATACAGTTCTTACTTGCATTTAGTTCATCTTTCAATGGAAGGTTGCCACCTAAGATCCTTCACAAGTCTTTTCTTAATGATTTCTTAGCCATGGCTACTTCTGAATCAAAAACATGGTGAGTAGAATTTTGACTAGTTGCACCTAATTTCTTATCATAGTCTTTCTTGCAGAATACAATTAGACACTTGAATAAAAAATCATGTATAATTGTTCAAGCATCTCAAATCCTACACTGTCAGCCCTTCTCCTACCTTCCTAGGAAAGGCAATAGAACAGTCCAGGCAACCGCCTATTATCAGGTCATGGCCTAATATTTGAGCCTTCTTATTAGCCTTCTCAAGATTGGGAGGATCCCAAATAATCTGATTGACCCCTTGAGTAGTACCAACTATTCCTGTTCTGTCAGTGGAAGGAACCCTTTACTCGGGATCTTCCATTCTCTCTATAACTGGTTAGTGGTCACTATCCCCCATAGGCTCAAACACTAGCTCAGTAATGTGGTGTATCTCATGGCCGTTCAAGGAGATAGCATCTAGAAGGGAAGCAGCATCATCAGACCCCCTGGAATATTGTCCATGTTTATCACCCGGGCAGCGTCCATTTAACATTTACACGCCATAAGGGTTCAATAAGTCATACCAAGCACGGCCCTTCAAGACCGGTGTTTCCTGCTTTAAAATGGCCTTAGCTATATGCCATAGTCTATCCTTAATGTCAGAATTGTACTGAAGGATGTCACCAAGGATTTGTGCATCCAAGTCCCCCATAATGATATGGGGAGAGGGGTTTCTAGTGAAGTTATCTTCAATGAATCACTCTACAGGCATTCTAAAGGCCTTCTTCTCTTTATTTCCATGCAGATCATATATGTTAACAATTAATAAGGATTTGAAGGAGCCAGGAAGATCAGCTCCAGTGATCATCACAGCCAATATTTAATCAGAGGCCACAACCACTTCCTTAATCAAGTAAGCATTCCTAACGCTAATGAGTAATCCACCCCTGGGTCGTCCCTTGTATGCAGCCTTCTGAGTACAGTATTCCATCTGTCAATGTGAAGGGGGACTACTGACCAAGTTTCCTGTAATACAATAACATAATACTGATCCAATTGGTCATATAGTCCCTCCTCTCTGGTATAATGGGTATAACCACAGGATTTCCACGACAAGAAGGGTTAGGGCCTACTAAGAGATCTGAGATGTAAAATGGATGGATGCCAACGACAGTCCAAATAGTCTGGTATAGACCAAGTACCACATTCCCCAGATGTCTCTAACCCTCCCTAATAACTGCAAAGATGTTATCTTTGACTATTTCGTATGCACACATGGGTGACAGTTGTTTTGCTGATATCCCTGAAGGCTCCATATGCTAGGGAAAAGTGATCTTGTAGCAGTCATAGCCCACATTGCACAGTTCTTCAGCACACAATTCACATTAATTTCAGAATTTAAAAAATACATAAGTGCTGAACTCTGCAGGATCAAGTTCCTCCACAATATCTAAATCCTCAGAGTAGATTGTGCGCAACCGAGGATTCAGATGAAGTAGTTGAAGAATTGCCAATCGATTTTAAAATATGTTTGTTAGTCAAACAGAAGAAACTTTGAATTCTAAGCGCCTTCTTTGCTACTGCCCTTTCCTGCTATGGATGCCCCCCGTCCTCCCTTCTAGTTAGCTGTGTTGGTTTTGCTTTTAAGCTGAAAAGTCCCCTTTGATACATGGTAGTGCTGCTTAAGTTCCTTATCACAAGCATGAAAGTCAATAGGCATAGTATGTTGATCACACTCAGGTATTATAAATAAGTCTTCAGTTTTGTTGTCTTCTATTCAGTTCATTTAGCAGCCTTCACATATTTAGTCCATCTGTTACTCCACGCCCCATGCCCGTTGCTCACACTCGTAGTGAATGAATGGGGCTCTGGATAATACTAGGGTTGCTTTTGTATTCTGTGTCACTCTGGGTTGGGCTTTTGTTAGGGTCACTACAATTGGTTCGATTTTCCTTCAGCTGTTTCGAAGGTCACAATTGTATCAGCGACCCCAATAGAGCCAGACTAGGGGATTTGATCCTTGTCCAGCACGTCCAATGCCGTTCAAATTCATTACAGTTAGTGTTTGTCACTTAAAGTCTTGGCACAATTCGTTCCTCAAATTTGTTCAAATGTTGAGTGCATCCTATAGTATCATAATGGATTTGCTCACATAATTTGACTAAGGCGATCCACAGGAAGTCCAGGGCTCCTATGTGTGCACTCGCAACAGTTTGAGTGCCATAAGCTCTAACTTCATGTTGATCTTTGGCATCAGATGGACAGTGATTTCCACTATTTATGTTATATTGTTAATGTCCTTACAAGAGTCTTTACCAGCATGAGTGACCACATCTGAAGAAATAGTGCAGTCCACAAGCTCAGATCCAGAGCGTATGGAAACTGATGGGTGCCTAGTAGACCTTTATCAATGAGGTTAGAGCTGCTATAATGTAATTCATATTCATTAATTGCTATGAATTTCGTAGGTACTGAGGCACAGTCTAGTTGCCCAGCCATCAAGTCCCCTTTAGCTGCCCTGGTATTAGTAGTAGTTTTTCCTGGGTTACAAGACTTGATCACTGGCATTGCTGTACATCTGGAACAGATGTCACCGCCATTTCGCCAGAGTGTAGCTGGAAAAAAGTAAATGATTTCTCCCATAACCATGCCATATAATTAATTACAAGTTCTTCTATTTGTGCCGCATGGCACAATAATTGAGGATAATAAGAGCAGTTAGTTAGTGATGGTCCCAGCAGAGACCCGGTTGCTGGAGAATAATTGATTTGGAGTGCACATACCATTAGCAAACCTGCTCCTTTCAGACCTAGGGAACCTAAAGTTGCATTTAGACTCCAATGCCTCCACTAACAGCAGTTTCAGCAGGCCCAGAACTCACCACACAGCCTTAAGCGTCCAGAGCATTAATCAAAGGGCTTCCAGCCACCTGAGTCCACCGCTCCATTTCTGGATACCTGTCAGCACCTGATCCAACGCTGTACACCAGAGGACAGCGTGATGATGACTCGCTGTGCGTGGCACACATGCACTGCACGCCAATGTTGCTCCGCTTATGAACTCCTTCAGCATTTCTGCCTTGATTTATGTACGCTAGGTAGGTGTGTGCGCAAAGAGAAAAACGGCAGCTCAAAGGGAAGTAGACTCCCTGGCAGTCACCATGTGTAATCAGGCGACCCAATATGCTTAGAGTGTTCCGCCAAACTAACCCACCGTTTCAGTGTCAAGTGCACATTCACACATCCATTCATTTCTCTCATTGCGCATACATGTAACACGCTCTCATTCCCTTGTGCACACTGTAAGGAACCTTGCTAATTCCCGGGATCTGTCATCCAGGTGGCCAGGACGCGGCCATCAACCCCAATGCAACAATTTCCACCATCTTAGAGGGGGGGGGAAGAGTGAGCCCCTAAATCAGAACCAGAGTCTAAAGCCTGGGGGACGCCCCCGTTAATACACTCACCTCAGTTGTTTCACTCGATTCGAGGAGGTGTTCATTGCAATAACAGAGCAAAAGCCTCGTTCTGCGATTCTGCTGCCATCAACAACCTTTTCTTATTGTCCGCAGGTTCTGGCCGGCTCAACAAACCGGAACTCTTCTTTGTGGGCTCCACCATGGGCAGGTTTCCGTCCGCTCTATTTCCTAGCTAGTTCCCCGCCAAATCCTGCTGAACACCCTAGAACACTCTACTCCACTTTTCGCTGTAAGGTATCCTATTCATCCCACATATTTACAAAGCGTGCATGGTCCCACATAGATGCAGATCTAGAGACCCTCTCCCTTACATTCACTTTCTTCCTGTCGCTCTCTTCCTTGTTTGCTACTACTTCTGAGCCCACTGCCATCCAGCTTCTGAGATATATAGGGGTCCAAACGGATTTTGATGAATGCACAATGTAACTGCACAGAATCCAGGAAGAAGGTGCATGCACTGAAACAATGGGCCATCAATTGACAGCAAAGTCCTCATTTCTGACAGAGTGAAAGGACTAAACCTAGAATACACTATAAAAAGAGCCATGCCTACCTCCAGACTCGGATATGATGTCCACTGTTAGCTAGCATCAGGAAGGTACCAGAGTTCAAAGCAGCATTACTGGGGTTGAGTAAGGGGCTGAGGTCAGAGCCAAACTGAAAAAGCAATCCCAGATACATACAATACTATGTTGCACCCTTTTAGTGATTGTATTGAGCGGAGTTCAATGAGTCAAATGTTACATTGTACAGCGTGTGAAGTTCTGAGCTGAAAATATTTTTCTCCAAATATGCCACTAAGCGCAATTCCATTGCAACAGCAAATGCATTGATGCGTGCATCATAAAAAGGCAAGAACGCCATGTGGGGTCTCCAGGGGTCGCAGCCGTGTGCCCTGAGCTCTCCCTTGCTACACCTGTGCTCTCACTTGAAACCCCTAAAAAAAAGGCCTCTTAAAAAAAACAGGGGGTTCCACACGTGTAACCCTTTCAGCAGTGACCCTAAATAAGAAAGAATAGGAATAACAAATAATTTGTCTTTCTGGAATTCTATACAATAATTGCTAGACTCATTCAAGTTTTATTTCAGGCACACTTCAGTGGGCGAGTCACTGGTTCGGTCTTTTCTTAAACACCTCAAATTCACAGTGTTGACAAAAACGTCCACATTTTTTTTAGAGTAGAATAAGCATCCATTTCGGACTATGTATTTTGCTATTCGCAAGTTGCAGTTAGAGTATGTTTTTTCTGCGGTTGTCTATGTTGGGATCATTGTTAGGCAGAATCCTGTGCAGTTCCCTTAGGGAACACTGCAAAAAGATTAAGACTACAGGAGTAAGCAGTAAACCCAATTGGTAGCAGTCTGCACCACCCAGATTTACCTGGTAGCTGTGGCTGAGCAGTCAGACTTCTCTCAAGAAGAGCAGGGCAGTATATAGAGTATACACAATAGGGCTAAGAACACAGTAGAGCAAACAAATACCTACCAGAGCTTTGTATAAAAAGTATATAATTATTTATTTAAAACACACTTTAGGCAATATACTAGCACTCTAAATCAAAAGCAAGTTAAAACAGAGTCAGGTAAAGTATAAACATCTCCCTTGATAACTATTTAACAAATCGTGGTGTTTTAACTCTGACTTGTCTAACAGATGTGAGCGCGTAACCTGATGGCACTCCAATAGTTCAGTTAAAGGGAGAGAAAAAAGCAGAGCATAGAAATAAAGCAGATCCCAACACTTTTAGGAGTTCTCAGCAAGGGAAAAAAGGCAGTATACACTGTAGAGCCAAAGTTCATAGGCCAGGCCCACTTTACATGGAGCAAAGCGAAATGTGCCCAGGATCACACGGTTTAAAATGCACTAAAAGTCTTTGAAGAATGTTCAAAAGAGGTTGGAGTGATTCAAGAAGGTAAAGTTAGAAGGTCTGGGGCCAACCCAGTTGGAAAGCCAAGGATTTAAGGGTCACCTTTGGCAAACCGAAGAAAGGGAGGCCAGGGAGGACACAGTACCTTAAAGAGAGAGGAAGCTCAAGCAGTGGCAGTTGTTCCTGGCAGTGGATGCAGTTCATTGTTTTGACCAGGGGAAGAGAGGATCTGGTCGAGGAGGTAACGTGGAGTCGTTGCACTGCACAGGGATGAAACCAGCCGCGGAGTTCGTCGATAAAAGGTGCATTCCTTTTATTCGCGGTCAAAGTGGTGAAGCTTGGCTATCCAGCCGCCGGGGTGCTTGGCACGGGCAATTCGACCAAGAGACGTCTTTGGAAGGCGAAAGGGGTGAACTGGTTGGTCCCACCAGCTCAGAGGAGAAGACTCGTCCAGCAGAAGATCTTCTCTTGTCGTCGGGAAAGTGGTGAGGTAGTTGCAGCAGGGCTTCACCGGTGGTGTCGTCGTTGCAGAAGCTTCTTCCCTCTTTGGATTCTTAGGTCCTGTGGCGACTTCTGAAGTTCCAGTCCCAAAGGCCCTGCTTTTTTGCAGCAAAACCCCCATTCAACAGCCTAGCTGTCACTCAAACATGCTAAGTGGTGAGCCGGGCGGCTCACCACTAGCCCAATCAGAACAGAGTGTGACTTGAGTTGCTAAGGCAACGGAGTCCAGGGTGACAATTCCCCTCGCCACCCATCCTGTGGAACCCAGACAGAGTGGCACCATTTGGAGGGCTTCTGTGGAGAAGCCTGCCAAAAAGTGGAACAAAGGGCTCGACCTTGGTCAGAGTTACAGAGACGGACACGAACGCCATTTTAGAAGAGTTCTGGCAAAAAGTTAATTTAATATTAAATAAATAAACAGGCGGTATCTTTAACATTGCACCAAAAAGTGGTGCGTTTAAAATCGATGGGAAAATCCCATAGAGAATATTCCGGTGGAATATTTTGCGTGGTAACCACTGCCACCAGCCAGAAACTCGACAAGGGAGGACTGGACAGTGCCCCCTTGAAAACAGACCCAGGGGCAATATAATTAACCCCTTCCAGTACTTCCATAATATGGTTTGTACTGGTTCTGTTCACGATTTAGGACTAGTAAAGTAAATGGTGACTTTACATGCCCTGGGCGACAGTAGTCAGTCCCAGGGTATGGAGTCTATGTTTGGGGGTCACTATGACATCCCTGTGTTACTGCACTGAGGGTGCTGTGTAACACACACCCAAAATATAGATGATACCCTATGGAGTAAAAGATCCCATAGCCCATAAGCACACAAAAAGTCAAAGACATACCTCAAATCATGCCTAAGAGTGGGAGGAAAAGAGTCTCACTCTTAGCAGGAGAAAAAAACAAACCCCAAAAATCCAGCAAAGCTGCTGGGGGACTCACTAGGTTTGGGAAATTAGTCTTATTAGAGAATTCTCCCCAACAATCATCTCAAGACATTCCGTCTGTGTCCTCGGTCACTTGACAAAATCCTTGTGCCTAAAAGCTCGTGTAGAGTGTAGAAATGTTTAACCATAGCACATAAAGTGGTCCTTGATTTAATTGTGCAACAATTAATGCTTTGTTGTAATGTGACCATCTTTACTATCTCCCTGGCAGGCTGTTCAGAATGTTTGTTTGCATGCAGGAGGTAACGAGTGCCCAGACTACGGGATGCCATGTGAGTGCACTGCTTTCCCTGAACTACTTTAAATTCTTTAATACACAGTTATGAACCCTCTCAATGGTATGCATTTTGCCAAGCTCTGAAGCCTGAAAAGTAGATCCACGCAGGCGTGACATGTGGCCAACTTTTCACCAGACCTGCAGATGAACTGGCCTGCTGTTAAATCTCAGTTACCAGTTTAATGGAATCCACTATAGAGTGTAATTTGTTTTCTGACTTTGAGATCATTCAGACATGTAATTGTTCAATTTACGATAGCTGGTAAGATAGTTATGGCCGATAAAATAGCTCAGTGGGTTGAGTGCTTGCTGCTGCGATGTGTAGGTGATCTGCTTGTTGGAATCCCGGCAAGACCAACTCAGCCTTTCAGCCTTCTGAGGTTGATTTGATAAATGAGTACCAACACAGGTTGTGTGATATTGTATGTATATTTTTCTATACATAGCCCTTAAGCGTAAGTGCTATATAGTAACACATCATTATCATTTGGCCTCTCATATCTGCTTGCATTCACAGTAATTTGGTAATATGGGCCTGTACACACTGATATTAATGATACATATGGTGATCCATTCTTGTATGAAATGTATCTCACATTACAGTGATATTGTAACCATATTTTCATAGTGTATTTAGGAACTTCCCGTGATGTCACTTCAGGGGTGGGGGTCAAATGACATCACTTCCTGTGATGTCATCAGAGGCCAAGGGTCATGTGATGTCACTTCCACCACCCCTAGCATTTTGGTGAAGTGACGTCCCTGTAAAAAGGCTGTGGCCATTAGAAACACTGAATGCCAATGTCTGTGCCACAGGTCATGTTGTCTTCCCTGAGTACAATTACTTTACATTGCATATAATACTTATATAATGCAGGATCTAACTATAAGTGTGTGGTGGAAACGGTTGAAGCTTCCTGAAAAGAGTTAACGCTCCGAGATTCAACAGCTGAAATGTCAAAAGAGAAGGGCCTTGATCGCTCCCAGGAGGACAGGAGATAATCTTTTGTCTGTGTGAACTCTTCTAGGAGAGCATTCCATTGTCTGGCAGCTAAAACCGCCAAAGACTTGCCTACTGCTATAGAGTGCCTGTGGCAGGGCGTGAGACGGGCTGGGGAGGAGGGGAGAAGGGTGCAGCATATCTTGGCAGGTTGAGGGCAAATGAAAGCGTGCCATAAAAGGAATTTTGTTAAATATACAGGTGCCTGCACATATAACGCCCCATGATTAAGAGAAAGGAGCTTATATGGGTGCCTGCCCATATATAGCGCTCTGTGAAATAGTAATGAACTTACAGCATTGCCTGGATTTCACAAGTAACCAGCAAAGATGTCCGGGAAATGGAGATGTGTGATCTTGTCTTTGGGTAAACATGACTATTCTGGCCGCTGTGTTCAGGATGGGTTGAAGATGCTGAAAAGATTGCCTGGAAATACCTATTATAAGGAATTACAAAAGTCAAGCTTAGCTCCAATAATGAAGCAAGCTTTGACAGCTTAGTGATAGTCTAAGTTGTTTAAACAGCATTAAATGATAGTTCGCTGAGCTGATGACACCAGATGCTTGGGTACAACGTCCTTTCATCATGGGATATTTTTTAGCAAGGTTTTTTACCGCAAATTCTTTATTAAAAAAAACCATCGAATTATTTTTGGGGGGGGTTTACAAATATATATATATGGGATGTGGGTTTTTGTTAATAAATATAAACTGAAAGAGAATGCAAATTCTTCCACCCTCCAGGTGCCCCCCAAAAATTAATTTTAAAAGAATTTGCTGGGTTTTTTAGAAAATGTGCGGTAAAAAACCCAGCGAAAAAACATCCCGCGATGAAATGACATGGAACCAATGCTTGTGGGTCCACGGATAGGGTTGAGTCAAAGATCATACCCATGGATCTTGCTTTGTCCCGGAAAGGGAAGTTGAGGCCCGAAATGGGAATGTTAGAATAAGCTTTGATGTATCGGATTAGAGCTTTTAGGGAGACAATGATGAGGATTTCAGTCTTATCTTGGTACAGGCCCAACCAGTTCTCCCTGATCCATCAACTTGAATGAATATAGTCAGGATATGCAGCAGGTTACAGTCCTGATCTTCCTAGAGCCTTAAAATAATCTGCACTTCGTCATCAGAGTTTTGAAAAGTAGTTCCAAGACCCATGAGGAGATCATGTAGGGCCTTTAAAAAATGTTAAAGAATACAGGGGAGAGGCAATACTTCTCAGGGAGTCCATGTGTTATGCCTCTGCTTGCAATTTCACCCTGGTAGGTGAAGGCAAGCGTCCCCAACCAGCACGATCCTCCCCGCAATGAGAGACAATGAAGGACTCTCCCAGGATGGGAATAAGGCCAAGACAGAGTGCGGGTGAGCGTAAATGGGAGTTTATCAATCAGAATAGGGCATGCAAAGAACTCTGCAAACTCCGAGAGCGCTCTGTCTGACAATAGCAAAGACAGGCGTATATATTTACAAAAAACGTCATCAGTACCTACATACTATAAGGGGCACAAGTTCAATGGGTTTGGGTGGCGATGACTAGCTATAGGTGCTGCTGCGATGTGGTTGGCCTTGGCTGGAGGACGTCACTGGTCAGCCTCGTGGGTTGGGCTGGGCCTGGCAGGTCGGCTGAGTTCATCCGGGCGGTGTTGTTGTGCCATTGTGGCCAGTGTCAGAGATGAATGTCTTTTCCTGACTTATTTGCCCTATGCCATGCACACCGCAGTCATTCAGTCATTGCAATATTATCTTCTTTAGTAAATCTATCAATAGGTTATTCTACAGGTTAATGCAACACAGGAGGAATGTACCTTGTGAGGGGTTTGATGGTGATTCATCAGTGCATGGTTACCAGTGTCCTGTTGACCGGTACCATAGGTCGAGGGGCTAAGTCTCCGTGCATGGGACGGGCGGTACATGTCTTTCTGTCTCGTTAGAAGTCATTATGAATGGGCTGCTGTATGTTGCCACAGTATTGGGTGTCTTCATTGCACAGGGTCATAAGTCTAAGGTGATTCGGTGGGTTGTGGGGTTTAAGAGGGGGCGCCTTTGGATCTGTGTATTCAAGCGGAGGTTTACTGCTGGGTTGTAAATAATGCAGGTGGCAGGCCGCGGCCTTGGGTGCTGCAGAGGGGACTACAAATCTTTGAAGCGGCTCCAGCCTAGTTGGGGGAGGTGGAGCAGCGCGGCGCAGGCCTCAGCTCTCTGGTTTGGCAGATTTCGCAGGGTGGGAGGGGAAATGGCCTTGCACATATTCACAAAGGTATTTTTCTCGTGTGTTGCCGACTTTAGGTGGGAACATCATAAACATTTAAACATTCTTATAATACTCATTTGGATCACTTGAAAGCATACATTTCAACTTAACTACATGTCTCTTGAATATAGCCAGTCTGAGCACCGTACTAGTACATTATATTTTAACAACTACAGCATTTAATTATATGCATATACATTTGCATTAAGTGAGGTAGTCGTGTGGTTCGGGGAGCATAAAGATCGAGACCTGCCACCGTGCGTGGCGGTAATGGCATATAAGGGCTTAGATATGCACACATAACTGGCGCATTTGCACGCGTCTTTCACACGAGCCTTATGTATAGTTGCATTCATTCTCCCCTGCACTCTAGCAGCATTAGTTCAGTTATGGCGCGGGACTGCGGGGTGAACGTTTTTCAATGATACATATAAAGAATTATCCCCCGTAATGCTTTTCATCATTTGTGCACACCTGCAGGAGTGTGGATCCTCCATTGCTAGTATCATATAGACATGCGTTTCTACAATAATTATACATCTTTACAGGTTTCTTTAGTAGAAGTAATTGCAGAGAGACTACGCGTATTACGAATAGTTTTTGGCATTCGTATGTGGGTATTTTTCTGCTTTCATCGGATGACCATTTTACAGTTCTTCCCATCACCCAGGCCTTGCTGACCGGGTCATGCTGGGCGCAGCGATGTACTGCGGAAGGTGAAATGTTACAGTGTTAGTTTTTATGCTAGCTCATGTCCGTCTTGTTCGTGGGAACGGGCTCACAGCGGATCTGCCAGGGTGCTGCGGCTACAGGGATAATTGAAACTCTCCAAGGGTGGGGGCCGCGCTACAGTGCGCTGAGCTCACACCATCTTTGTCAGACAAAATGGTTTCTGAGGCCTAGTTAAATTCAATACGTGTGGGCAATGTGTTCAGTAGGTGAACCCTCCACCACCTGGGCCCGGGTGGCATGAGGGGACGCCCAATGAGTCATAGCCCTCACCTGGGGAGAGGATGTAGGCAAGGGGGGGTCTCTTGGACCAGTCCTCCCCTACATTTCCCCCCTTTCGTTACTTAAGTAACAAATTCTTTAACTCATTCAATCTCCTACACTCTTCTTCGTCCATAATTGCCTCATCCCATGCTGGTGTGCCTTTTATGGGCATCCAGGCTCCGCACACCCCCCTTAAGCTCTCTCCCCTCCTAGCATATTCATCTGGGGTACAGGTCAGGTATATACATCCGCTCTCTCCTTCCAAGTCTACCCACACCTCCTGGTACCATTCTAGTATACGGGGCTCTGTGATGGTGGTGTGCCACAATTTGTCTATGATATCCTTGTCATGATACCTAGGCACTAGTTGATACCTTGGTGTGTCATTGGTTCCGGTTTGTACCTGCACTTCCTGCATAGTTTGTATGGTACCACGGGTGTTGCCCATTGTCACCATCATCATTGCACCATTAGGTACTGCGTTAGCACAACATCAAAGACCCACCTGGCACAGGCAAAAAATAAAGAGGAGGAACACCACAGTTGGCATTAAAAATTTCACAGTCATTCCCAGCCATGAGGGAACCCAGGAGAAGATATTGTCGAACCATGTGCTGTCTTCTGCTCCACCTTCCATTTTCATCCTTTCTCCTAGATTGTGTACTGCTTCAATGACATGGGACAGCGAGCCGTTTTCTGCATCTTCAGAAGGTACGAAAGTGCAACAGGCACTTCCGATTTTTCGGCAAACACCTCCATCCATCGCAGTCAACAGGTCCAAGACATACCTGTTTTGCATTGTCATCAATCGTAAAGCTCTTAGTTCCACTTTTATTACGTTAAACCCTTCTTCAGTGTCATTTGCCAACTGGATCAGCTCCCAGCATGTTATCTGGAGCCATTTTGCATTTGCTCTGGCCTGGATACTTGGGATGAGTGAGGCGAAGAATGTCTCTGCCGAGCTGAATAATCGGTATCTGTCTGGGATCTGCGCCAGCAACTCCGATGATGCCTTTGATATGTAGTTTGATGCTCGTCTGTTTCGGGATAGCACCTCTTCCTTGCTCCCGGAAGATAAGACATAGATTTGTGACTCTGCAGTCAGCTGGGGCTCGCTTTGTTGGGTGCTTTCTCGTTTTCTTTTGCTTCCTTCAATGTGGCTTTCTGGTATCACCATTAGGGCCGAGTGCAGAGTGGCCATTGAGCAGCTGCCACTCCATGACTGGGGGAGGTGCAGGTATGCCTGGTTGCCGCATACCCAATACGTATCCATCAGGGCCGCTGTTCCTTTTCTCAGATCTGGGATGGTGAGGGTCTTGGTACAGTTCTTGTTTGTCCCCATAGGGGTTTTTCCTTCTCCTCTAAAACATAGTTCATGGTCTATTTCGTTCTGCAGTTTGAAGGGTTTTTCAATGGCTGTTACCCAAGTTAGTTTTGAAATGTGTTCCTTCCATACTGGTGTGCACGTTTCTTCTATCCATTGCAATTTCTCTGGTGCCACACCCCTCAGCGCTTCTCCTTTGCACAGTACTTCTTCATCCTTCCACTTGTTGTCCGAAAAAAGTGTTCCCAGTATCACAAAAAATGGTTCTTCCAGACATATCACTCCTACGGTTTTTGGGTAACAAGTCTTCTCGTTCTGCAGCATTCTAAAAGTAACATCATGTGCCTGGAAGGTGTTCTTAATCCTGCATAACGTGAGATGAAGGAGACATTGGGCATCTACAATGGGCAACTCTTTGGGCAACAATACCTTGGGTGTGCCTGAAGCATGGGGGATGAGGGAGCAGACATAGCAGCTCTCGTTTGTTGTTTGTTTAGCTGTTGCACTCATATCCGCATACCATTTATTCGTCTGGTGGGGGTGTCGTGGGTCTTCCATTCTATCTATTCCTAACCCATAATACTCATCATACTTCCTCCTGACCGCTCCCCTTTTTCTCCTGTTATTTCTTTTCCTAATATACTTCCCGGTTTCATGGGCGATAGACACAGTAGACCCCCCTTTCTCCTTCCCGCCCCCCTTTACCCAATCATCATATAATATTTCATGTGTTGCTTTCATTCTTTCATTTTCTTCCGTTTTGTTATCCGACAATGTGTCTATGGCTATGGAGGCAGGTTGGCTGGTAGGGGTGTTATACAACCAGGATATGGCGGAGGGGTTTCGGTTGTTTAAACTGTGAGCATTGTAATTAGATCTTAGGCAGAGACACTGTGTTATTTTGCATTTCACCCTGTAGCTCTTCATTTTTTGAGATGACAGCATTGGATGGTGTTGTATAGTAACCCCATACAAGTTTAGTCCGTCCCATACCAAGAAGTCACCTTCCTTAGTATTTACACTCGTGGTTGCTTTAATTACAGTAGTGCTGTTAGTCCCTCCCCCCTCGTTCATCTCGATAGAGATGAACGCTATGAACCAGTATGTAACCAAGCCAAACATTAGTGTAAAAAACAATGTAATACACGCTGATAGTCCACATTCATACGAATATCTGCATTTCTCAGTTAACCACTCTCTAACTCTAGTAAATCTATCCTTTGCAGGCTGCCCGTTAGATGCCATGGTAGTTCCTGTTCGAGATATAAAAGTGCATTAAGTGCATGAATGTAAACATTTTGTTGGCACTACCAGTGCCAATTATATATTGACGGGGAATGGAAGCGGGTAGGGTTGCAGGTAAGGGTATTCACAGACAGGGGAAAAAAAACATTTCACAATTTTATCATATCATTACTTATATACACGTTCATAAGTGGAAAAAAAACACACACCCCTTTTTTTTTCATCTGTATTACTGTCATGCCACCCTTCATAGGCCTGTCCACCAGGTAGGAAGTGATCCAATTAGCAGTTTTTCTTGCCACCTCAACAGGTTGTTGGACCATAATTGAGTGGCTGAGGGTGTCAAAGGCAGCTGATTAGTGCAGCAGCATGAAAAGTCTTACACTACTTTCATCTAAGATGTGAAGTCCCCAGCCTCAACAATAGTCTAGATCCTCCACATGCCAAACTACACAAAGCTGTCACACATTCTCTAGATATCTAATTCCCTCTGATATCCAAACGGCCTAGTATTGAGATGAAAGCCAAGAACAGGTGATTTAACAGACAAATCACACACATGAAAAGAGAAGGACGATAGTTGGACTGGATCTGGGCCAAAGCGGAGAATCCAGGTGACAAAAAGCATGCCCTTTACACAAGAGGAACTACATACAAACCATCGAACAGAGGAATGTCTCCTTCAACCACCCGCAAATTAACTATTCTGCAAGTAAACAGAGATAACTGTTGTACCTCTACAAGGAACTCATCCACCCCATCCGAGCTGCAGCAGGCAATGTAGTTACACAAACCCTTGCAGACAATATATCAGGCTTCTTCATTGCAAAGTAAATCCCAACAAAGGCCCAATCCTGTGCCTAATAGGCCTCTTCAAAAGACCAGACCCATGCCAAGGGAGTATCCCAACCTTTAAAGCCTTCCAAACCCTTACCATGCAGCGCACAATATCATTAAAGATAAATCAAGCCTTTAAAAGTCCAATCTCATCCACGCTCATCAGACCTCACTAATTCACTGATGAACATGCTGGGTAACCCATTACCTTAACATGTCTGTTCCTCCCTCTGAACATGAATACTCTGCTTGATGCTGAAGGAGGATTTCATCACTCCTTCCCTGTAATAACAGATCCTTCATGCTCCCAAATTCGCAAATAACCATGTGGGATATATTGACCCACTCAGATGTGCTATGTTACACCACTTTGCTGCTCTGATGCCAGAAACAGCACAAAATGGATCCGCTGACTCCAAGATCCCTAAACTGCACTTTGCAATAACCAGAAAAATGGCTGCACTGCCTTGCCAACACACATTTCAGGTGGAGTGGAACAGAGTACTCACTGCAGGAGTACACCAGTGGGCTCTGCAACATTTTACATGGAGCAAAGTGAATGAAGCAGCATCTTTGTGCTGAAAACCCGAAAATGCCTCTTTAAAATGTCAGCTTTTCAACCTTAGAAAGTGCTGTTTTGGTGCTAAATCCATTCATTTCTTATGAACCACTGTGGTTTAAGGGCCCTGCAATGCCCAGGGTCAGTCTTGAGTCTCAGAGGAACCGGGCCTCATTTGAATGACAGCTCCTACAAAAAGTATCTTTGGAAAAGCAAACGGAGGCTTTGTTTTCATTTTCACTGAAACGCGGCTATTGCTTTGCAACAGTATCAAGGATCAGCTGTCCAGAGAGAGACTCAGAATAGATGACTGTGACTGTATCCGTGCTGCAAAACAATTCTAGCGCTCAAGACAAGAACTATAAGCTGCACAGAGTGTATATTTACTGAAATGAAAACCGAATTCAAGGAAATGGTAAAATGGGCTTTTTCCTGACTCGAAGGGGAAAATCGCCTTTTTGAAAAGTACATGGTTGTGTCAAGGCTTAATTACTTAAGAAATGTAAAATTATTTGTTAATGTTAAAGATACACTTATAAACTGTTTTAATTCTATATGTTTAAAGTTAAGATTTAAAAGTATAAATCATAGCTAAAACCCAGGCTGAATGGTAAACTATATTTAAAAGAAAAAAAACCTGCTCTGCGAGTTGCTAGCCCTGAGAAAGGGTGACACCTCAACTGCTGGAACAGGAAAAGGCTAATTTCTAGAGTGGAGGCTTTGAATCCCCAGGACAATGGGACCTTTCAAGTCACATTAGACATTTGTCTTTGCCCCAGGCTAAGACAATAGCAGGCTAAGACACTTGCCCTTCCAGTGGGAGGGGCAGGAAGTTTCACTCACAAGGAAGAGGCTCCTCTTTCTACTTCAAAGGGATTGACATTTGCTTACACTTGGGAAAAAGAAAAAAACTGACGAGGACATTTGGTGTTTAAAAAGCCTTTTTTGTAACTGAACTTTAAAGACATTTAACTTTGCCACAAGAATGAGGAAAAATCTGAAAGTTGGTCATTTTAAATCTAATTTTATGTTATTAATTTGAAGACTTGGTAGGTCTCAGTACTGCATAAGGAACAGAAGTTATAAAGAATGACCGATTGTGCAAAGTGAATTAATGTTGCAAACTTAACATTTTATACACATATCCTAGGTGTAAAAGCGCATCTAAACTGGGGAATATTAGGCCAAATCTTTCATGGTTAAAATTGCCAAAAAGTCACAGAAAGACTAAACCAGGTCCCATCGACTTGGGAGTTGGATTGAAATGTAACCCACAAAATATGTAGCCTGTGCATCTGATTTTCTTAGAGGTCATAACGATATAAATATGTATTTGTGGGAAAGTTAGATTTTGGTCCCAATAGCTATGGGAGGTTTCCAGACATTGTAGAAATCATCCCATAAACATGACATCCTTTTCTGTCATCCAATCAGCGGAGAGCAAGGCAGAGATTATGCTTTTTCCCAATTCTAGCATTGGGGGTGTGGACAGTAAGACTGCCCCTGCCATATACTTTGTGATGTCATTTGGCATGATAAATAAGGGAACCTCACAGCACACAGACACACTGATTCCTGACTTCTTCCTGATTTTCTGTGTGGCGCCCTGTTGCTGAATTCTCCATCCTTGTTCCTGATTCCTGATTTTCCTTACAAAGCCAAGGCCTCAGCATTGCTGAACTCCTTTTCAGCTAGGCCTCAAAATTCTGAAACAAATCCCAAAACCTAAGGAAAGCATTTAGATCCAGTCTGCCTTGCTACTACTCAATGCATGCCTGCAAACTCGCCATCCCACTGATCTCTAGTCTCTAGTAACCAGTGCAGTCCAGTGCAGTCTCCAGTCCAGAGCAGTCCGGTGACCAGAACCGCCCAGCTGACCCTATCCCACCAGATGTGCCCTGCTGTCCTTGGTTAGACCTGATCCATGTGATGACCAGAACCCTTGTTGGCCCAAAATCCTAAATTAAAGTGGACTGTAAGTATTAATAGTAAGCATAGAAAATCATAGCATACATTGCCTTGTTTTGTTCCATCCCAATCTCTAAACCATCCTATCCTTACCTTAAGAACTTGTAACATTGTCAGAACCATTCTTGAAACCTTACCTTTGATTCCTTGCGCTAGAGCTAACTCCTTTAAATAAGTTTGTCTTGTGAAATCCCAAACCCTTAAATCCTCCCTCGGGTAATCAGACTGAGTCCGCCAGGGCAGACACGGAGGTGCTGGTGTTGGTTCCGCGGTTCAGCTCTAGAGCTTCCTGTGTTTCAATGTGGTAATCTAGCCTGAATGCCCTAGTGTAGAGTATAATTATCATTGTAAAATTGATTTCTGTTTTCTTTTTCACGCCATTAATTTCCAAAAATGCCTCTCATTCAACATTGCATATCTTCCTCAATTTAATAGAGACTTTATTCCAACTCTGGATTATATCTAAGACCTATAGCTACATCCCAACCTAGAAACCACACTCCAAATCAGTATATTTCACCCGTTTTTCTTAAAAATCGTTTGGTTAAATTTAGGCGGGAATCCGCATTTCTACAAAGTTTTACACGTGATTTTTGTTTTTAATTATTTTCAAACTTCCATTAAGATTCAAAGTGTTTAATCTTGCTCAAACTATAGCTTATGATTGTTACCATCTTTTCAATGTTGCTCCCATAGACATTTATATTGATTTAAGGATTTTGCACACTTTTCATTGTTTTACACAGCCATTTTCAAATGTCATTTTAAAGTGCAAGATTGCAAACCCGTTTTTCTCTCTTGTTTATTCCTGAATACCTGCTGCTTACTCACATCTGTTTAGAATTGTTTATTTGTGGGTTGAGGAATATTTCAGGGAGAAATCTTAACGTAAGAGCTATCTTTCCAAAACAAGCCAAAAGTGTTCTTTCTCTGGTGTTTTCCTTTTGTGTACTAAAGAGTGAATTTAAGTGCCTTACATACCTTTTTATTTGTTATTGTCACCACATTGGTGATTGCTACTCCCTATTCAAAAGTATATGTTTAATCAGAATTTTAAATAAATAAATAAATATTACCTTTACCAACCAGCCTGATTCCTCGTCCACCTGGGGTATTTTGAGAAGGGGTGTGATATGAGTGGTATATTACTCAGAATATTGAACCTATAGACATAATAAAATAAGCATTTCAGCTGTGCGCTGCATACTAGGCTGAGACCGGGGTGTATCGCCTGATTGAAATAGTTAACAACCATCTAATTTCAACCTTACCTTTCAAAGCCAAATTTATAGTGAGTGCTCCAGCTAAGCAGTTACAGATTTATACTGAAGATAATTGGGCTTCAGACCACAGAGAAGCAAAGAAAGATCTCTCCTCAACACAAGGGAAGTTAACCTGGGGCACCTTGATGCCAACCAGCACCTGGGAATCATCCTGCTAGACCTGTTGGCTGACTTCTAGACTACTCAATCTTTCTAACTCGATTTGGAATCAGATATGGACAACAGGAGATAGTCCCTTAAATGGTTAGAATCCTTTCAGAAGGATTGATCAGCCAGGGTTAGAGGAGACACTCTTAAATAAACATCACATTCCTAAGTGGAGTACCACTGCCTCTTCCTTTTTGCCTTGGATTTTAATGTTTAGACCCACATTCTAACTGACATCGTTGACCACTTCAAAATGGACCCCAGCATGTCTTATGATGGCACACAACCTAGGGGCACAGCTCATCAAGCATGTGCCCCTAATTTCTTGGAGTGTCTCTCTATGATAAAGGTCTGGATGCATGGCAGCCAGTTCTGTTTGAACCCAGGAAATCGGAAATCCTACTCTGCAGCAGATAGCCTCTATCATTCTGAAATGGTGGCCCAGTAGCATAGGCCAAGCTCCAATTCTGTCAACTACAGAGAAAAATACGGGCTGAACTTTTGATCAATTCCTATCCTACATCACAAAATATTGGCCCAAATTAGCAGCTGCCACTCCACCCTAAATGTTCAAATGTCCATTGTAAAACTCTCCCAATGCTGAGAATGGATCACAAAATACAAATGGTACAAGCACTGTTCTTAGTGAAACTGGAATATTCTAACTGCCTCCTGTTTGGCATCCCTATGGGAGAAATCAACAGATTTCCGTGCATACAGGATGGGGCAGTGTGCTTAATGCTTGGGCTAAATAAACACATCCACTTAACAGAAGCATTCAGACACCTACACTGCATGCACCCCATCCCATGCTCGTCCCTTGGCCCACTGTATTTGTAGTGGAGTAGTGGGATAGGATGGGACATGGGGAATGTGGCATCCTTCCACTCACGTGTATCAGAAGACTTAGCATATGATGTGAGTATGTGAATTTGAATGGCAGTATATGGCCTATTTATTATATGTGGCGACTGGTAAAGCCCTAAGTTACAGTAACAGACCTGTCGTACTGTGCCTGACATTGTTCCACACAGCCATGTTTGGAGCAAGGTTTGAAGACCTTGATCTAGCATATCATACAATATAACAAGGTATTACAACATTACATAGCAGTCTGGGACAAAGAGGCCCAGGTAGGGTAGGGTTATCTTTGGGGCAGAAGATGAAAGTGGCAATACTTGTCATACGACATGAGTACCTACAACATGATGACAATATCTTGCAATTGATGCGAGTATTTGGCATTTGTCGGCGGCATGTTGTGCACACCTGCCATTTGGTTGCAATAGACGGGGAAGTATTGTATTTGTGGTTATATTTGCACATATATTGCACAATCCTGGCTAGGAAGCAACAGAGTGCTGTACATGCAATTGGGGGCTTACAGAGGTCGGTTGAAGGGGAGTTTACAGGGTAGAGGAGCTTTGATATTCCATACTATAGGGGAGATGTATATACCTAGCAATAGCCGGTCCTAATTTACCCCCTAGGTATTCCCAAACGATGGGAGTACCTGGTATTTGATAGAAATAGCTAATAGCTAGCCTATGATGTGAGCACCAGACATTTGATGGGACTACCTGGCCTATGATGTCATATCTGATATTTGATGAAAATAAATGGGCTATGAAGTGAGTGCCTGTCAGTTGATGCCAATATTTGGCATATGATGTGAGTAGCTGGCATTTAATGGCAATGCTTGACATATGCTATGCACACATGGCATGTCCTTTTATGTCAAT
The DNA here is from genome assembly GCF_040938575.1 of Ambystoma mexicanum. Classification (NCBI taxonomy): domain Eukaryota; kingdom Metazoa; phylum Chordata; class Amphibia; order Caudata; family Ambystomatidae; genus Ambystoma; species Ambystoma mexicanum. The sequence continues at coordinate 1,211,976,630 of NC_090931.1, forward strand.
AATAAGCATATGTGTTAGTACCTCAAGTTTGATTGCAGCATATGGCGTATGATAAGAGTATCTGGCATTTCATGGGAATACCTGCTATAAAACGTGAGTACCATGAGACTTAGACTTTTGATGGAAAAACCTGGCAGAGAATGTAAATTCTTTTTAAACTTTTTTTTATTAGCAGTTTTTCCGTCAACAGTAAAGACATGTTTGCATTCCCTTCACCAACTCCCACGTACCTCCTCCTTCCTCCCACAGGTGGTGGTCTTAATTTTAGTTTTACCTGACACTGCATTCTTTACAAAATGTCTAATATGTGTACGTTGTGGGGGCACTATTGGATCATATAGTCACTTTGTATATAGGTTAGAATGCTACCTCATTCTTTATGGAAAGCTTTGCGTATTCCCTGCAGTTTAAACGTCATGCATTCCAATGTGACAAATTTCCACACCTTGTGCAGCCAGTCGATCTGTGAGGGTGTATCTTTCTGTTTCCATTGATGGGCTATTGTCAGCCATGCTGCGATAATTAAAGTCATCGCCCCCCTCTGCTGTACTTTAGAGTTATCCCTTCGTTTCAGAGGCCAGAGTCCCGCCAGCCATACTGATTCCGGTTTCGTTTCCTGCCTACGGAGCATCTTACTCGTTTGCTCTTTGACCTCTTCCCAAAAAGGTTAAAGGACCGGACAGCGCCACCAAAAGTGTCTCCAGTCCCCTTTTTTTCGGCACCCTCTCAAGCATTTTTCACTCGTGGTTGGGAACATGAATGGAGCCTTTCTGGTGTATAGTGCCACTGTACAAGCACTTTCAGCCACATTTCTCAAACTTGGATAGAGCAGGTCAGTTTCGGGATTCTACTCCAAGTCAGGGTCCATTGTTGTCTTGTTATCGGGCCCTCCAGTGTCTTCTCCCATCACTTCATATAGACCCACTGGGTGTCTTCCCCCCTGGTCATTTAGGTGTTTGTACAGATTCGAGACAAGTTTCTTGGAGCCCGAGTCAGTCGTTATGAAGGTCTCGAACGGGGTTAACTGCCTCGTGGCTGCTTCCTTATTGACGGGAGATGAGGCCCAGTGCTTCAGTTGCATGTATGTGTATTCCTCTGCAGCCTTTATCCCCACATCTCTCTTACATTCCTGGAATGTCATGGCTTCATGTTCAGTGTACATGTCCCTAAATGTTGTGCATCCCGACTGATTCTAGCTCAGATACGAGCTCCAGTTCAGACCTGGCTGGAAGTCTGGTTTTCCAAACAGCTGGGTGAATGGGGACGAGAATGTCGTTAGTGTGCCTCTTTGCAGAGCAGCGTCCCATTCTTCTATCCCCGCTCCCAGCACTTTACTTACTTTAATATTCGGATGTCTGTGCTGTTTTGGTAGCCACAGTAGGTTGGATAGGTGCGCCCCTGCTACCGCCTGATCCTGTAGGGCCCATATTTGGTTAGGAGAGTGGGCCACCCATTCCTTGATAACCCTCAATTGTGCCGCCTCATAGTATTTCCGGAAGTGGGGTACTGTTAGGCCACCCTGGTCTCTACGTGCCGTTAGGGTAGTCATTGCCAGCCTGGGTTGTTTGCGTTTCCATATGAAGGCTGTCACTAGTTTATCAAGGGCCCTAAAGAAGGAACATGGGATCGACACTGGAAGTGTTTGGAAGTAGTACAGGATCTTCGGCAGGATCAACATCTTCATTACCGTCATCTTGCCCCACCAGGAAATGTTTAATTTAATTTAATTTAATTTATTATTAATGTGTTACAGCTTATTATAAGCTTTTCACATAACATAAGAAATTACATTCTAACAAAAGAAAAAACAGTTAGTCATAAAAGTAAATACTGACATATAAAAAAAAGATAATAACATAAAAAGCAAATTTAGGAAAAATGAACACAAAGAAGAGAAAAAATAGAAAGATAAAAAGAGATTAAAAAAAGAGGATATAAACATTTTAAAAGTATAAAGTGAGATAAATTACATTCAGAGTTCCGAATTAAAAGAATATACACATGTATTCATAGCCCACCAATAGATGAGTATTGATGCCTTTACCTATTGAAGACTACCAGTCCAAATAAGTATTGCTGATGGGAAAGTTATAGAGACTTTTATCCTAATAGAAACTTTCCCATAATAAAAAAGGTGACCATCCATGAGTTAACAGTTCGCTATATGTTTATGCCCAATAATTTCTCGATAATCGTCCAAACATTATACACAGCAATGTATAACTTCATTCCGTTTCCCCTTGCATTAACAGCTCTTTGCCAGAATTCGTTACTACCAACATGTTCCATATTGTGCACAAAATCTATGTAAAGTGGTGTATAGACCTTTGTCATAGCGACACATCTGGTAAGAACATGTTTGCCCGTTTCTGATTTCGTTTTGTCCTTACATAGCCTGCAAAAACGTTCGGGTAAGGGGAGATTGTTCTTAATCCCAGTTATGGCTAACACAGGCAACTGATTGATCCTTAATAAAAGAATAAAACGACGTAGCCGTGGCGAAGGGCATAGATTCAGATAAGGCATCGGCTTCTTGAGAGTGTAATTCATGAATTGCACGAATTTATAGCGCTTTAGATTTTCCAAATGTGCAAAGTTACTAATCCAATCGTGCAATTCAGCTTTCTTGGTTAACGCTCTCAGTACAGGAATAGAGACCTCTTGTTGTTTTTGGGTCCAACCGATCTCATCAAGATATTTAACGATGTTCTTTTTCATAAAAGGATATGAGGATGGTTTGTTAATTTCGCAATGAATCGCCACTAACAATAAATTGGCTGTGTCCGGTGTTGCTTTTAGATATAGTTCGGCTCTCTTCCTGAGTACAAGAGACTTCCAGGAAGTGAGACCGAGCTCTAATCTAAGAATGGCCATTGGGATGCAACCCGGGAGACCGAGTATTTTTTTCCAGAATTTTCCTTCGAGGATTTGAAGCCAGTCTAGTTCTATCATTTGCAGTGCCTCCAGGCCGTATATTATCATTGGTGTTAAGACCTGTAGGTATAGTTGGCGTGCTGCCCAGATGGTATAGCCACAGTAAGTTGTAGAAAAGCGATGAATAAGTGCTGTTACTTGGGTAGCTCTTGTAGTTCTAATTTGTTTACAGATGGTATATTGCCCCTTGTGCTCAATCTCGACACCCAGGTATCTATAATAAGGGGTGTATTCGATTGCCGTCCCATATATGTTTAGACCTGTTCTAGCTATCTTCTTGGAGCTGAACATTACCATCTGTGTTTTATTTAGGTTGATAGCCAGCCCATTGACTTGAGTATAGGTCCATAATGCCTCAGCTGATCTACGAATACCGCTGATAGTATGGTCCAAGATAACTAAATCGTCAGCGTATGCTAGCACTACACAGTGGGTAGAGCCAATCTTAGGGGGGCAGTTGTTTTCCAATGATAGCGCTTTAGGTATATCATGAACAAACAGGTTATACAGTATGGGGGCCGTAACACATCCTTGTTTTACACCACAGTTTTGGTTGATCTTGCTGGTCATATTCCCTTTTGCATCCAGCTTCAGGGAAACTGTGGTATTGTGGTGCAATAACTTAAGATAATATAGTATTGCTTTAGGGCATCCCAGTTTTTCAAGTTTGGCCCAGAGTAGTTCCCTGGGGACTAGATCAAAGGCGGACTTAAAATCTATGAACAAGGCATATAGAGGAGGGTTACCTGATGTTCTAGCCTTGTTACAGAGAATGTCCATTACTACCAAGTTATGTGTGGTGGAATATCCGCTTCTAAATCCACATTGGAAGCAATCAAGGATCTTTTCTTTGTCTGCCCATATTTGAAGTTCCTGAAGAAGATATGCTGCAAATAGCTTACCCGTACAGTCCAACATTGAAAGTAGACGGTAATTTCCAGGATCCGAGCGGTCACCTCTCTTGTATACAGGAATCAAGATTGCCGTCTGCCAGGATTCTGGAATTTTGCCTTCCTTCAAAATCTTTTCAAAGAGGATCTTGAGTACCTCTGCCCAGTATTCCGGGTTGCTCTTTAATACTGCATTTGCTAAGCCGTTGGGTCCCGGAGCTCTTGAAGATTTGAGCTTCTTTATCCTGGTAGTCAGAGATTCAACAGACACTTTGAAAGGGAACAATGGAGGATCCTGGGGCATCCTCTCCTGTATCTTTACCTGGTCCGTACCGTTCCGGGTTTTCAAGAATTCCTCCCATTGGCTAATGCCAATTGAGTTAGTTAAGGGGATGCTGGTGTCGCCCCGAGCCATGCTCAGTAGACCCCATATAGTTCGGGAGTTACCCGTACATAACGTTTGGACTGTTGTTTGCCATTTGAGCAATTTTATTGCATAGCGTTTCGATTTTAGCCATGTTCTATAGGCATTTTTTAGCTTCTTACTTAGACTTAGGTAGTTGTGGAGTGTAGTAGAAGCTTTACGTAATTTCCTCAGGTCAGCTCTTAAGGATCGTTTGGCATCTCTGATTTCAATATCAAATATATTAGTGGTCTTGGTCTCAGGGGCCCGCATAATTGTTTTAGTCGCTGCATAGGTGTTTGAGAATGCTGCAATCCATTCTTCGATCTCCTGGCTGGTCATGGCCAAGAGTTCTATATGGCAGAGATTAGGATAGTTAATTGTATATTCTATGGCTCGTTTAATATTAATGTCAGACCATCGTATCTTGGAGAGAGCGTGATTCGTCTTCAGCTCACCAATAGGTTTATACGGTGTAAATTGAGTGATGTGCTTGAAAGAGAGTGTGAGAATAGCATGGTCGCTCCAATCGTTATCCTTGATCTTCAGATCTGTGACCCAGGTGGTCATGGTAGGACTTGCGTACATATAGTCCAATGTACTACTGGATATGAAGTTTCTCCATGTTGCTTTTCCCGGATAGTCACTGATGGTTCTGCCATTTAATAGTTCAAAGTTCCATGATTTAAAAAAGTTAAACCATAGTTGTCCCTCCGCATTTACACTTCCATGTTTCAGTTTGCCTATTCGCTTCAGCAGGGGGTTGTTGCTCGCGCTCGGCTCACCAATTAAGTGGCAATTGAAATCACCAACAAAGATAACCATATTTTTCTGTGGCTCCGTCAACCAATTGATCAGCAGTTCATGGCAAGCTTCCTGGATAATCTCACTCTGGATAGATTCAAATGGATTATATATATTAACCAGTAGGAATTGATCGGTTTTGTTTTCGCCAGGGAGCTCCAGTTCCACTGCCAATATGAATTCGTCCATTTTCGTATGAATGCGGATCGATCTTAACGGATGCAGAATGCCAATTAATAGACCTCCATATGGTCTTCCCCTTGGACCCTTTTTTGCTAATTCCTGGTATATAGTATACCCATTTAATAAGGCTCGGGAGGTAAGCCACGTCTCTTGTAGACATATACAAGTATGGCCCATTAATAAGGACATTGAGCCATCAGGCGATAGCAGGTGGCTGAATCCCCGGCAATTCCAAGAAATAATGGTTTGATCTCATCGGTTAGCTGTTGTTTTTGGTAGGGACTCTATTAGCCATTTAAGGACCTTCTGTATATCTACCAACTGTACAGAGTCATCTTTAGATGGCTGAATTGTGGTCCTTTCTTCCATAGTTGAAGTTGACATCTGGGTCGGCCACTGTGGATCGATGATGTTTGGGTCAGCATCTATTTCCAGGTCAACTTCCCTCAGGTTGGTTTTAAAATTACGCAGTAGTTCTGCAGTGGCTAGAAATTTGCAGTGAAGGGCCGATGTGCTTGAGTTCGTCACTTCTAATGGTTCAACAAATGCAAAATCCTCAGATCGTAGCACTCTCAGCTGCGGAATGGTGTGCAATCTGATCATTAATGCTGATCTGGTGATCCAGTCATGGTTACTAGATTGATAGAGATTTTTAATCAAGCAGATTCTTCCGCCTCTAGGTACCATAAGGTTACCCTTTTCCTCAACTGGTGATGTTGTTGTTGATTGAGGCTCGTTGGTCAAGGGTATTGAGATGACTGATATATTATTTGTGTTATTCTGGGATATGTTTGCATCCTGTTCTTTTTCACATAAGGAGGATTCTGATTCTGGAACCGCTGTTAATTTAGAGGTATTGCGTTTGTCATTAATAAGCCAGCTAGTGAGCTTTCCTTCTTTTGCTGCAGTGCGTTTGCGTGCCCGTGCCGCTCTCCGTTTGACTTTTCTCTGTCCTTTTTTGGGAGTGCTGCCTACAGTTGGCCTCAGGATTTCCTCCGCTGTCTCTGCTATATCTGGTAGTATGATCGTTGCAGTTTGACGCTTTCTTCTTCCGATCGCCTTTTTTGTCAGGCGTTTCTGTTTACGTGAAAGGTAGATTTCCGAGTTATTGGTAATGTTAGGATCCTGAGTCCCAGAGTCGGTGCCCTCTTGCGTATTAATGTTGATAAGTTCCGGCTCAATTTCCACTGGGTTGTTTTTCTCAGTGTCGCTTGTTGCAATTGCGAGGGTAACGTCGAGTATCTTCCCGCACATCTTCAGTAGAATATTTAGTGCAAATTGTACCGATGCAACAGATGCTTGTAAATCCCCCAAGTTCGTGCTGCCTTCTCTGAGGTCACTGTTGTTTTCAGATTCCTGGGACCCTAAATGGACAGCAAGGTTAGGAGAAGCAGATAATCTATCTATCGCTTCCCGTTGCGAAGTTGTCGTCTGTGATTGGTAGCTATTGATTTGAGTGCTTGTACTACTTCGCGGTAGCGGAGTCATGGCTCTCTGCATAGAGAGACAGAGGTCAAGCAATGAGTTGTTGTCAATTATGCTCTCCCCTAAGTACGCTGAATTGTTTGTTCTACTGTGAATACTCGGCTCCTTCTCCTCGCTTAGTGATGGGTTTATGATATTTGGAGTAGACGGAGGTGGAAAAAAATCAGTAATAGTTCCTCTTTCCTTAGGTGCAGTTTTCGTGCCCTTACCCTTGTTCGGCCCTGTGGTAGAGGTTCTGTCCTTCTGGTTCCGAAGGTTGTATCTCGTGGCAGAACACTTCTTGACAGTTAGCATAGTGATGCTATTCGCTACCTTATCAGATCAGGGTACAAGGGGAAAGTACCGTGGGCGATATATCCAGTAAGGTTATTTTTTTAGCTGATGGTATATGATGTTCTCTTAGTTCTTTAAAGAACGCTAGCTAGCGCAAGCAGGGTCTTAAGGGTAATGGAGCAAATCCTCAGGTAGTTAGCGCCGTTGCAATAAGGACGCAAGTAGAGCTTTCAATTAGGGTGCAAAACTATTGTGTCCTAGGCTCGATAAGAAATGTCTGAAAATTTCGCAATATAAGGCCAATGGCTTTAGGTTTCATCTACCCTAAACTCTGATTGGCCTGCCGTTGTTCTAGATACAGGCAAAAACAGGTAATAGGGCAAGAGGAATATGCAAAGCTTCCCGTTGTGAAGTTGTCAACTGATGTACAGAGGTTCGGGCAACAGTGCTGAATGCAAGTGGCAGGACACGTGTGCCAATGGTGAGCAGTAAAGACCACCAGGCAGAGAGTAACACAGGAGGTTCTTTTGCCAATTTAAGGGAGGGGGGGGAGGGAAAGGGGAAGAGGGGGGGGGGTGGTACGAGAGGAGCCGGGGGCAGAGATAATCTCTGCTCAATCCCTTATGGCGCCGCTCACTATGCCTCTCCTTCGCTGCACACGTCAACGCAATTTGTTAGAGCACGGGAGCTATCTGAACCTCAAATCAACCAGGCTCAGCTCCGCTCCACTTTCGCCTCTCTCGCTCTCCCCAATTCTTATTTCAACCCCGGGAGGCGGGGAATAGGAGGGGAGGGATGAGAGGGGCTAAGGGTCGCTGTGAGAGGTGAGAGGGGCTGGGGGGGAGGCAGGTCCCAGCTCGATCCCAGCTCGATCCCCCGAGTCCTCAGTGTCACCGCTTATGGGGTCTCACCTCTGCCGCATTCGTCCGCGTCCCAGCCAAAGGTTGTGGATATCTCACCTCGGCTTCACGGCTCTCTTTTCTTCCGGCCCACCGCAGCCCACTAGAGCCCCCTCTCCAGTGCGGCGTCCGTCCTGGTTACTAGCGCTGCTCCCGCTTCGCCTCGTCGTACGGTGCTAGTGCTGGTTGATGTTAGAGAAAAGCACCCCACGACTTCGGTACTAGGCGTCGAGGCGTCGAGGCGTCTGAGCGTCAAGCCGCACCTGCCGACACACACACTCAAAAAAAAAACTCCAGCAAGTGGCGTGACGAGGCCGCTTCCGACGCTTGTTTAGCCTGAATGGAGCCTTTCTGGTGTATAGTGCCACTGTACAAGCACTTTCAGCCACATTTCTCAAACTTGGATAGAGCAGGTCAGTTTCGGGATTCTACTCCAAGTCAGGGTCCATTGTTGTCTTGTTATCGGGCCCTCCAGTGTCTTCTCCCATCACTTCATATAGACCCACTGGGTGTCTTCCCCCCTGGTCATTTAGGTGTTTGTACAGATTCGAGACAAGTTTCTTGGAGCCCGAGTCAGTCGTTATGAAGGTCTCGAACGGGGTTAACTGCCTCGTGGCTGCTTCCTTATTGACGGGAGATGAGGCCCAGTGCTTCAGTTGCATGTATGTGTATTCCTCTGCAGCCTTTATCCCCACATCTCTCTTACATTCCTGGAATGTCATGGCTTCATGTTCAGTGTACATGTCCCTAAATGTTGTGCATCCCGACTGATTCTAGCTCAGATACGAGCTCCAGTTCAGACCTGGCTGGAAGTCTGGTTTTCCAAACAGCTGGGTGAATGGGGACGAGAATGTCGTTAGTGTGCCTCTTTGCAGAGCAGCGTCCCATTCTTCTATCCCCGCTCCCAGCACTTTACTTACTTTAATATTCGGATGTCTGTGCTGTTTTGGTAGCCACAGTAGGTTGGATAGGTGCGCCCCTGCTACCGCCTGATCCTGTAGGGCCCATATTTGGTTAGGAGAGTGGGCCACCCATTCCTTGATAACCCTCAATTGTGCCGCCTCATAGTATTTCCGGAAGTGGGGTACTGTTAGGCCACCCTGGTCTCTACGTGCCGTTAGGGTAGTCATTGCCAGCCTGGGTTGTTTGCGTTTCCATATGAAGGCTGTCACTAGTTTATCAAGGGCCCTAAAGAAGGAACATGGGATCGACACTGGAAGTGTTTGGAAGTAGTACAGGATCTTCGGCAGGATCAACATCTTCATTACCGTCATCTTGCCCCACCAGGAAATGTTTAAGGGGTTCCATTTCTCAAGGTCCATTTTCACTTTCGCTAGTATGTTCGGGTAGTTTGCCCGGTAGATCTGGCTCATTGTAGGTGTCAATTTGATTCCTATGTATTGTATTTCTTCCGGGGCTATGTTGAGTTGCATCTTGGTCACCAGATCATGTACTAGCTGTGGGTCCGCCGTTAGATTCAATATTTCCGACTTTTGTTTGTTGATCTTGAGGCCGGAGACCATTCCAAATTGAGCTCATTCTTGTAGAAGCACCTGGAGAGAGGCCTCCGGGGCCGCCAGTGCCACCAACATGTCGCCTGCAAAGGCCATGGTCTTGTGCGCCACCCCTGCCATCATTATGCCTTTCACAAGGTTTGCCCCCTGAGTTTGATCAAAAGGGTTCAGGGAACAGTGCATAGAGAAGCGGCGATAGAGGGCAGTCATGTTTCGAGTCCCTGGATAGGGGTATTGACCCTGATGGGGTATTGTTGATTGATAGTCGAAGTGACAGGGATCTATAATTTGCTTTGACCTTTTGTATAAAGCTTGGGCCGAGTACCATTCCCTCCAATGTGCAGAACAGCTGTGACCACTCCACTTGGTCGAATGCTTTCTCCGCATCCAAGGAGACCAGAATAGCGGCGGTGTTGGTGAATCCCACTTTTTCTATGAGGTGGCACACCCTGCGGGTGTTATCTGCTGTCTGCTTGGTCGGGATGAAGCCTGACTGATTGGGTCCTAGGAGTGCTGAGAGTCGATGGGTAATTCTTGCTGCAAGAATCTTTGTGTATATTTTAGCATCCAGATTGATCAAGGCTATTGGTCGGTATGAGCCTGGGAGTGCCGGGTCTTTCCCCGGTTTGGGGAAGACTACTAGTTTGGTTTCATTCATGGAGTTGGTGATATTTCCTTGAACCTTGAAGGTGTTGTATAGTTTCGTTAATTTCGGGGCTAGTAACTTCCTGTATTTTCTGTAAAAGGCATCTGAATATCCGTCTGGTTCCGGCGCTTTGTTTTTCAGGAGGTTTTTGATAGCTCGGTGGATGACTTCTTCTAGTATGTCCAGTTCCAAAGCCTCCTTGTCCGAGTCCGGTAATTGGGGGAGCTTTATATTATTCATGTATGCTTTTTGCATATCTTCTGTGGGTGAATCTGATCGTTACAAGAGCTGATAGTATGCTCTCATCACCTCACCCATGTCCTCATTCATCGTTTTCATCTGGACCTTGCCGTTTTTCAGCTGTTGAATGGTAATCTTGTAGCCCTTTTCTCTTAATTGCCTAGCCAGCAGCTTATCTGCTTTGTTCGTGCTGACATAATATCTGGGTTTTAATTAAGAGGGCCATCTCAGCTTTCTTATTTTGCAACTGCCCTTGTATGTGTTTCAGGGTTAGTTTTGTCGTTTTGCTTGGGTTTTGGACTAGATCGTTCTGTGCTGCCTTCAGTTTTCCTTCAAGGTCCTCCTCCCATTTCCTTCTTTGCTTGTCCCTTTGCACCTTCAAGGCTATCAATTCTCCTCGCAGGACGGCCTTGAATGCATCCCATACCACCCCCTGAGGCGTTTCCCCCCCCTGTCATTTTCTTCAAAGTAGCGCTCTATCTTTTCTCCGATCAGGCCCGCCAGCACATTGCCGTGGAGACTGTCCTCCGGGAACCTCCAAGACCAGATCCCTCTTCATTGGTTATTGACATTGAATTGTGCTGTTAGCAGGGCATGGTCTGATAGGGAGATCGGGCCTGTTTTTATATCGGCTACCTTCCTGACCAGCCCTGTGGAAGCCCATATATAGTTGATTCTGGATTGGGAATTGTGTACATGTGAAAAGTAGGTAAACCCTTGCATCTCCCCTTTCTTTGCTCGCCAGATATCCCACAGCGCCAATGCCTCAAAAGCCTTCCCCAAAGCCCTCGACCTAGCATCAATTCCTGTTCGTGCCTTGTTGCTTCTGTCTTTCGATGGGTCCCATGCTATGTTGAGGTCCCCCTCCCCAAGTATTATGTCCCCTGTGGCAAACCCTCTAGTTCCCTTAGATGCATCTTCAGAAAGCGGTCTTCCCCCATGTTGGGTGTATAAACCGAAGCCAGCATATATCCTGTATAGCTATGAGGACCCCTGCCTTCTTCTCCCACACATTTGCCTGGTATATTTGCGCCCTGTCTCTTTCTTATATGGGTTTTCTGGTATAGCAGGATATCCGCCTTAAGTTTCCATACTTGGCGTTCCAATGTCTTCCTTTTGTTTGGAGTGTTCATCTTACATTATAGGATACGACATTCATCGTTTTAGGAACCGTGTTATCCATGTCCCATCCTATACGTTGTTCTATTGTTGCGGTGCCAGCCGTGTCAAGCTGTTTTCTCTTTGCTGATCTGTATCACCATCCTACTCTCCCTCCCCCTGAACCCACCCCCCTGTACTCCCCTTATGTCCATTGTTCTTCCACCTTCCATGATGCAACTGCCAACTTGCATATTCCTCCCCCCAACATTGTCCTGAGGAGGGCTCTGGAGCCTTTGTTTGCTCGGGTGTACCGCCTTATACACCAGGCCCTTGGCGATCTCAGGAATAACTTTGTGGGGGCTCCTAAACCCGACTCGAATTCCATGTGGTGATGCCGGTGGCTCTTCCTACCCCGGGCACTTCTTCATGTCTGGATTTGTCCAGTTGGTGCTGATTTCTTCCAGCTACTGTCGGTGTTGCCCTTGGGCAGGTTGTTTGGTATTGGCCATCTTTCGCCGTTATGTCCGTTCCCTGTGGCAATCTTTTCTGGTAGGTGGTCGTGTTTTTCTGTGTATGGTTTTCCATTCCCAGGGTCTGTGTTGCTGCCCTGACCTTGCCCCTCCTTGTTCCGGGGTGCTAGCATGGTCTTGTGTATTCATGATTCGTAGGCTTCCTCTTGGGTAGTGATTCTTTGTTTTTTACCTTCCCATGTGAAGAGTAGGTCAAAGGGATACGTCCATTTGTATTTGATTTGTTTTGCGATTAGTCCTTTAATTACTGGGGCCATCTCCCTCCTTTTCTGCAGTGTTGACTGCGCTAGGTCTTGGAACAGTTGTATGTCTACCTCGTTCATCCAGATGAGGTCCATTGTTCTGGCCATCCGGAGAATTTGTTCCTTTTGTGTGTATGAAGTGAGTGCTACTAGGACATCCCTGGGTCGCATTCCTGGCTCTCCTGTTCTTCGCGGTCCCACCCGGTGGATCCTGTCAATTTGAACTTCTGTATCGTCCTCTATGGAGTGTATATCTTTGAAGACCTGTTGTACTGCCTCTCTGAGGTCCTTGTCCTCCACTGACTCTACTATGTTTTTAATTCCTAATGGTCGATCTCCGTGAGTAGTTTTCTAGGTCCACACATTGGAGTTCTAAGTTGTATGCTGAGCGGGCTAGGCGTTCCTGGGTTTCACGTTTTGCCGCACTTCTTCTTCTAGGTTCTGCACTGCACCTCTACTGTGTCCGTCCTTTCACCAAGAGTTGCAACGTCTGTTTTCGTCTCCTGGACCTCCTGCTTCATTTCTTCTCTTATGGTGATGAATTGGGTGCAGACCGCGGTCATGAACTGGTCTTGGAACTCTTTGAACCATGCCTGCATGTCTTCTTTCGTGGCCATATTTGAATGAGCTTTGCCTTGATCCTGGGTCACATGTTGGTCGTCTTGTCCCTTAACCCTTCAAGTGGGCGGTTGGTTCTGTGCTCCAAAGCTGTACCAAACCTTGCTCTTGTCTGGGTGTCTGGGGTTGTGTAGAGGCTTGTGACGATTTCCCCCTTGATTTTGATGTGTACCGCTTTCCTTCATGATGCCGTACGTCTCCTCCGGTGTAATATTTTGTGGGAAGCCTGGGTGCAGGGCGGTCTGGGACATGGGAGGCTATTTAGTCCACTGGTCTCCCCTTTTGTTGTAATCTTGTGCAGGCTGCCCCCACTGCGTGGTGCTTTGGTGATGCGTCCCGTATCACTGTGGCCCCAAGGCGCATGAACTCAGTGCGTGGTGTTGTTGGGATTGTTGTAGTTCAGGTCTTTTGGGTGACCTACCCTCTCCTTCCTACCCCTGCGGGGGTTCTGGGTTGCTGTTCCCTGCAGGGGGCATGACGCTGCTTGCATGGTTCCTGCATGGTTCCTGCGAGGGTAGGGACTGCCTGCTTGGCCCCTTGGTTTTCGCCCCTCTTACTGTGTCTTGTGGTTGTGTACCACGAATGTGGTGCTCATGATGTTGCTCCTGCTTGCTTGATGCAGTGCAAGACCCTCCTCCCCTGCTCTGTGAGTTTATGCAGTGATACCTCACAAGTTTCGAGGGGGGGTGTTGTGATCTCTAGGCTCTCCACTTCTGCTTGTGATGCGTAACCCCTGAACCTCTCTCCCACCCAGGGTATTATTAGTGTCTCTGGTGCGGCTGGGTAAGCTCCGTGGACCGGGCACACCTCCCTGAGCTATGGCAGCGTGGCTGCAGGCTGCGGGGGTGGGGGGGCCTTACCTGTTGTGTGTGGTCACCGTGCACTGCTTGTTCGTGTGGTCGCCGGTTGCCCTTTCTCCTCTACCTTTTCGCCGGAGGACCAGTGCCGCTACTTCAGAATGTTCGTATAATGGGAGGACTTTGTGCTACCAGGCGTTTCCGACTCCCTGTGAACCGCTGCGTGCACTGGTCACTGTAGCCTAGCACCTCGTACTGTGATGTCTGCAGTGTGCTCCCCTCTGTTATATGCCTTTTCTCCCCTTTGTGACTTTTCGGACAGCTTCTTTCAGGGGCTCCACCGGTCCCGGTGCGCAATGCCTTCCCGGCTCCGCCCAAGCTTCAGACGCCCAGTATGCTGTGTTGGTGGGCACACTGTGTCGCTGGTGCGGAGTGAGGGGGGGTGGAGTCTGCTGGTGGTGTATGTTCTGGTGTGCTCGTCACCCCACTCCTGTTGCTTCCAAATCTTTTCTCGCACCGCCCTCTGCGCCGGCGGGCTTTCACGCATAGTGTTACTGTCCTCCGTTTCCTCAGCTCCAGCACTATGTGGACAAAGCGGAGGGGGGGGGCTTCTCCAGTTTCTGGCCCCCTTATCATCTCTGCTCGCCGGGGGCACTTTGCTTTTCGAACAAATCCGCTTCTATGGCAATCTTCTTTGCCGTGGCCCGGGGGGAAGATGGAGCGACGTTCAGGCACGTCTACCCCTCGCGGCCGCCATCTTGGAATCGAGAGAATGTAAATTCATCGCAGTTACTGCTACACGTGGCATTTGATGTGCAAACTATGCATTTTATGTTAATACATGACCTATAATTTGACTAGCAGGAGTTTTATAGAAGTACCTGGCATGATGTCATTATCTGGGCATATGATGGCAATACTTGGGATTTGATATATCTGAATTTAATGAAAGTACTTGACATTTGATCAGACTGGCTGGCAAATGCTGTGAATACTAGGGAACTATTGGCAATAAGTGGAATTTGATGTCCAAGTCTGAAATGTAATCGCAGTACATGACACACATATACATATATAACATGTGAATAGCTGGCAGATGGCATGCATATCTGGAAATATGATGTCAATACGTCACTGGTTTATTTAGAAGACATTAGCACTATGCAAAAGATAAAATTGTTGGCTTTGTCAGTACCTGTTTCTGTCGTGGCTGGAGCAACCCTTGATCTCAATCAACAGGGGTTTAGTAATTGGTTTTGTCTGCATCTGGACCTTTTTGTTTTAAGGATGTGCAGGTGTTCTTGTAGAGGTTGTGACACTCTGATGAAACTTCACTGTATCATAAGTTATCGTTTTTTACCTTCAAATATTGGGAATACATTGCTGCCGTTCTGACTGCAGCTGTATTACTTTCACACACGGTGACAACACGAGATAAGGAAAACAGAGCATTGCTCTGGAGAAGCGACGTTCTTCCCTATCAGGCAATCATGGTGGCGGTCGATAAGGGCGCCGCTCCTCCATCTTAGTGAAGTAACAGAACCGTTTGCGGCGCGCGAGCCTGGGCCAGCAACAGATGCATCATCAGGCTGCAAGAGAGTTGTCTGAAAGTAATCTCACCGCGCGCGACGTCCGTCAGCCGGCTATGTCGACGTTCCTTAAATTGCCCGTTGGGGGCTGATCAATGATCTCCAGTGTCCTTGATGTGTACCCCAGTCTCTCCCTCTACATCGCTAATGTGCAATGTAACACATTAAGGACAGAGGCAAGCTGTGTATAATAAACACGTTATGCACACCAAGCGATTAGCATGCTGAAGATGCCAGACTAAAGATAGAGCTGTGTATGTCCAAAGAGATGAGAGCCGCATACACATTCCTCAGGACCACCATGAATGTATTATAATAATACATGATACCCAGAAAGACCGAACCAGAGCAAGGGTGACATATCTGCTTTACTTAGGAGCAACAGTTGGGATAACAGAGGAATTGACTGGGAGCATTGTCTGCATGAAGTTGAAAGGAGGGGTGCACTCAGGTGTTAGTAATGTAGTTTATTTATTTGTATTGCGCTCCCAGCCCAGAGGCATCTGGGCACGTTTCTTACAAAATTATAATCGACCAATCGCAAATACACCGATTTTGGACCATATATCGAGCTATTTCATTTTTTCGTTCGGTATATCTTACCTTACATTTCATGACATTAATATGTGTGAACTGCATGGGTCCTCAACCACCATCTTGTGATAATCTAATTGGTTTAAGTGCCCTGGTGGCAATAAATCATACTCTGGCTCATCTATCCGACATCAAAAGGCGCAAACAATATGCAATGCCCCTTGTCATTAGGTTTTGTGCACAAGAGAGACCAATGTCCTCTGTACTAATGTATTGATGTGTCTCCAAGGAAATGCGCAGGGCACCTCAGCATTTAATAAATATCAACAAACCCTTTCTCCTTGACAAGATTGTTTTCTGTCCACACTTAATGTTCCACCAATCTATTACTGGCCTTCTGGACTTGTACCCTGTGTTGGATACAGTTGCTAACTCCATTGTCACATACAACACAATTAGGTAATTCCATTACTTGACATGCTCTTCTCTGTATGATATGATATGATCGTTTATTTATATAGCGCCTACACACAATGTGTTTAAAAGCGTATGTGCTTCGCATTGCTCTGAGGCCATCATTTAAACATGTATTTTTCTTTGGGAAAGCCCTATTGAAAATGTTTTTTAAATCTGCCAGATGTTGCATGTGCAAATATTTATTAATCAATGATGTCTCTATTGATGTGGTATTCAGAACCTGGTTTCTTTGATAATTTTCTTGCATGAGTCAGTTGATTTATTTATGTTTATTAGGTTTATATAGCGCTTTACTCCAAAGCGCTTTACAGTATAAAAACAAGGTGCAATAATGAAAGAAGCATATATACAATCATGAAGCGAACCAGTGAGACAATATGTAGAACAATTTACTTAGGTGGAGGGGGAGAGGGAAGGGAGAGGGAAAGTGAGTGGAGGTAGGTAGGAAAGGATACAAATAACTGATTTGAGATCAATTGGTGCGAGGAGAAGGAAAAGGGAGGCAAAGGAGATAGGAAGGGAACAGGGGAGATGGAGAGGGGAGAAGGTAGGGAAAGAAAGTGGGGAGGAGGAAGTTTGAAGAAGCTTATTCAGATTCAGGCCGGATGATTGATTTATGCCGGAAATGCATTGGCAATACAATATGAATAGGTTTGCTTCTCCTTCCTCTATAATCATGGATTAAAACGTATTTCAGTCATTAATCAAGTAGTCAGTACCTACTTTCTATTTTTGTGAATAGAATAGTCACAGATATTTGTAACTTGATGATTAATGGGAATGCACGTCCCTATTTGGCCTACTTGTTGAGTACTTGTTGAGTACTTGTTGAGAACATAGCATGAAGGGGGATCCCTTAGTGATATGAGTTCAGCTTTTGAGCGTCTCTGAACCAGTGGCACTTTCCTTGCATTACTCCTTATCTTTTACCGACCATACATCAGTATTTATTGCAACTTTATTATAAATTGTCCTTTTTAAGTGGTGCCCACCTCTCGTTGGCAGTTCTCAAAGCCTACCATCTTTTATACATAGCAATACCAATAGGAAAGCCTGCGCAGGACAGAGCCGCAGTGTTGTGTGCTGCAGGTGTTTGGCAACGAATGAGTAGCGGCGCAGAGTGTGAGTATGCTGTGCAGCCGTCGACCAGCAGCGGCTGGAAGGGGTAGCAGCGCAGAGTGCGAGTACTCCGTACATTCGTCGACCAGCAGGGACAGTAATGCAAGTAAAGTATGGGCAGTGTGAGCAGCCACTGCTCTCTGCTGAACTGCCCGGCCTTTTTGCGTACTTCCACCTATACGCCTGACTTAACGTTCTGTCCCTGCGCCTCCTTAGGCTTTCCCTCCCTTGCGGTTAGCCGTATATTGTGTTTCTGACTCCTTAGTGTGTGCCTAGTCTGCAGTTGCTAACTCCTGTATTTTAGGTATGTTCCCCTCTCCCCCTTATGTTCCTACTCCTCTGACATTGTTGCTACTGTATTACTGTATCCACTAGGCTCTGAGAGAGACCAAAGGGTGTCTCACCTGCTAGTCCTCAGGGATTCATCATCCAGGTGGTGTTTTGCTTCTGGGACACGTGTAATAACCTCAGAGGTACTCACCCCATTACACAGACCAAAAGTTCTTGGACCCAGTAAAGAAATAAAGCACACTTAGACCAAGAATTCAAATATAATGGGCTTGTTACAGGCCCCTTTATTCACAATCCATAAGCACACAGATAACTATGGGATAAATGCAATTGGTTATATATAGGCAAACAAACAAGGATGGCTACAAAGGATATACATCACCGTTAGTGCAGTTGCAGTAGAAAATGTCATCTCAGCCATGACAACACTACCCAGTCCGAGGCAGGTAGGCAGAGAGGTCACAGGTACTAACAGGGTCTGGAGCGGAGCGTCCTCCCTCTCAGCGAGACTTCATCACCCAGGTTTCTAATTCTCTGTCTCCTCATCGGGATACCTCTCTTCTAATCGCCACCCCTTATAAGTTGCAAACTGTCCCCGGCTGAAGGACCGACAGCAAGCATGGGTGGCAAAGAGCGGAAAAATCCAGACAGTAGTGGAAAATCCCAGCCTATCTCTTGCACGCTTGTTCCCAGCACCTCTTATCAATGCACCTGCACATCCCTGACTCCCCTCTCGGCTCGTCCTTGAGGGAAAAAAAAAACTATTCTTCATAGTAAGCTCATCTCCTTCATAACATAATATTGCAACCGTTGCCGAGCTCATGTCTGCCTTCTAACTGAGCTCACAGAAATGTAGATTTTCATTGCGGTTTGGAAGTAAATGTCCAAAATGGCCACGCACCAGTGCCATGTTTTAGCTCCCTTTCGCACATGTATTAACGATGTCCAGGACACAGCCCTCACCTTTGGATACAGTTCCTGGGGCTGGACCAGCGTGGGAGGATCACCTGGGTGAGGGGTCTTTGGAGAGTGGGGGTGAGGCAACCGATGGTGAGACGCGGTATCCCCCCCTCTTTTGTTTATCTAACCCCTCCTATTCTTTAGGATCCTCGAGGTCCCAAGTCCCCCCACCTTTTATACAAACACTGGGCCGAGGAAGAGGGTGACTGAGAGTAACAACATTAACTTTCACACATTGTACTCGACTTGTCCCGCTAATTGGGTCAGGCAAAGTCAGGCACTTGACTCTAGGTGCATGCACCCGCTACCAATTAGCTCTTCTCACACGAACAAAAGGCAGAACCCAAAGACACATTCTGAGCAAGGAAGAACATGAGTAGGAGCAGAACTTCCAGGACAAAGGCAAACCTACTGGAGCAGAGCAGCAGACCAGGGGGCGAGAGCAGAGGGTCAAAAACCCCAAGAGTTCCCTGCCGCAGATCGTTGCTTCCGACAGGCTGCAGAAAACACATGGAGAAGGGCAGGTCACACAAGTGAGGACTGCATTGTGTTTCAAAGATGCAAGCGACCCTCCCGGGTGAACGGCAGAGTTGGGGAGGGAGGACAAGCCTGTGGTACTAACCTTGACTCATGAATTAGATATCACAAAACCAAGAAAGAGATGCACACAGCCGGTGAGTTAGCAAGCGACCTGAGAGACCAATGTGTGTTGAAGTAGCAACATTATATTGCAAGTGAAGGTTGCATGCGTGTGGATGAGTCGTGACAAAGGCAGACCTGTGAATGAACTTTGAAGTAAAAGAAAGCTGGGAAATCAGCGATACAAAGTAACAGAGTGGTCCAGTGAAAGGAAGTAGCCACTCGAAAGTCTCCATGAAAGGTACATTTTTTGAAGTGATAAAGCCAATTAACAGCAAAAGTGAAATAAAGAAGTTTAACTCCTAGAGAAGGGGAAAGTGAAAATGTAACTGTAAGCTTTGAGTCAAAGTGGTCGTGCAGTGGTCTGAAAAGTAAACCACACACATTTGAAAGTCTTCGACATCTGAAAGTGGTTTGAACCCAACAGAAGGAAACCTGAAGTGAAATAAGCTCGAGGAAGGGAGCCCCCCTGCAAGTTTGTTCTGAACTTTATCGTGAATGGTCCGAGCCTGATGGAGGGAGGCCCGAAGTGAAATAAGCCCCCGCTGCCAGTTTGTGTTGAACTTTATCATGGGAGGTCTGAGCCTGGCAGAGGGGGGGACCTATGAGAACCATGTAGTGAAAGGTCTGAGCCCGACAGAGAGGGACCTTTTGTGAACTTTTTTGGTTATAACATTATTTTGGAAATAGAGAAAAGAGACTTAAACGTGGAAGGCCAGACGGGTCCGAATCCAAGTTCTGGAATTGTTTATTGTATTGGAAGCCGAGCCAGAGTGTGTCATCCTGCCTATAGGGACAGCCTTACTCTGTAAGGTCTATGGGGAGGAGAGCTGGTTCAACCACACTTATTTGTTTAAACACTGATTTTTCCTTTTGCATATATTTCTCTTTTGACAATTTTTTGGTACAAGAGATAGGACAGGCCTTAGGTTTTGTTAACATAGGCCATTTTGATTTGACAGACTCCATTTGGACTGCGTTATTTATTATTTCATGGTCAAGACTACTCCCATCTTAGTTATAGGGCCAAATAGGAGTTTCTCCAACAATTTCAATAAAGGTTTTTCAAATTTTACCCATTGTGTCAGTGTCATACCTTTTGATATCATGCCTCCCATACAGCTCTCCCCCACCTCTAGGTTCCCACCCCTCTGCTGTTACTGTTGGTACTGTGCCTTTGCTGTCCCACTAGGCTCTCTCCCACTCTATAGGTCCCAAGTCCACTGTTGTTGTTGCTGTTGGTACTGTGCCTTTGCTATGCAACAGGGCTCTCTCCCACTCTCTAGGTTCCCCAGTCCACGGTTACTGTTTTTACTGTGCCTTTGCTGTGCCACTAGGCTCTCCCCCACTCTCGAGGTCCCCATTCCACTGGTCACTTCTGATGCTATGCCTCATTCCCTCTTGTTGTGTGCCATGCCTTGCTTCTTGTTGTGTATCCCCGCTGTTGTGTTCCCCTATGTGACTCCCCCTACCCTCCTCCTGTGAATCCTGCAGTGCGGGCACTGGACTGTTCTCCCCTCCTTCTCCCTCTCCCTCACCTCCCCCAACTCTCTCCCCTCCTCCAACCTTCCTCCTCAGACCCCCTATGTGATCTCCATTTCTCCTATATGTTCTAACTGCTGCTCTATCAACTATCCTATCCCTCTCACCAGTCTGAAAGGAAAAGGTTCAAGAGGGATATCCTGATCTCCCACCCAGGCCTCCCTATCGCTGATATGTACATCAGTGCTTCCTCCAGACACTCTCACCGGCATCCTCTTTGTAATTCCCTCTCCTGAACTATGGACCCCTCATATGGTCACTGTTCTCTCTCCTATCTCCTCCTCTCCCATTAATGGTCGCACCTGGTGGGAGGCCCTCTTGGCCTCCTTCCATTCCTTCAAAACCATCATTAATGACTTTCTGAATGGGACCGTCTTGATCTAGGGCCCTCAGACCAATCTCCTCCGTTTTTTCGATAGGCGCTTCCCACATTTTATCAACTTCCTCTTTTCTTCTGCTACCCCTTCTAACACCTCTCTGACTCCTTTGACACGTGTTTCCTCCTTTGCCTCTCTGGCACCTACCTTCTACTCCACTCTAACCCCTTTCTACCTCAATTTACTGCCTCTGCCCACTCCAGGGCCCTTCTACAACCTCTGCTGGTTTTACCTCCCTCCTGTACCCCACCCCGGAAGTCTTTCCTATGTGACAACCTGCTCCACATCGCTACTTTAAACTCTCACTCTACTGTCAAACACTCCTCTGACATCCTCCGCCTCCTTGAAGACCTTAACCTGGATGGCTTTGCTCTCACCGAGACATGGTTTACGGCCAGCTCTGTCACAAGTTTTGACACCCTCCTCCTGGAGGCCTAAAAGATTTTATCTGAGCCCAGAATCTACCGGCCCGGAGGTGGAGTGGCCCTGATCTTTCAAGAGTGGGTCCCTGCTTCTGTCATTCCTAGGCAGGCCTACTCCTCCTTTGAATGTCTGGTCTCTCTCTGACTGTGGCCACTATCTACAGCCACCTGGCCATGTTACCCTCTTGCTCTGAGTGAGCTGATCTCTCCTGTTCTCTCCTTGCCTCTACCTCTTAACTTCTTCTCCTCCTCAGGGACCTCAACATCTAATCCGTACACTGTGCTCTTCTGAAACCTATGAAACACTCTCTCTCCATTCTAACCTCTGGTCCGAAGCACTCTGCCAGCCACATTTTGGATGTTGTCATCTCCTCAGTCATCCCGCTCTCTGACCCTCACACCACTTCTCTCTCTTGGAGTGACCACTTTCTGCTTTCCTCACACCTGAAACTCTGTCCCTCAAGCAAAGCCCACCCCAGCACTGCCACCTACCTTCTCAGTCATTGGGCCATGAAGCGTGTGTCATTGGATGCTTTTGCATCTACTTTATCTGCTCCTCCTACTCCTGCCTCACACTCTGACACAGCCCTCTCTAACATGCATCTTTCTATCTCCAACACTCTGGACATCCTTGCCCCTGTCATGAGAATCCATCTGAAGCCTACCTCCAAGTGCAACTCTTGGCATGACTCCGACCTTGTCGCTCTGAAACTCAAGTGCAGGGTGGCTGAGAGGAAGTGGAGGGCTTTGGGAGCATCCTCTGACAAACCGGCCTACCACCTGCTCCAAAGGAAATTCAGACTCTGTCCTATCCAAGAAGAGAGTCCACATCCAAGCTAGCCTCTCTGCGGCCTCTAACAACACGTCCAAACTCTCTCAAATCTGCAAGGAGCTACCCAATCCTTCTGCAGTCTCCACCTCTCCTGTTCTCTACGAGGCCCTCTGTACGGCTCTGGCATCTCACTTCACCCCTAAAACTCAGGACATCCTGCCCTTGCTCTCCTCCTCCACCTCTGGCTGTCTCTACCTCTCCTCCTCTTTTCTCCTCTTTCTCTCTGACATCTGACAAGGTTTCAAGACGAGTCTGATCTATGAAAATGTCATCCAAACAGGTGCACCCCTGCTCCTCCAGAACCATCAAGCACCACATTGACACCCTCACTCCAGCCTTGGCCGATTTCTGCAATCACTCTATCACCACTGGATCTTTCCCCACTCTCCTCAAGCACTACATTGTGCACTCCCCCCTAAAAAGCCTTCTGCTGATCCTATCTGTCCGGCAAACTATCGTCCAATCTCAATCACTCCTTTCCTGGGCAAACTCCTGGAAAAGCTGGCCATCTTTCAGCTTACTCTCCACACTTAATCAGTTGGTTTTCTCCATGACCATCAGTCTGGCTTCAGAGCAGCCAGAGGCATGTAAAATGCTCTCCTGAACACCTGTAAAGATGTTCTCTCTAATCTTGACTCCAGCTTTCCTTCTTTCCTCACCCTCCTTGATGTTGTCTCTGCTTTTGACATGGGCAATCACACCATCGTGATCATTCGACTCACTGATCAGGACCTGGAGTGGTTGACCTCCTTCCTCCTGGACCGACCCTCCCAGGTCCAACTTGGGTCCTTTTCTCTCCCAACCACTTTCTCCACATGTGGTGTTCCCAAGAGCTCTATCCTCTCACCCAGGCTCTTCAATCTCTACTTAGCCTCTTTGGCCCAATTGATCTCTACCTTCTCCTCTAACTTTCAGTGTTATGCAGATGACACTCCGGTCTCTTTCAGGCTCCCCTCAACCGCCTCTCCTCTCTCGCTCATTCCTAACTGTTTATCCACAATTCAGGATTGGTGTGCCTCAAACGATCTCAGCCTTAAAGAGATCCTTCTCATTGGGACCCCTACTCCCGCTTTCCCTCTCTCACTGGCTGCCTTCCTTGGGCCCTCTTCCTTCGCCTTCCTGCGAGGCAATAAACCTCGGTGTCATCTTTGACTCCACTCTCTCCTCACTTCACAGGCCTTGCCAAGAAGGCCCACTACCAGCTGCAGCTCCTCAGAGGTATTCTTCCTTTCCTTACTTTCCCCCAGAAGCTCACTGTCTCCAGAGCGCTGGTTCTCTGTAGGCTGGACTACTGCAACAGCCTTTTTTTTTTAAATCTGCCTTCCTCTACTCTCCGCCTTCTGAAACTAATCCAGAAAAGGACTGCAAGACTTATCCTTGTCCTCAAGTCCAGGGACCGTATCTCTCCAGCCCTGAAATCTCTACACTGGCCCACGGTGGCTGCAAGGATCAAGTTCAAGACCATCTACATTGTCCACAAGGCTTTCTGGGGCTGGGGCCCACACTACATCCAACTCTCTCTCTTCCAAAATACCTTCCTTCTCGAGCCCTTCGCTGATCTACCTTAAACTCTCTGAGGGTCAGACAGTTCTCCAGTCTGAGAGTGGGGGATAGATCCCTCTCCTCTGCAGGTAACTCTTTCTGGAATGTCCTCCCTTCCCCTCTCAAACTTGAGCTGGACCACCTGAAGTTCTGGAATCTCTCTCTCTCGCCCTCTCGCCCTCTCGCTCTCTCTCTCTCTCTCTCTCTCTCTCTCTCTCTCTCTCTCTCTCTCTCTCTCTCTCTCTCTCTCTCTTCCCTTTCCCTTTCCCCCCCTCTGATGCTGATCTACCTGTCTTCTGCACTGACTGGTTGCTTGGGTACCAGGTTCCCCTTCCCCTTTGCATTGTCGCACTTGTATGATCTGATTGACACAAGGCCTAGTAAGATCATTTGTTATTTGCAGTGGTCTGGTTGTGTTCTAAAATATCCAATGGGCACAGCCGATGGATATGGCTAGTGGTCTGGTAGTGTTTTAAAATAGACAGTAGGCACGCCCGTGGCCATGGCCAGGCCAGTGGTGTGGAAATAATCTATGAAATAACAAAACCTTTGAAATTCAAGAAAAAAACTTTAATTGCAGGGACGTTAAGGTGAGAACTTAATGCAACAAAACCCCTGAAATTCAGCTAAAGCCCCCTTAACTTCATGCCTCCCTGTTGTTCGGCCTATGACCACAATGATGACATCACTGATAACATCACTAATTACATCATCTTTGGCATCACTGATGGAATCTCTGATTACATGAAAACACTAACCCGCTATGGCCACTGCCCACATCCTTTGGCCATGCCCACTGTATAGTTTAACACATTAAGTGGCCACTAGCCATGGCCTTCGGCCATTATCAGTGGCCACGGCCTTCGGTCATCCCCCCTGTATATTAGAACACATTGAGATGGTAGAAATGGCCTTTGGCCACGGCCTTCGGGTGTGTCCACTGTATATTTTAAAACATTCACCAGCCACTAGCCATGGCCTTCAGCCATAGTCGGTGGTCCAGCCTTCGGACGTGCCCTTTGTATATTGTACAACACTAACTAGCCACTAGCCATGCACAGTGTCCACCCTCTCCCCACTCACTCTACCCCAACCATTCACCATACTCCCTCCTTCTTTATGCTCTTGCACCTTACCTAACCCTGACTACCGCCACCTACCCACCCTACTTAAATCTTTTGTACCACCATCATACCCCCACCATCTTTCCCCATCCATACACCCTACCCACACCCTCACTACCCTTACCCAGCCTACCCCTACCCACCCACTCTACCCTACAGAATCTATTCATGCTTCTGTACCGTTCTCCCACTATCTTGTATACTGCAGATATCTCAAAATACAACTTACAAGGATTATTGAATACACACATATATACATATGTAAATAATAAAAAAAAGTTTAATAGCTGAGGCTACGTTACAAGCGATGCAATTGGCTAAACTTCATGCGTGGTTATTCACAGCAACGACTGGAGGGCGCAACTGCAGCTACGTTAGTGCCAATCACTGCGCAGCACTCATAGTCGCGGCTATCCGCAGGGCACATGCATAATCATGGCTATTTACAGGCCAATGACACGCCGTGTATTTTGGCGAACCGGGTAGCCACGGCTACCCAACATCTCAACTGAAACTGCATCACAGAAACAACAAATGTTATATGGGAATAGGAGAGAGCAGGAGAGATGTGGAAGTCATCAGGGTTGTAGGGGGGAGTTGGTGGAGATGTGGGGAGCACTTGTTGAGGGCATGGGAGAGCAGGAAAGCTTTCACTGTTTTTGCCCCGATAGCCGCAGCTATGGCAAACAGAAACGAGGAATTCTGCAGCATGACTCCAGATGTACGTAGCCTCTTTGATCTACGACGCCAGCTGATTTTGTTGCTATATACACAGGGATGGGAAATAGCCACAGATATTCAGCCATACATTTCTGTGTAATAACCATATTATTCTGTGGATGTTGGACCACACAATTTTACATGTGTTTCTGATTCCATGCCCTCACCTCCACCCTTGTGTCATTTGAATTTTGAAATGTTGGTAATGTGCATTTTTGAGCATGTACAATTTTTTTGCGTGTAGCCAATGGTATGAGATAGCCGTGGGTGGAATAGCCATGGATAGAAAGGATGGTTTAATGAAAGGTGTTCTATGTGTTTTGATGTTTGCAATTTATTGGTGTTACTGTTGGAATTGTGTAGTTGTTTGTGATAGGTTGCTTACTATAGTCCTCTTTTTGTGCCATTGATTTTGGAAAGTATAATAGACAACATTTTGTAGACTTTTGTCATTTTGACTGCAGATCTCTGTATGCACATGCCGAGTCTGTGGCTGATGTGAAAGTGTCAGTAAATATTTAGATATGAAAAGGTTTATTTTGCAGGGTGTGTGTAAATTAAATGAAGTATTTTTTTTTTGGTTGTTAAAGATTACAAATTAGATTTCCGATCAATATTATATGCTGTAGTACATGGTCACTTGCTTTTTTAAATGGATAACCGTTGGGTGCCGGTAAAATAAAAGCAGATGGGTTCCGTGCTCCATTTGAAGAAGTTGTGCCTTGAGTGGTGGTGGCTGGAGCTGATGTTGCTGGAGCTGCAGAAGAAGTGGTAGGTGGAGGTGATGATAAAGGAGGTGCAGCTACAGAAGGACGCCGACATAGTGAACAAGACAAAATAATTTTCACTTTGTGGTGTTAATGGGCTTTTCTGTAGTTGTCATCCATGTCATCCCAATGTATGCATACTAGATAGTTAATGCAGAGGTGCCCAAGCTCTGTAATGCGATGGTTGATGGTTCACATTGCAGAAGCTTTTTGCAAAAGGTGCATTGCACTTCCTTTGCGTCCTTTAGAGTACAGTGTTCCTTCATAAGAAAGAATCTCCAACTGTCTGAAGTTTTTTTTATGGCACAGTGCTTCTTTCAGGATCACATCGACGGTTAAAGGTTTAGTTGCTTGCACTTGTCCTAAACTTTCTCTGGAATTGTGATGTTGAGACATGGCTACTTCCCAATCAGCACTGCACCTCTTCGGCCTACTTTTGGGAACGGTGCCTACCCATGACTATGCCCACCCACTGATCCTACTGACACCTTTTCTATCATCATTTTACCTCTGCTGTCTCTTCCCTCATTCATACTGCTTACTCACACTCTCTCTACCACTAGCCAGACTAACCCCACCCTCTTGGCCGCTACCCACTCACCCTACTGCTATTGAATCTATTAAGCCTTCTTTTGGGAATGGTGGTCCTTCAGAAGGAGCTTTCAGAAATTGTAAATCGCATGTGTATCGCATGGAATTTCTTGTATGGGTTTTTTCAATCCATCTTGGTTTTTTCCCCAATGATTATTATGTGAGGGGACAGCAGTGTACCGCACACAAATGTATAAATGATAGTGCACATGCTGTATGAGGGTTAACAAAATTAAAAATATCTGTATAACTGTAGCAAATAGCTTTTCTTAAAGTAAGTTGCCTAACTATGTATATATATTTAATTTTACAGGCAGAAAAGTGCAAATTATGACATAATCACTGTGCACATATTACTGTAGCCATGGCCATGGCCGGAACAACCCAATTGTGGCTTATAGTGCATTGGATTTTCATCACTGAAAACTGGTTGCCGGTAGAATGGCAGCAGGTGGATTTATGGTACCACTAAGAGAAGTTATGGCTTTGATGTTGGAGGTGTTGCGATGGTGGATAGAGGTGGTGATGGAGGAGGTACAGATACTCACTGACTTAACGAATGAGGCCAATGTATCCTCACCGTGTGGTACTCATGGGCCTTCCTGTATGTATCATCAACATTCCAGTGGAAATGTACTAGATGATTGATAAGCACATATGTGCCCAAACTCTGAGAAGGAACAGTCGAAGGGCCACGTTGAAGCAGCTTCTGGCACAATATTCTTTGCACCCCCCACCCCAGCCTCCTTTTTGGAACAGTATTCTTTGAAATAGAAGTATCTCCAACTGTCTGGTCAAGTCTTCATTACAGTAGGCCTCTTCCACGGGGGGACGGATTTGGAACACAAACCACATTGTCCTCACTGCTGCCACTTCTGTCAGACATGATGTTAAAAGTCTGACAGTGGAGGAAAATATAACACCACAAAAACAATAAGTGTTGATGTAGGAGCTGCAGATGCATGCTGACAAAGGGAATAAGACCTATGCATTTTCACCTTATGGTGTTCATGATCCTTCCTGTAGTCATCATCGACATCATCACAGTGCTCACAAACTAGGTGATTTATCCGCACAGATGTGCCCAAGCTCTGGGATTTTGTAAATTATAATATTATTACTGTGGGCATGGCTAACGTCTCGACCTCCGCACTCCTACTACACACCACCTTCTCTACATCTACCAAACCTACCCCCACCCTCTCTACCCAACCACCCACCATACTGCCTCCTCCTTATACTTACCCACATTACCTAACCCTGACTATCCCCATCCACTGATCCTACTGACACCTTTTCTACCACCATTGTACCCCTAGCATCTCTTCCCTTATCCATACTGCTTACCCACACTCTCTGTACCCCTACCCAGAATACCCCCACCCTCAAATAAAAGCTGTTCATACTTTTATCATATTTTAGATCACTGTGTTTTCCTCTTTAGATCCACACCCGCTGTTGCTGATTCAGTACATTATGAGTATAGGAATGGCAGTGCTGCATCTGTTCTCTGCTCTTTCCAACCTCACCTGGCCACTGCCTGAATATTCTGGATATTGGTACCTCATTCCCAAATGATCCTGGGTCTGCATGAGTGGTGGAGCCACCAGGGGGCAAGCTGGGCAAATTGCCCCCTCAGCTTAGCATCCCCCACCAGACGTGTCGCTAGTGCGGTGGAAATGGGGGCAGTCACCCTCTTTGTTTGCTGCTTTGTCTCCCTAATTCGTGGGCTGCTCCTCCCCCAGAAAATAACTCTTTGCAGGAGACTTAAAGGTGCTCCTTCGCCCAGCCGTCATTCACGTGTTTGCAGACTCCGTTTGCTTACCCTGTGATTTTTCTTCTGGCCGGGAATCAATGTGTCTTGAATATTAATGGGGTGGTGGGAGATATATTTAAGGGACCACAATTAATAAAGGGAATGTATTCCCTCCCCAATCAAAAGCACCACAACAATATACCTGTATGTTCCATCTAGCCCAGACTGTGACTCATCTAGAACCAGTGAATCCCTTCCCTAGAGCAATGTTAAGCCAAGAACCAGGCTGGTGTAGAGAAAGAATATATTTGTATTATTTATTAGGGAAATATTAATGTTTACACTATTCACACAACACGCCACATTCTCCATGGCACTAAAACAAATATTCAATGTAATGAAGTCACCTTTTGGGGATAAACAGTAACAAAATATCTGAGATTACACCACATGTGGGTTTTGGGATTTTCTCCAGCACCAGAGATGGGGAATCTGTCTGTTCAGCCAGTAGCAACTCAATCACTCTGTTAATAAAGAGGCAGAACAAAATCGGGGCAAGGAGACATGCCTGCCATACTCCTGCCTAGATTTTCATTCTATGGGATACCTGGCCGCCCCCTGAGTATCTGATAAGTGCTCCATTATTGCTGTACAGTGACTGGATTGCACCCATTATGCCCGATGGCAGGCCTAAATTGGACATAGCGGCCCACAGGCCCGCCCTCTGCACACTATCAAAAGCATTCTACAAATCCAGGAAGACTGCATAGATCTTCATGGATTTTAACACAGTGTACTTCTGCAATATAAACAATAGCCTAGTCGACCGCGCTGACACCGCGTTGAAAGCCAGCCTGAAGATGAACGGCCGCCGCCTCCAGGCCTCCAAGTGACCCAGCACTGCCTTTCTAAACAACTGCCTCCCCCCAACCCACTGTGTCGAGGAAGGAAATCAGGCGATAGTTGGCTGGGCAAACACTGTCACCCGTCTTAAATATAGGGACGAGGATTGCCTGGGTCCAAGAGTAGGGAACCCTGTTTGCGACCAGCAGAGCACTAAAAAGCTTATGCAGACAGGGGAGCCATATAGTCGGTTCTCGTCTAAACCAATCAATGACAACTAGATCTGGGTCAGGAGCTTTCCCCGGCTTCTGGGCCATTATGGCCCTGTAAGTGATTTCACTCCAGCACTTCACCTAAGTCAACGCCTAGCGTGTTATGCACAACTGAAATCCTTATTTATTTTGTGTCTAAAAGTTCTTTTATTCTGAACAATGTACCACTCATATCACGCCCCACTCTTGGAAACCCCCCTCCCCCCGGTCACACTGAACCAGGAATCAGGCTGGTTTGCAAAGTTAAAATATTTATTTATGTAGTGACAATTTTAATCACACTAAGTTTAATGGTCATACAATAATCACCACTGGGGTGATGTAACACTAAGCAATCTCTTTAATCACAAGGAGTAATAGTGAGCAAAACTATTCACACATAAATAATACTTTTGTGTGTGTTCAGATCAGATAACAGTATGGTTACTATTTCCCCCTGCACCCCTCTCAACCCCCACAACAGGCAATGCAAAGAAATAGGAGGAGAGAGAAGGTATTCAGGAATGCAGAATTCAAACTAAATATCAATCCCAATTTCCCCCCAGCAAACACAAGAGAGAAACAGAATTGATTGGCAAACTGTCAAAATGGTTTTAAAGTTATCTTGAGAATGGAATGTGCAAAAACACTAAATCTGGTTTAAATTGCTGAAATTGTTTACATTCTTATGGGAGCCACTTTAGACAGTTGCCGACAAAAACTAGCAATGATTTGATACTAAGGAACAATGTGAAACTGAGGCCGGGTGCAATCAAAAGCTGTTCTACACGTGTCAGAAATTTCCTAAAACAAAATTTGCGGCAAACATTTCCATGCGCAGTAATTGTGATTGTGGGAGAACTATATGGATTTGGAATGCGAGGATGTTAGCTACAAGCAGAAGTTGAAATTTTATTTCTAGCATAAAAACTGAAGAAGTTATAGATGTTTTAGTGGAGGTCGTTTTTCTGAGATAAGCGCAAGAATGGGAAAACAAGGATGCACTTTTAAAAGACAAATGGGATTTCTTATACTAGATTATGACTATAGAAAAAGAGAATGCCACACATGAATCTCCACAGTCCTGGCCAGAGACCCTTCATGTGGTGGATACTCGCTTTTTTTCTGGGATTCAATTTATTTATTCACAATACTAATGATTTATGATTTTAGAAAACAAATGAGAGAAACTTAGCGCAAGAAAAACTCTGATGATTCAAAATACTCCTAACACTACCGGTTCTGAATACAAGAGAGGATGGTCTTAAAATAGGGATTAACTATGGACAGTACATATACTAGTGACACAGTCCTATCTATAGATACTCACTAGATATGTTTTTACACAGAACCGTCAGAATTCTGGTCCGTCAAGATTTCTGGTCAGGGATTCTGGTTCTGGGACAGACTCCTGGGCACACCGGATTGGACTAGGTCTGCAATGGTTCTGGTCACAGCTCGGCACAGGACTGGATCGGGTCTGCAATGGTTCTCTGGTCACAACACAGCACAACAGCTGTTTCTTTTGTTCCCCTTAGGTTTCTGGGGTGGGTTCTGGAATATTAAGGCCTAGCTGAAAATGGTTCAGCTATGCAATGAGCCTTTCTGCTTGCCAAGTTTCTGGAGTCTGGAGCAAGGAAGATGGATACTTCTGCTTCAGGGTGCTTCGCCAGGATCAGGATAGTGGGTGAATCTGTCTGTCTTTCTAAGTCCTCAGCTGTCTCTATTTACGCTTATGATAAAGGGGGTGTGTGCTGGTTTATCCTAAGCACGCTTCTTAGGCAGGCGATTGGCTGGAGTCTCTTCTCTCCCTTGATTGGAGGAGAAAACATGGTGTCACCATGATGATGTGGGTTTATGAGTCAGATAATCCTCCCCTTGTCCCTTTGAACATATAATCTACTTTTGGTACAATACATATTTACATGTGTGCAATCTCTATAACAATAACCTATATAGATTACATATTTTGTGTAGCAGATATTCCTCCAAACCTCGTCGCTGTAAGATCTTGTGTCTGCTTTTGACAGACTTTTCCCCTTTTTGTCCGGAACACAATATCCAGTTTATCAGAAAATGTGTACAAATGTGCACATTGAATGTGGGCATAAGTGTATGAAGTTTCATGCTTTTGGCATCAATACATTTGGTGTAAAACCATATTTTCCACTGTTAGTTCCCAGAACAAATCCCAAAGTGCTGGCGTCTCTCAAAATGTGCATCCAGAAATCACATTAACAATGCTGTTATTTCTATAATTTTCACAATTTTACACAGTAATTTATCAGTCTTTTTAAAATGTGCTTTTGGCCTTCGTTAAGCAACACATTGTGGTTTGTCTCCACCTCCTTTTCTCCTGGCAGCTCAGAAGCAGTCTCCTCCCAGTTCTTCTGGGCCAGGTCATTTATGACTCTTCACACTTCTCCTTTCCTTTCATCCAGAGGATGTCCATTGTCCCCTTCCCCTGCAGCCCCAAATTCTCCTCCCCTAATCTAATCATCACAGAGGTGTGATTTCCTGGTGGAGTGAAGCAGAAGGGAGATGCCTGGCCTCCATGGGGGAAGCTGTTGGACTGGTTTGATTGCTTTTAGGCAGGCTTGATTTCAATGTCATTCTGTTACATTTTTTTCTTGGTTTAAAACAAACTTGTAATTTCAAAAGAAGCAGCTAGAACACTTATTCCAGCTTCTAAACCATGGGATTAAATAGTTACGACATAGGTCACTCTCAATAACAAGTCACTTAGTTTTCAGACCTTAGATTTCAGTTGTACACGTTTAAATTCTATCATGCAATCTACTGACAGCTGTCATACAGACGGCCATGGGTACTGCGCCCAGATTTTGACATTTTTCACATGCATACACATTTTTGCTGTGAATGTTTTGATGACAAAATCAGCTTTTCAGAACATTGTATGTTCATAATGATTTCTTGAATTAAATGAATTGTAGCACCCAGCAAGAATATTGGATGTTTGATGGTGTTTTGTACCGGCCTTCTGCAATTTCAGAAACCAAGAAAAAGATTTAAAAACAAGATTCTGGATTTCTTTCAGTAAAGCAATGCTTTTCATGCAGGCTCCATTTTTACTTGTTGGGCAGCCCAGTGACATGTTTCAGGAGTGAGATCTCTGTTCCACCACTGACAACATGCATGGTAGATTTGGCAGCCATATTTTTGTGTTACAAAGTGCGATTTCCATAGGTTTTGGCGCGCACAACGGTTTTGTGACCATTTTGATAATTCTGGCACCATCAGAACACAGGAATGCCACAGGGCAGAGCATAAATCGGTTAATACATCCCACAGCCCTCTTAATATTGTGCATCGACAGCACCAGCGGGCAGAAGCCTTCACATCGGGCCTATAGAGGGCGGTGGGGTTCTGGCTCAGGCCATTAAGGGCACTGTCCCTACTATACAGGATTCCAAAGTGCGAGACCCAATCCGCCTCAGAGATGGTGTCCTGAGCCAGTAGGTCTACCCTGCTATTTCCTGCAGTAAAATAATGCCAGAAACCTTTGGCACCCGCGGATTTAGCAGTCCCGAGAACATTGTCCCAAAGTTTGCAGAGTATTCCTCCTTTCCCCCCCCCCCCCGAGTAATTTGCGGTATTGTGCTCTGGTGACAACAAGGACCCTTGTGCCTTGGTCCCTGGGGCACATAGCACTCAATTAGCACCTTTTTCGGCTGCTTAACAAACGCTGTCATACCAGGGTGTGCTACTCCTAGCCCTTCGGCTAGTGACAGATCAAGGTTTACTCAGACCACTTCCTAGGACACTCATAATGCCTTCGTAAACCTGCAACAAATAATCCACATTGGACCCTCAGTGAGGAACAAGGACTCCAGCAGAGCCAGCATAGCTCCGTACAACCCTGGTATTTTCACTTCGAGGTCCAGCATATGCCACTTAACAGAGCGCCTTGCTTCACCTCCAAAGAGTGACACATTAGCTAAGACTGCTGTTGGATTATGGTCACTTTCTGGCTTCTTCAGCACCATAAAATCATGCAAATGGACCCAAGTTTCCACATTTACCAAAATGTAGTCTATCAAACTGGAATTAGCATACATGCCATAGGTCTTGCTTGCTGGCTGATCCCTTTGGAAACGACCGTTACATGTCCTTAGGCCAAGCGTCATGACATGCTTGCTACCTCTCTAGCAAATCTATGCTTTCTCCTGGGATGGTCCACTACCAGATCTCCCACACGCCATCTCATGTCCCCATCTTCCTGGAGGCCTGCCATAACAACAAGTGGTTCAAATTGATGGTTACGATCCCCACAGACAATCATTTTTGATGGACCCAGATGGCTTTCGCCTTAACCAATAATTCTTTCCTCCAATAACAATAGGGCATTATTGGTAGAGGGGCTTTGACGGTTATAGAAATTAATACAGAAGAGCTACGACCCTTCGAGGCAACACATTTGGAGTTCGATTAAATCATTGGAGACAATTGGACACAAGCCTAATTGACCGGAAAAAGCCCACCTTTGCCCAGCAAATTAGACCGCCACTCGGACACCCTATCTTCCCCTTTACCGCTGTAATATGGAAGGATACAGACCCCTGAAGGTCATGTGCCACAAGTGACAACGTATCCTGTATAGCTATCAAATCATGGTAACCCACCAAGTCTAACCACTCTGAATCAATCATATGCTTCGTGATGCCAGCATTGTTCCATGACAACACTTGTTTAAGCACTGAATGGTACACTGAGGGTCTTCGGGATAATTGGACAGAGTTAGGACCACTCCCCCCCCCACCCTTGTTGGAAGGAAAAGCACAGATTGACTTGGCATGCTGTAAATTTCCATACCTCTTGGTGTGTTCTCTTCCACCTCCTGCTGGTTGACCATAGAGCCTACAAACATCAGAGGAAACAGGTGCACCCCCAGGCAACAGATTTACCCTTGTTGGCCCCTGGTGATTGCTGAGCACAAACCGTCAGCTGAAAACCCCAATTAGACAATAAGTCCCTTTGCAAAGATAATAGGCAAGGCACAATAGGAGAGACGCATTCAATCAGTGCCCAATTTGTGGCATTGAATCAATTCAGGAATTCAACTCGCAGAATGTCTGTGCTAGAAATGGCAGAGACACCAGGATCTGTTCCCAGAGATCTAGCAAACAGGATCTGTTAAAAAAACAGGTTCTCTGCCTTTGGGCAGATGATCTCAATTTTAACAAGGTTCCCAAAGACTGCCGTCTTGCCGTAGTCACCAGATGAAGGGTCCTGAGGCAAAATTGGGGGCAGGTGTCTTAGGCAGGCAGTGCAACGTGGAAGGGCTTCCCTCTGTTTAAACGAGCGAGCTGGCACCACTGTGCTATCACGTTAACTCCCCAAAAACGTGGTGGTTTCAGCTGATGCATGTTTGTTGTAGGCATAGCAACCAGCCCTTGCGCTGAGGGGTCAGTTTAATATAGAAAGGATGCAGGGACAATTCCCAAAAGGCCCATGCAGGGCCACCTGTCTGATAGTACCATCCCCCATTCCTCTCGTGACCAGAATAAGTTCTTGCAGGGCAGGGTAAAAGTCGCACACTATTGCTGATGGAGCAGCTGGGAGAACGGCCTTCGGGAGGATCGTAACACTACAGTGCTTGAGATGCTGCTTCTTCTTCTTAAACTTCTTTCGTGGGCTGGTCATCTGGGACTGTTCTGTCCATACTGCTGCTAGCGCATGCTTGTCTGAGTCAGCCATCACAGTCACTAAATCCGAGCTCTGGGTATTCATACCAACAGAAGAAGACTGCTCTGCGATAAATGTTGTTAAACAGCTGGGCCATTGGGAGCCCCTGTTCGTTTCCTGGTGGCCATGATTTTCACTGGATTGATCCGAGGTTGCAGGCACTGATGCTTCCTCCGGCAGCTGCTCACACTTTTCACAGTGCTCTGGATTAGCCACCAAGATCACGTCCACCACTTTTGCTATGATGTCTTTAAGTTGTGACTGATCGAGGGCCAGCTTGGTGCATAGAGTTAGGTCATCCAGCTTCCTCGTTACGCCAGCCAAATCCAAGTTGGATGCGGAAATCGCCCCTGGGCTGGTATGGCTTTTACTAGGCGCTTTACCCTCGCCCCCTCGTCGCCCTCTTCCCCTTCTTTGGTCTCATGGTCAGGATCTTGATCCGGGTCTTCTATTGTGACTTCCCTGCTAGATGAAGTGATCTTCACACTCCGGCTTGGTGTCAAGTATAGATCAATTACATTATCACCATGCCGCAAGGAGGTGCCCAGAGAGTTTAGTTTGAGGGTGTAGCACAGTTTTAATAGAGAGCTGTTGTTGTCGATTAAAAAAGATTGTGCAGTCTCGTTTAAATCTGAGTTAGTAACCAGAGACCCTGAATCCGCCAAAACTGGGGGCAGGTTGGTTGCAGAGGGGACCGAAGAAGCCGCTGGGCATATTTGCAAAAACGCTGTGATTTTGGATTGTTTGTTTGTTACTTATTTGATGCTGTTTGTATTTTTGCTCCCCTTCTTTGAATGTGGTGCCCCGCTTATGGAGCAGTGGTTCCTGGCTGGGGTGCGTGCTTGCTTGCCATGTCTGATGCAGTTGCTAGGAGCACTGCGCAGGCAACGTTTCCCAGAGTCTTTCATAGTTCTGATAATAGACAGCTTATAGTAAATTCGAATATTTCCCGGAGAATACTGATGGTTGTTAATAGTGTTCCATGAATGCATTAAACAGGGAGTGCAGGCCCTAGCAAGCAATCTCTGTATCCCTGTGAATATTCAGGATGCCTTCAGGCTGCAGTACTGGCTGTACTGTTGGCCAAATAGGTAAAAAAAAAGGCCTGTTTAAACCTATTTTCAAGCAATGCCCGTATTAATTCCAGGTTCAGAGAGACAAAAGTGAGGATACAAATACCCAGCTGTGGGGGGGCTCAGAGAAGCAGCCCACAGTCACTCCCTCACCTTTCTGGATTACGCCAATCTGCTGCGGTTCAATTACATACAGCGACTGCAGAGGTTACCACTGTCCTGCTGAGGAAGCTCAATGGCAGAACTTGCAGTCATTCCTCAGAGTTGCACTGAATTACACCAATGTATCCCAGGCTCAGTTTGCCGCTGCAGTGCCGCTTTTGTGGCACTGCACCGCTTACCAGCCACCTGTAGGAATCTCCAAACACTCACGAGAGTAGCTCAGGGGGCAGTTCACGGCCTGCCAGCAAGCCAACAGTGCCTAGCGGCTCGGCAAAGTGCACAGAAGCAGTTGCCTGACATTGTGCCCAGCTGCCCACGGCAGCGATGGCAGCGATGGCCGCAGGTATATTAGCATGTTGCTGATGTAGGACCCCCTGTAGAACCATCCAATGAGTCTCAGAATCTCTCGAGGTAACAGCCCACTCCGTCCATACTAGTGGAAAGGACCTATCGTGTCCAGACGTCAAGCCGCACCATTTGCTAATTCACAGCCGCTTTAAACGTAGTTAGGGAACTTCTTTTTTCACAACATTTGTGTCTTGAAGTGCAGAGAAGTGCATTTCTCGCTCAACACTCTCTTGCTGATGTGTTTGTAGCTAATTTTTGAATTGCTCAATGAGATTTTCATATTTGAGCTCCAAAATCTGACTTTGCAGTTCTTTATCTTCCAGTTGCTGAGTGATTGCTGAGAATGTTTCAGGTCTCCCGTCTGGTTTTCATACTGGCCTCTTCTTTTGCAATCACTATTCAACTAATTGAAAATGGAAATATAAATAAACCTTAAATTGAGCCATTTCAATGTGTTCCTCCCAAACATTTTGGGTTATGTAGAATCCCTCCAAAGCTATGTACAACATCCCATTATCCTGCCAAATGTCAGTTCCTTATCTTGCATCTGTCTAGTTTACCAGCTCCAAGCTCGTTCTCAGGCCATTGATATGATATGATATGGTATTTGTAACGCGCCTATACACAGGTGTTTCAAGGCGCGACGAGGCAGGGAGGGGAGGGACAAGGGTAGACAGACAACGATCCTACTAGGCCAGGTGTCATTCAGATCGCGCAAGTGCAGGGGTGGGGGAGGGGGAAAAGTGCAAGGGGAAGGGGAGGGGGGGATTGCAGCCATTCTCCTTGAATAAATAGCATGGCTAGGATATTTT
Organism: Ambystoma mexicanum; assembly: GCF_040938575.1. Classification (NCBI taxonomy): domain Eukaryota; kingdom Metazoa; phylum Chordata; class Amphibia; order Caudata; family Ambystomatidae; genus Ambystoma; species Ambystoma mexicanum. The sequence continues at coordinate 1,212,014,666 of NC_090931.1, forward strand.
GCCTGGCATCATCTAGTTCAATGGCACTCATTTTAAAAATGGCTTTTTGTAAGCTTAGAGACACTGTTTGCACAGCAGCCAAAACCTCACACTTTATTCCTGCTAGATTTCAACAATCAATACCGAATCCAACTGTGTTTGCATTAATTCTGCACAATATCTCCGTTATGTACACCTCCCTGATTCTCCGGGTTCAGCAGACAGTGGCACCTAAATAATGCACAAACAACGATGTTGCACAAGCAAATGTTTATTTTCATGATTAATTCCAAATGATCTGCTCTCCAGCCGCACTGACCCTGTGCATAGATTAATTAAGTGCCAGTGGTGGCTCATCCATAATGGGCGATGGTGTGCTGAACCACCGGCAGTCTTTTATGATAGATGCCTACTAACAAATACCATGGCTGCCCCCTGAGTCCCCAGCACCTCGAAAGCACACATAATCACATTGTTTGCCTCTGAGGTGCTGGGTGATCAAGGGGTACAGGCAGGGTATTTTCTACTGAGCATCTATGATAGATGTCTAGTAAAAAAATACCATGACTCACAAAGATTGTGTGCGTGTGAGGCGCTGGGGGCACAGGGGATAGGCATGGCATTTGGTACTGGCCATCTATGATAAAGAAAGCTTTAGTGTTATTACATGGCTAAACTGCCATTTTGGTGCAGTGAAGCCAGTCTGGCCATTTCTTATTGTAGTATGCCATTTTGTATTGGGCATCTCTGATAAAGCAATCGTGATGTGTTATTGCATGGCTAGACTGCCATTTTGGTGCAGCCAGTGTAGCCATTTCCTACTGTGGCATGACGTTTCGTATTGGGCCTCTTTGATAAAGGGAGCATGACCAGTGCTGTTACGTGGCTAGACTGCTATTTGGTGCAGCTAGTCTAGCCACTTCTTACTGTGGCAGGACAATTTGAATTGAGCATCTTTGATAAAAGAAGCATTATCAGTGCTATTACGTGGCTAGACTGGCATTTTGATGCAGCCAGTTTGGACATGTTTTCATGGTGTGGCATGGCCTTTTTAATGGTAAATCCAACTGGATTATGTTCTTACGTGGGGATACTGCCATATATTGGCAGAACAAGCATGGCCATGTTTTCTTACAGTATCATTACTGGCTCTGTGTGCAAAGCAAACATGCATATGTCCTTATATGGGAAGGCTGGCATATATTGGTGCAGCTAGCATGGAAATGTATGGGCACAGCCAACGTGAATGCTTTAATACTGGCATATAGGTAAAGGCATCATGAAAATGTGTTGGGGGGGGTGGATGCATTTGTGCACTGTTGGTGACTTACATCTATTGTTTTTTTTTCATGGGATACCCTACAAAACCAATTGGAAAATGTTACGCTTTTTGTATTTAATGTTTCTAGTTCACAAAGAACTTTTCACATATAAAATCAGCCAACGCCGTAAAACACAAATTAAACATCACAATAAAAGGCTTATAAGAAAAAGAAGCATATAACATGAAAGAACACCTAAACATGCTTCAGTATAATCACAAATTACATTACATTTGCATTACAACCCTATTTAAAACGCTGTTTAAAAACCAATACAAAAAGAAACCTGCTGACCCCTTCTCAAAGTTTTAAAATTTAAATCCATCACATGGTTAACACTAAATTACATGGTTAAAACTAAATTATGAGCAATGTCTTAGTGACCTCCAAAGCTCTAATTTCAGAATCGCAGACCCAGACCAGGTTTCTAGCAAAGCAAGGCAAACTTCCTTTAATAATAATAATAATAATAAATAATTAGGCTTTTATATAGCGCTACAAACCCTCAGGTATCTGAGCGCTGCTTATTATTACCCACGGTGTGTGGTGCTCATTTATCGACCTCGGAAGGATGAAAGGCTGAGTTTGGCCCTGCCGGGATTCGAACCTGCGTTAACAGGCTCTGCACGGGTGTCAAAGCGGGCGCTCTACTCGCTGTGCCACTTGACCGGCTTTATAAGGCATATTGCGGCCAGCAACCATGTAAAGAGTTCATCAGTAAAAATATGTTGCCACACCCGCCCAGGGTGACTCTCCTTAAAATCCTTCAAAAGGTGCGGAAAAAAAATGGGTCTGACATTGCGTAATCAGTTCAGAACAAATGGGCATCAAGTGCCATGTAGTTCAACCGAATTTGCCATTTTACAAAATCTACACCACCTTTGACTGCAGGGAATTCCACCACGAGCACCCCAAATTTCATTAGTTGAAAACCAATTCAGCCGAAGGTGTAGGGCCTGCCCACACCAGTAAGACCCTGGATATTTCCTCAAGTAGTGCGGGAGCGTGTTGTAGAGTCTGGCATCGAGAAATAGACCCGAAATTAAGTGGTACTTCCTAACATGGGCAATTGTCTGGATCCAGTCGGACTCCCAGGCTCTCATTTTAACTTTAGTGGGTACATTCGGAGGAACTCCACTGAGGAGTCAATATCCTTTCAAATTTCTAGGCACTGTTGATACCATTCAAGGAGTCTGACTGGAGACCTAGACTCTAAACCACATTTTAGGATCCCCCACATTGACCCCTCTTCTGCCAGGTAGATCGTTCGCAGAAAGTCTAGATTTTTCCATTTAACCGAAGCCTCCAGCAAAGTCAAACCCAATTTGTACCTTAAACCTGGTACTGGCATACATACTGGCAACTTTAAGGTTCTCCCCCAGAAGATACCTTCAAGCTTAGCCGATTGTCCTCTAAGCGAAAAGAATGACGCCTCAGCACCGTAAATCATCACTGGGACCACCTTCTTACAATAGAACTAACGCACGGGGATTACCGAGAAAAACCCATATTTCTTGCTTAACTGAACTGCGTGTGCCGCCATGGGCGTAACCTTTTGTTTTACATTAAACCGCCTGGCTTTACTATCGTTCGGAAAAATAGAAAAGCCCACATATAGAATACGATCCGCCTTCTCAAGAGGTTTACCACCAACTGACAACTTGAAGCTTCCTCCTGCCCTCCCTGGGCCCTTTTGCAAGGTGAGAATTTTGATTTGTAGACGCTGATCATTAAATTTTTCTTCATGGTATACGCCTGCAATGCATTTAACTGCCGCTGCAGCCCAACCGAAGTGTTACATTTAGTTGGAAAAAAGTTTGTATCCAAGAAGGCATCACCCAAGTCGGACAAAAAAAGAATAAATAAAAGCGGTGCCAGTAGACAATCTTGCTTCAAACCTCTTGTCGAGTTAATCGGAGCGGTTAATCTACCCCCTCTGTCCAATCGCACACGCATAGTAGTATCAGTGTGTAGTACAATCAGGATGACCAGTAGGGCAGGATGACAACCCTGTTTGTGCAGTTTAGCCCATAGCATATTTTTCGTTATCCTGACAAAGGCCATGAAAAATCTATAAAGGCAACATAGAGAGGTTTATTTTTTGTCATCACCCTGTTTTCTTTGTAGTTCCAGCACAAAGCCGTTCATCTCAGTAACCTATGCCCCGGGAGAACCCTGTTTGGAAGGGATCCATCCTGCCAGTCTTTGTCCCAGTTTTGCAGGTCTCTTAGGACTAGGCTTGTAAAAATCTTGGATGGGTAGTCCAACAGGGATATTGGCCTGTGCTTGGAGGTACTCAGACGGGAGCCCTTTTTAAATATCGGAACAACAATTGCTGTTAGTAAATACTCTGGCACAGCTTTTTTCCCTGAGTAGGTTTATAAACATATTGTCTAGAACACGTGCCCAAATTTCGGGATTATTGTTGAGAAAGCACATCGCCAGGCCATCGAATTTGTACTCCTTGAGATCAATTGAAGATCTTCAAAGTCTCAGGTTAACCTCCACTCTGTCGTTTTTCTCATGGCCTCAAACCATTCCAACTCAATGTCACCCTCTAATTTGTAGATCTCAGCAAAGTGGGTCTTCCAAGACTCTTCCGGTTTAATTGCGCCCCCATTTGAGCCTTCTCATTGTCTTTGATTACATTCCAGAAGGCATGTGAATTGTTACTGGCCATGACTTCCAGCATTTTACGGGCATCCCTCAGGATCATCTGATGGTGGTAATGACATAGCCAGACATTATATACCCCCCTCCGGTACTTCCTGGCCATCTGATCCTCTTGTGGAGTCTCCTTAACAGAGCGCCGTAATTCTCTCTTTTTGAGCAAGATGACCTGGTCAAAATTAGGACTATATGTCACTTTACCTGTTTTCCTTTTGGTAGGTGGTTATAAATCAGTTCCCAAATTTCTCGAGTGCCCTTTCCCTTAAATCCTAGTTCAAATTAGGAGTTGAATTCCCCGAAGCCAGGATGCTGTTGAAGAGCATCATTTTGTGCTTGTTCCAACTTATTTTATTTCCACCCGTATTTACGTTTAAGTGAAAAGCATAGACTCTTGGGATCTGATTTGTAGAGGGTGTTTTCCAAGCAACTGTCAGCGGCAGATGGTTGCTCGCTGCAGTTTCCGACATAGACACTGACACAATCGCAGAATAAATATCTTCAGAGACGGTCACATACTCTAATATACCAGTTTGCACCCCCTCACCCAAGTATGATGTGGCACTTCGTCTTCCTTGATATTCCCATTCAATATCAATAGTCCCCATTCCTCCTTGAGATCCCCCCAAGCCTGCCCTCTACCCCTACTTATCTTTTCAGATCTGGAGACAACTTCACCCACCGGCCAATCCACACACCTACTGTTCAAGTCTCCACATATTATAGCAGAGACTAAACCTTTATCCAGCCCATTAAACAGGGTCTCTTCAATAGAGTCCAGCAGGTCTTTTTCTGAGATTTTTACATTGTTCCAGTAGATGGTAATCAGCAGGGTACCCGGTCTCCTCTGGAAAGTTTCTTTATTCAAGGTAAGCTTAAATTCCTGGACATAGGGATTAGGGTTGGTAGAATTCACTGCCTCGGTCCAAATCATTTTTGACACGCCTGTCAACAAGCCCACTGCTGGGCGCCCCCTATCACCTCTAATGGCTGGGGTGAGGACAACAGAGTACCCATCGATTGCAGGAGCCTCCGACAGCCAACACTCTTGTAGGAAAAACAAATCGGAATTGACGAGATCCACACTATGCGGCTGGAACAGGTGAGAGAAACTCCTACAATTCCATGAGACCACACAACTTGTGTGTACGAGTCATATATAGGATCCTTGTCAGAATGTTCCACCTGGCCTCGCATTTAATGTGGCTGCCACCCAGGACCAGTCTTCATCCCTTACTGGGCAACTAGAATCATCCACCCGCATTGCAAATTCTCTCCCGTTGGAACCGGCCCCCAAAGTTCTTATACTTAGGTTCGCCTTTTCTGATGCTTGGGTGACGTTCGTGGTGTCGGCCCAGTGCACCCTAGTTTCCACCAGTTGGGCCCTGTTCTTGTTATGAAATCTAAAAAGGTCATAACCCCAGGCTCTAATCACATCCTCTTTGGAAAATGTTAATTTTTTTAAGTGTGCTGTCTCCGCTCCTCTCCCCTCCTCCCCACCACCCCATCCTCTCTTCATTGTTTAGGGCACCCTAGCTACGCTCGGTCACTCTGCCATATATAGGGGAAATATTTACAGCCCTCCAATTCAAAAATTCACCTGCCGCCACTGAGACATACAGACAGAAACTGAAAACTGTAAACAATTCTATGGGGGCAATTGCGAGATTCCTGTAATCATTGTTCAAGAACCAAGGGAGCAGCAATTGCCTCCTTTCCCCTGTTCCTTTGCTTGGTGTCTGTAGGTGATATTTAATGTGTTAAACAGACGGCCCTTGACTATCATTTGAAACCGAGGTCTGAGTGATATATCATCTGTTAAAAGGACTCTTTTGGGCTGGCTATTATTTAAAGCTGAGCTGGAAGTGATCTCTCTTCTTTTCAATACCACTTCTAACTACACAGCATTTGAAGCTGTGCTGGGAGTGATGTCTGATTGAGTTATAAGAATTAAGTCTTTTGTTGAGTGCATAAGGCATTTTTGCAACTGTTGAACATGTGTTAACCTTTAGAATGTATATTAACTTGATGGAAAACTTGTATTGTCTTAAACCAACCATCAACATGCTTATTGCCACTTTTTTGTAACCATCTTGGCAAAATATAGGGATACTTAAACCAGTTTTGCCTATTGACCCTTATCTGATGTGCCACCACCCCACCCCTTGTATTTGTGCCCCCTGGTTTTCCCCCCTAATATGGATTTCTAGTGACCCCACTTCCCCATAAACAAAACCTAGATTTCCTTGAGCGAGGGTGGTCCCAGGCCAGGCAGTACCTCACTGTGCAGGCTTTAGTTTGTGTGCAGGTATGTGCAGTTTTCTGGGCAAATTATTTTCCCTCTCTGAGTGTGGTAGAAAATAACAATAACAATGTGTTTACTTGACCGGGCTCCTTGACGCCCTGCCTGTCCATTTGGCACTGTGGACAGATATTGGTGAAGGGAGGGCTAGACAACAGAACCGACCATGGGGTGTGAATGAGAAGAGTGAGTTTGTGTGTCCAGTGCTACGGGCTGCCAGCAATAGCCTGCCAGAGTTTCCCACCACCAGAGAGCAGCAGGTCAAGATGAACACCTGCTGGGCTCCGAGGTGGACTTAGCACTTGGATGACGGACAAAAGGTGTCCGGGCCTTGCCATTTCCTGGTCCAACAGCTTCCCCTCTCATCACACTAGCCACAACACACACACACACAGCTCCCTCCTTGCTTTTAGTCAGGCACATTGGAATAACAAAGAGCAGCTTTATCGCTCACTGAAAGGGCCCGGCTAAACAATTGTCAGTGGTTGGCGGGCCTATTTCAATATGATTGGTTTTTAAAAAGGTATTCACAGTGAAGGAGAATTCAATATAAGGTAATCTGCTTGAGCCACTATTTTACACAGCATGCAGTGTTATACTTCCCTCCCATGTACCATCACCCGCCAATCACACCTTTTCAGGGACAACAGTGTTTTTTCCCAGGCGCTCGTGTGTCTGGATCATCCACCTCTTATTGGTTTATTGAAATGAGGTTGACATAAAGCTGAAACTGGCGGTGCTGGTGGAGCATACATTCTTCTCTAAGTGGCTGCATTTTAATTGTTTACCTGTTCATTTATCTATTGCAGATGTGACTGCATATAGGTGGGCAGCTAGGGCAAGCACCTGCCCACCTTGCATCACAAATATGCTCCCCTTTTACTCCTTTCTCTCCTGCGTCAATGTTCTCCCATACAGCAGTCTTTTTGCCCTCCTTTTGTTCTTACTAGCAATTTCCTATCTAGTGTCCCACTCTTTCCTGCTTTTTTTCAATACTGTCATCCTCTGTTCTCGACTCATTCCCTTAATCCCACTGTTGTCTTGTCTTTCTCCATTTGTGTGCCAAAGGTTCTTTGTTATTAAGATACTGCTCTCTTCCTTATTTTGCTGCTATTCGCGTACTCACCTGCATTCCTTCACTCAATTTTTCACTCTCATTTACTTACCCCGTCACACCAGTTGCCATTACATTACTTCCCCTTCACTGCCCATTCCTCACTCACTTGCCTCCCTTCTCTCCCTTTCTACTGCCCTCTCTCAATTTCTCCCTGACTCTATAGACCTCCATTATTCCCAATTCTCTGTACACTCCTGAACCCTCTGCTCTTTATTTCCTTGCCCTTTCATCCTCTTCACCCTGCATTTCCCCTTACTATTGTGCCTTATTAACTAGTGCCCTATTCTCTTCCCCTCGTTCATTCTCTGTACCCATTCACCTTTTAACCTCACCTAGCTTTGTTCCCTCACTCGCAATCTCTCTCACACACTTTTGCCCTCCTTCATTCAACACTCTCCTGTCCCATCAGTGTTCGTTACCTTCCCCTTCTCTACTTTTCACCCTCACTATCCTGCCCTTATTACCTCTCCATTTCTATTCACTGCTCTGTTCATCTGGAGGCGATCTGGAGATGGTGAGTTGGAGTTAAGGGGTCTTTCAAGTGCCATAAGCAGCACCCACAAAAAAAATGGTAAGCCCTGGTATTTTATAGATTAAAAGGTGACCTCCTTTAAATTTGTGATGATATGGCATTTATAACGCACCTGTACACAAGTGCTTCTAGGCGCGACAAGACAAGGAGGGGGAAACAGAGGGAGGACAAAACAACGATCTTACTAGGCCTTGTGCCATTCAGATTGCGCTAGTGCAGGGAAGTAGAAGGGGAAGGGGAGAAGTGCTCAGGAGGTGGTGGAGGGAGAAGTGCAGATAACGCAAAAGTGCAGCCAGCGGGTGGCTCAGTTCAGGTAAATCAGAAAGTGCAGCTAACAGGTAGCTCATGAGTGCAGAGAGAAGGGACTATAGGGTTGCAAGTACAGACCACAAGTGCTGGGGGAGCCAAGAGGCAGTGCGAAGTGCAACTGGACAAGCAGGAGCCTGGGCCCAAGTTTAGAGGGTGGCCAGGTGACCAGTGCGTGGAGCAGTCGGGACATCAGCACGGGAGAGGAAGAGAGAAAGCGGAAGCAATGTTCAATGTAATTTCAAGTGTGTGGGGTAAGAACACTGTGGACATGCAAAAATGGTTCTGCATGCTGTAGGAATTATCCTGTGATATCACCTCCTGTAATGTCCCCTCCCATTGCCTTGAACCCTATAATTTCCAACATTAGCTTCAGGCGTGATCTTTCAATATTACTACCATTAACAGCAAAACGTGGCAAGGGGGTCCAGCTGTCTCTAGCTAGAGTCAGACCCCCCAACACAGAAAACTGTTAAAAAACAACAAAAGTATGATTTTTCGTTAAAGTTGATCATTGTGCAACCCTGCCCACTCTAGGCTCAACCTCCATGACCCTCCTCAATGGGGCCCCTCTGTAATTTTTGCCCACTTGGCCCTTTGCCCTAAATCTGCCACTGCCCCTGCCATGGATAAGGAAAAGGAGCAGGCTACCTGCCAGCGTTGGAGCCTAAGAGTGGTAAATCATGATCATCAAAAAAACTGTGATGTGGCCCTAGCCAGTCAGTGCCTGGCCCTTCTGGGTCCAGGCCAGACCTGGCATTGGAAGTCAGTAAACACTACACTGAAGATGTGTTTATTATGCATGTGTGAATGGGAGGAATCATTAAACAATGTCTACAGCTTCCTAAATATATGGCCACTCCGTTCAGCACACAATTGAAGGCACCACAGCTGCTGTACTTTTGATCAGCCTGTGACAATAAAATATGGCTGAGTTTCGCCTGTCTCTGTAATAGACTGTTAACAGCAGTGAAATGCTCTGAACGCAATTTGATTTTAATGTCACTGGATCTTTAGTTCTTTACAGCGAAAACAAACGAGCTTCAATTTAAGTAACCTTTACAGATGGTTTCTCCTTTGCACCGGACGTACAGGCACAGATTTGTTTTGGTTTCTCCAGTCCACGAAAAGTCGTAAATGTGTCGCCCAAAGAAACCCAAGCTAAAAGCATAACATGCTGTGAATTGCAATCTCCAAGTTAGAGTACTTCCATGAAGAAGTAGAGATAAGTGTTCTGATATGAGAAATTCAGAAGTAATTGCCCGTCGGCTTATCAGTGAAGAAGAACTCTAGTAACAATGATGTTATCATTTTTCCTTTTTATATAAATGAAAATAACCAGCAGCGATTGCCCGAGGTGTGACATTCACTGCTTGAATAGGAACTTGAGCGCAGTGTGGCATACTGCATGGCCTGTGTTGCCTATTCCATGTGTGCCCTGGATAGGGCCCTTAGTACGAATGCTGTGGTGTGAAATAAACTTGCAGACAAGAGGGTTTCCCCTTTTGGAATAGCCTTACATTCGCCATTTTGTCTGGTGGGTCCTGTGTTTTGCTCTGCCCAACCTCAGTTCCCCTAGTTCACCTGTAATCGTGGCATCAGATAATCTGATGTAACTACTCTCTGCTGGCAGGAGTAGTAAACAGCCATTATCCTAAAAGATGCAGTCGTTGCCCATCTTATTCTATTCCTCAACTATACTGAAGCTAATTTGGGTTCAAGAGATAATTATTGTGTTGTTTGTGTGTGAACACGTACTGATAGTGCAGTGCAATAAGGAATAGAAAGGGGATGCAGTGCTTGGGCTCTTGTTTGTGTTTCTTCTGAGCAACCACTTTATTTGTACTTTTGGTGATGTATCTGGGTCACTTGTCGGCATGCATGTCTGTGGGTGTGCACATCTGTCGCTCCTACAGCAGATGAACAGGGCCTACTGTATTTGCTGAACACAACATCCCTCCCAAAGTTGAAAAGGAGACATGAAGATGTAAGTCCACAACATAGCCATCTGGTGGTTTCAGCTCTGGGCATTGTGACGATTCTAAGGATCTCCTCCCTTCTCCCCTAAGGGGAGATCTTTCCCATGGGGCCAGGGTGGTGTGTCCACAGTACAATAGTCCCTCTTTGGGTGGAGCACTGAGGGAGGATCACATGGGGAAAGAACCCCCTTATGGGATTGGGGACGACATTCTCAGAGAATGCGGTATATCCCCACTTCAACACACCCAACCCCCTCTCCAATGCCAAATCCACCTCCCCTTTGTAGATAGAGCCAATGTGTTATGTTGTCAAGTCAGTCAACCAAATATACTTGAGAAGACTAAAAAAACATAGAATACAAAGTATATTACATATAGTTTTAAAACAAGTACTGTGAAGATGATGATGACCATGAGTCAGAGGATCACTCTAGAGAATCGGAGTGAGCGGTCTAGCTTCTCACGGTATGTGATTCGCCCAAAGCAATACTAAAATCCAGCGTGTGAGTTTAAAGGCAGCACAGCTGGGACACTAAGAAAGACCTATCCTCTGAGGAGGAACGGCAGGAGCCATGCACCAGGCAAGCAGACGAGAGCCAAAAGGGAAGCTGTGAACAGAGGAGAAGGGTATGATGGTGTTAGGCCTGACCTCCCGCTGTGCACCAGAGGTCGGGTCTGCAGCAATGTACACAAGCAATTTCTCCTGCGGCGCACAGTGAAACAAAGAACACATCAAGCCGCTTTCTGTGTCGGAATGGGAATACCCGTTTCTGGGCATCCCCTTCTTGATTTCCTCCCAGTCTCTTGTCACGTGATGCAGTCTCCTCCTTGCTCACATGACTCAGGATCAGTGTGTACACCACATTCTTCCCAAACTTGGTTCAATTTCAACACAATGTTCTGTATCTGCTGATGGCACCTGCCTGCCACCTTACTTGCTGGGCGTCATCTTCTGTGGTAGATCCCGTGTAGGATGTATCCTTGCAGTCTGGTCGATGGTTGGGGTTTCTCTCGCAGCCCGTACTTGGTATTTGCCCTTCCTGGGCCTTCTGCTTCATTTTGGCATAGGTCCTGACCACTATTGGTACTTAGGATGTAGGTATCTCTTCTTGCAGGTATGTGGCATCGTTGGTTTATGGTGTAAGGAACTCATGGTGGCAACAGTAAAGACAGCCACAAGTGATCACAGTTCAAGGGTGTTTATTGAACAATGAATGCAGGGTGGAAAAATGCCTAACCTAAATCTAATATGGGAGAAAGTGTTGGCCATCAAATGGAAAAAAAAAGGCAGTCCTAGTGGCGTTGTCATCATCAAAGGACCTATACTAAGAAAAACCTATTGCCAAGTACTTACAACTAATTACAGAAAGAGTGTGGGATAGGGTTTCAATAAAGAAAGAAGTGCTCTCAAATACGTCAGGATGGCTTTAGCCAGGGGTCTCCCTTCCCCACGTTTAGAGCACAGGACAAAGTGGATCTCCTGAGATCAATACACTATCGAGCCTTCCCAGCACAAGCCAACAGTTGCATATCAATTATCAGGTTCTTCGGTGGTCAAGTCTCTCTTTCACAAAAGTCTCTTGCCTTCGAGGCCTGATGTATCCAACAAACAAACTCAAAGTTCTGCTTCACATATACCTTGGATGATGACTTCACCCCTGGGTCTCCCACTTCCGGGCGTAGACTCCTCACAAAACTGAATGCAACAAATCGATTACACGGTTCCTTTTTCTTTTCTTTTTTTTGAAAGCTCTTTTTATTAAAGTTTAATTAGAGATCAACTGATAAAAACATCCGCTCCCCTCCCCCTCCAACCCCAAATTCAACGAGCATTCAAATGAAAAGCAATATTCCCTTCTTTCCAAGTGGGTTCCCCCAGATTCACTGTAGGTCCAGGAGTTTCAATCATTGAGGGCACCAACACACTCTGTAGTCCTCTTTAAGAAAAGACATTATGTCCCCCCAGTCCGCAGCAAAGTTCTGCACTTTATCGTCCATGGCGTATGTCGCCCACTCCAGGGCCACTATTTCCCAAATTTTTCATAGCCAATCCTGATATAATGGGGTCACTGAGCTTTTCCACCTCTGCGCTATTAGAATCATAGCCGCCAGAGTCAGAACCACTTTAGCCTTCTCCCTTCCCCTGGGTCCTTCCCCCTCAGGGGCCGCAGGCACACCCAAGAGGATCTGTACCGGCGACCTACTATCCCCCTGTCCAAAAGCCTGGTCCTGTGCCCTTTGTATCTCTTTCCAAAAGGGTTCAATCTTGGGGCATGTCCACCATATATGCTCTACTGTCCCCGCCAACCTGCATCCCCTCCAACAGCCACCCGATTGCGCTGGGAACATCTGGCGGAGCCGATCCGGGGTGTAGTGCCACCCAAACAAGATCTTATACCAGACTTCCTGCAGCTGGGCCGCCCTGGCCAGTTTTGGCACTCTCCTCCATAGCCTCTTCCACTCCTCCTTGCTAATGACCCTACCTATCACCTGCTCCCATTTTTGCATGTAAGCCCACTGCGTATCCGTATGTGAGCTAACTAAGATCTTATATATATTGGAGATAAGGCCCCTCGTTCCATCGTTGGTTAGCAGAAATCTCTCAAAGCTCGTTGGATCCCTTGTTGCAGCCTTTCTGATTTCCGGGTGAAGAACCCAGTGCCTTAACTGAGTGTATCTCCACCTTTCTCCCTCTTGTATTGCAAATTCCCGCTTACATTCCTCAAATGAAAGCACTTCTCCACTGCGAAACATGTCACATAACTTCCTACAACCCCCTTCTTGCCATTTTGCAAACGCACGTTTCCTTTTTCAATGCACTTTGGGTGACAACTTTCCACCCAGATCTCCCTCTTCCAGCTCGGACCCCTTTCAGATGTTTGCTTCCCTCTGCCGGGTTCACTCTTGCCAACTTTACAACACACTGTTCACAGGGACGTCAGCAAACGGGACCCATGTCCCTTAGCTTCTCAATCATCTGTTCGTCAAAGACTTTTGACAGTACAGAGGATTTTACAAGACGCCTGTATGACCACTTTGACCTTTTCTCACCTCTTCCCAAGGGCTTCTGGTGACAGCAGTTTCTACCATCGGGTAATCGGCCAGAGTTTCCTGCCTGAGCACCCAAGTGGTGCCAGACTTCTCTGTTGCTCGTTTTCCCCTCTCTCGTCAATTGTATCTTTAATTCTTTCAATGTTCAAATTAGCTGTTGGCCAATTTTCGTTCAACACAGTTCGGTTTCTTATCGATTCTCCCCTCGACTCACCGGCTGTGATGAACCGCTTGCCTTTCTTTATCCTTGGAGTCATGGTTGGTACCACCGAGACCTTGGCTTGGTTATCAGTGGAGGAGGGTCTTGCGTACCATAGACGTCTACTGCAACACACACTGGCTATTGTTTGCACTCTTACGATTCCTTCTGTGGAGGATTCACGGGCCTTAGTTGGAAAGGGCAAGTTCGCTTCTCTCCTTGTCACCCTCTCGGTCTGCATCATCTTTCTCCTCCTCTTGAACTGCTGTGCTGAGTTAGCTCCCATGTCGTGCAGTCTGCCTTGCTAACGCTGTGCTCTTGTGTGCCACCTTTTATCCCTGTGGGGAAGGGAAAGGGCCGTCAGGTGGGTGTGATTCTGGTCAATTGCCTGGCTTTGCCTAACCCTTGCATTGGGACATGTCAGGTAAACGGTTCTGGTGTTAGTCCATTGTTTTTCATGTTGTGTGAATGTGTTCGTGTAGGAAAAGTGGGGGCAGTGTTTTGGAATATTCTACGTGGTAGGATGGGGAAAAGGTGTTGAAAAAAGGGGAATACTGTGTCTCAACTGTCGGTGTCCCACTCCCCAAGGACCCCCCATCCAGGTGATCCTCCATCACTGGTCCACCCCCAGGAACTGGATCTAATACCGATGGCTGTGTCCTGGCTCCCTAGATGACAGATTGCCGGGGACTAGCTAGGGAGACACCTTCAGGTTTCTCACACTGGGTGTTCATTGGACAGTTCAGGCACATCTCTCCTCTCATCCTCTGGGTTGGTCTGTTTCTTCCATAGTGTCAGGGGCACTTTGCGGAAGTGTGTTATGGTATGTGTTACTACTTCCTGTCCTCTGGTGATGGTCACCATGCTGTGGTTGGAATCAAGTACTGTCCAGGGATGTGATTCATAGGACAGCGTCATCTTCTTTGGAGGCGCCCGATTTTTCACCAGCACCATCTCCTGCATGTAGTTCTCTGTGCTGCGCCCGACGGATTTGGCTCTCTTTGTTCTGTTGTTTTCTCATTTTTTCAATGATCTGGGTGTCTGGTTCGGGAACAATCCAGCTTTGATGTATTGGTAGTACTGCCTGGACAGAAACTTCACACATTAGTGCTGCTGGGCTGACTCTTGTGGAGGTGTGCGGGGTCTGTCTGTGGCATCGTAATAAACTGTATATCGCCGGTAGCCATGGTTGTCGTTAGTCTTTTGCGATCCTTAATATTTTGTTGAGGGATCCCATCTACCTTTTTGTGTCTCTGTTTGCCTGCATCCAGCGTGGGGTGATCCTTCAGCGTTTGCTGTTGAGGCTGCTCAGGAATTGTTTTGGTACGCGGCTGGTGAATAGAGGCCCATTGTCACTCTTCACTTTTCACGGAATGCCATGTATGGCAAACACCTTCTCTAGCACTGTTATAACTGACAGTGCGGTGCGTCTGTGGATTTGATGTGTTCAACTTCTGGGTATCTGCTGAATTCATCAATCGGGACAAGCAGGTACCCCTCTGGCAATGGTGCACAAGTCCCCACTAACTGATTCCCACCTCGTGTTGCTTCTGGGTGCACTTATGATCGGCTTGGGCCCCATCTGTCTTTGCGCCGACTGGCACACTGCACATATTTCAACTAGCTCTGTCACTCTGTTTTGTATTTTTGGCATCCACACTCTGGACTTCATGTATGCCTGGTTTACACGACACCTTGGTGGCCATTGTGTGCTAGTCATAGCGCTCTCTCCTCTAGTGCCACTGGCAACATGATTCTGTGTCCCTTCTGTGGCGTCCACAAGTAGCTCTGTGGCATGGTGGTGGTGCTGGATAGGGAGTCCTTGATTTGTTGGAAAGCGCGTTGGTTGTGTTCGTACCATTCCCACAGCATTTCATTTTGGGTCGGCCTTCTTAGGGGTGCAGTGATTGTTGCTGGGTCTGGTATAAACCTGGCGCAGTAGGTAGCCATTCTCATAAAGCTCCTGATTTCCGACGCTGACTTGGGGGCTTTGGCTTTGTTAGGCAGAATCCTGTGCAGTGCCCTTAGGGACCACTACACACAATTAAGACTACAGGTGGCAATACAAGTTTTACCTTTGCTTCAAGCCTGTACTACTATGTCAGAGTGGTAGCAGTGGCGGAGCAGCCAGGCTTATCTCAAGAGTATATGAGCAGTAGCAGAGATTACACAAAGGGACCACAATTACTGTGACTCAAGCAAACACTGACTCAAGGTTTCAGGTAGAAAAATATAAGTACATTTATTTTTAAACCATTCGTTATAAACACAACACTTCTATTAAACTTCCATAAAAACCACACGTTAAATATACTACAACTAACCAATTCACTTTGTAGAGTTAGTCTCAAGGTAAGTACCCTGTGTTTGAATGAACCAGTGTTATGAACAAAACATGTTACAGCGAATACGATTGCGATCACTTTTTGACAGTTCAGTCTACTAAATAAACGCGTATCCGTGACATGAAATGCTACCGGGGCAAAAACACACTTAGCACCTGAGATACCCAGAGGGAGTTGGAGGCAAAAATCACAGGCAATATTTTGGTTAGGCAGGCAGAATCAAGAAACACTAAGAGACAGGAGGTCAAAGGTCAAAGGGCCGGAGCCAGGGTCGAAAGACACCGGGCCTGTTGCCGAAGATCACACAGTCAGACAGTTCAGAATTCAACGTAGCCGAAAATACTTTGATATTGTCAATGTTCGGATGCAAAAGTTATAAGAAGGGGGGAAGACGAGGGCAAACCTTGGAAATTAAGAAAAAGGGATTCACCCAGTTTTCTCAGCAGAACACAATACCTTGTTCCAATGGTGCAGCTGGTGCCCTGGCAGTTGTTCCTGTTGGTTTCCCGCAGACCCATGATTCCTGGAGCTTCATTGTGGAGGACGTCTGAAGGCTCAATACCTTGTCCCCTGTACGATAAGTCGGAGCGGAATGATCCTGCTACAAATAGCGTTTTGTTACATACATAGGCAAAGAGTTGTACTCGTTTGTCTTTGAGCTGGGGCCTTGGTTTGATCCTCTTGAATTTTAGCACTGGCATGACATTTACCGTTGCTCTGGTGTCTGGGTGTCTGACGACTTTGGTAGGTGTTCCATCAGACAGGATGGTGCAGGCAGGTCGCTTGAACCTTTTGCTTTTTTTTGTAGTTCAACAGGGATTTAGTGGCAGATATCACGTGTGCCCTTTCACTGTTCTTTTTCTGATGACTCTCAGCAGACGTTTCTGCCTCTGAGGAACACTTGTTGTTGCTGCTGGGTCTTCTCCGTGCTGCTGCAAGAGCTCTGGCTTCTCCTTTCCCTCGGGCTTGAGATTTCTGGTTGTGGTTCTCCTCTCGGGGGCGGTGGGTTGAGGCAAACTGCTACAAAGTGATTTAGCTTCTTGCACTTCCTGCAGGTAACTCCTAGAGCTGGACACGGTTCACCTCTGTGCCATGGTGGCTACTTGGTCATGTGTGCGTTCCCTTAACCTGCCCATGGCCAGGATCCCGTCTAGAGGGATGTTCTTCTCTGATGACACTGCCCTGCGCAGTTTATCAGAAGATAATCAGTTGATCATTTGCATGCGGAGGGCGAAGTCTTCATCTGGGAATACTCAGCCTAGTGCCATTTCGTTGAGTCGTGCATGGAAATCATTGATAGTTTCTTTGGCTCTCTGCCTGGTCATGCAGAATTGAAAACGTTCGCAATCAGGGTTTAATTCCGGCTTAAACTTGTTGCTTGTTGCTGATTTTGCTGCAGTGCGGCTGTCTATCGTGCCCCTGTTAGGTAACGTGTTGAATAGCCTCAATGCTAGTGCGCCAATGTTTAATAGTAGCAGCGTGGGCTGTTTCTTCCCTTCCGTTATCTCCCAGGCTTGCATGTTAAGTTCAAATTTTTTAATCCATACCCCCCCTGAAAGCTGCTCCTGTGGTATATGGGGGAAAAGGCCTCATGAACGTTGTTTGCATGGTATCCAGGCCTTCTATCCTCATGTAGTGGTCCCTGTGGGTTCTGCTGCTGCTGCCTTCTCTGGTGGGGCTGTTCTGAGGGCTTGCATGTGTCCTGGAGGCTTATGTGCATGTGGACATGCCTGTGCCTGCCTTGTTGCCCAGTGTGCTAATAACACTTTCCCTTCTGGGTTTTTCTCTGAGTATGTGTGCCCTTCCCCCACGGTCTCACCTTGTGGGTGCTTTGTTTACTGCTCCACAGCTTCACTCTGGGCTGTTTATCGAGGCTTACGCGCCTTTTCCTTTGCCGGTGCGTGTCTCGTTGCAGCCAGCAGTATGTGAGGGAGCTGTAGGGGGCGCAGCACTTGTGGCTTTGTTCCGCTCCTCATTGTCAGTGTGATGGTGTTAGGCTTGACCTCCTACTGGGCACCGGAGGTCGGGTCGGCGGCAATGTACACAAGCAATTTCACCCGCTGCGTGTGGCGAAACAAAGGACACTTCAGGCTGCTTGCTGTGTCGGAATGGGAGTCTCTGTTTCGGTGCATCCTTTTCTTTATTTCCTCACACTCCCTTTCCACGTGAGGCAGGCTCCCCCTCACTCACATCAGTGTGTACAACACAAAGGGGAACCCGAATATGGTCCAGGACAGAATGACTACTCGGGCTGATGCTGAGTCGAACATCTGGGTGCCTGAGGCCCCGGCAAAGTGCATGAGAGAGAGGACGCACAGCCAGGAAGACTCAGACGTCTGCAGAGCTGCTGCAGACCCTGCCTGTTACCTGAACACTACCGGAGCCTCGAGAAGGGACGCAGCTGCTTGGGAAATGCGGTTACTTGCAAGGAAGAGACAAACAGGTATGTGGGTTACCCGCAAGGTGCCAGAGATCTGGGGGAGCAAGGGGATGAAAGCAGAACCTGGAATGAGAGTGTCTGGGACCCAAAGAAAGATTGCAGGTTTGGGACCCGCACCCATATGGAAGTCAAGTATAAGAGGGTCTGGGACCCAGAGAATAATCAAGATCGAGAAAGAGGAATCGTATGTTTGGCAGGAGATTGAGCCAAGCAGATAGGATAATGAATTGCAAGTCTGGGACCTGCATCCATATGAGAAGCTGAGAATAAGAGGGTCTGGGACCCTGATTTGTAAAAGAAGCAAACAAGGAAGAGTTATCTGTTTGGCTACGTTGCAGGTCTGGGACCCACACCCATATGAGAAACACAGGTCTAAAGTAACAAAGAATAAGAGGGTCTGGGAACCTGTGAAAGAAAGACAAGTAAACCAAGCTGTGCAGGATATTGCAAGTCTCGGAACTGCACCCACATGAAAGGTTGAGACTAAGAGGACCAAAAACCCTGGAACTGAAGAGGACTCATTAATGAGAAAGGAAGGAAAGTAGAATAAGAAGTCATCTAGGGGAAAGGAGCACAACGCTAGCCTTGGACCGTTATATTTGTGAACATTGTGTATTTCATCAGTTTGATTACCCGAGAGCTTGGAAACTTTTAAGTTGGTTGGAACTACCATGAACACTTTTCTTTGGGAAGAGGTCATGCTTGCCCGGTTGATTTAAGCTGTTAGTGTGAGGGACAGAGGTAGGCTTTTGAAACACAACTGTGACAGACCTTTTAGTTTTGGACATCCTGTCAATTTCACTGGATTTCTTTGAGGCAGGGACACCCCTCTTTGCTTTAGCTATTAGCTCTAGGGATAGAGAGGCATTTTTCCAACACCTTCTTGATCAATAAAAGTTTGTACCCAAAAATATGCTACCATTTTGTCTGAGCCTTACTTCTGCACCCTTGCATTTGTTCATCTACTCAAATCATAGTCTCCTAGTTTGATAGGGGGAGTGAGCAGATTGAGTCAGGGTTCTTCATCTTTGATGTTGGTTTCTTATGTGTGTGTTAGTATGTTGGGAAATTTTCTACCTGCACCATCTTTGTTGGGGAGGTCTTCTTGGACAGAACTTTGAAAGTCAAAAATTCTTGGGATATTCTGAGATAGCTCTTGAGACATTGTCAAGTATTTCCTTTTCCTGAGGTCAACCATCGAGACTCATGAAGTGGGCTTTGTTTTTGTGACTGGTCCATCTGCACCACTTGTCGTTACCTGTCTGGGTAATGGTGAGTGGGGTGACTTTGAATGGCATTCTTGCTTTTCCTCCAGCTTGCCTATTTTTGGGAAGCAATGTTGGTATCTTGTGCTTATCTTGTCACACTGCTGTTGTCATTATGATGATGGAATCTAGCTACAACTTGTTAATTGTTGATGTTTTTTGGTGTTAATGAGGTGCGTTCCGGAATGTTCGTGGTAACAGGACTGCCTGTTAGTAGTGTTGCCTCTGATCAGCCAGTGGAGGTATGTGGGGCGGTGCGATTAGCAGCAGAGAAATCTGTATATCTCTTGTTCCATACTTGCATGCCTTTCTGTTACAATGTGGATTGTCTTGTTTAGAGTACACATTAAATGTTCCGCATCGTCATTGGCTTGTGGCAGTTTGATTTTTGTGTGATGGATTCCTAGGCACTAAGCCTAGTTGTCCTGTTCTTGAAACGACACCTGTTGTAGGGTTTTAGTTCACAAAGTGTGCATGAGGCTGTGATTACCTTTTCCAGTTTGGGAATAGCTTCCTCTATGGAGGTGGAGTGTACCAGTTCATCTTTGGGGTACCGTGATAAGTCATGAATGAGGACCAGCAGGTAGTGGCCACTGAGGCGAGAGAAGAAGTATGCATTTAGTTTGTCTTCTTGGTCTGTGACTTAGGTCTTATGAGTGAATGATGGTGGTGGGTCACTGATTCCTGCAGCTTAGCACATAACACATGTGGCTACTACTGTATCAACTTTGTTGACGATGTTAGGGAGCCAAACCTTTTCCCTTAGTCTTCACAATGCCTAGGAGGACACCTTGGGCAAAGAGGGCAACTTGGTTGGTCAGGAATTCCAGAATCACAATTCATGTGCCTTACCCGAGGAGTTCTTTACTTGAACCTGATAGCTCGCTCCTGGCTGCCTTAATCTCTTCAACGCTGATCGTTAAACAAGTATAAATAATTATACAGATGAAATTGTTTGACTCCCTTGAGCACTACAATAGCTTACTTTTCAATTAAGGAATATCTATGATGTGCCCAGGTTAGGGCCCTGCTGGCATGTGCTACTGTCATGGTGTCCATCGATCATTTCTACTTAAACCGTGCAGGACCAAGTTTTTTTTCCGGACACAACAGAGAGCAAACACTTTTTCTTTTTTTAATATATCTTTTTATTAGCTTTAAAACATACAACCTTATAGACACTCAGTTGCCTTACACATGCCATTTCAACATTGCAACAATTTATCACTGTTATTACTGTTCCGCTGCTTTTTCTTACATCACCCTATCCATCTGAGCTGTCCACATCAATTTCCTTCTTCCCATTTACTCAGGGACGTCATTTCACCAAAATGCCAGGGGTAGCGGAAGTGACATCACACAACCCTTGACCCCTGGTGACATCACAGGAAGTGATGTCATTTGATCCCACCCCGAAGTGATATCGGGGGATGCGATGGAACGCGACCTTTCACCCGTTGACAAAACAGGAAGTGCTATCGCATAGCATTGTACACTACAAAAAATATGGTTACGATATCACTATAATGTGATGTACATTTCATACAAGAATGGATTGCCATATGTATTGTTAAGATCAGTGTGTATAGGCCCATATTACCAAATTACTGTGAATGCAAGCACCATGACCAAATGATGATGTGTTGTTATATAGCACTTACGCTTAAGTGCTTTATATAGAAAAAATATACACCCCATATCACCCAACCTGTGTTGGTACTCATGTATCGACCTCAGAAGGATGAAAGGCTAATTTGAGGCGTTTAAGAACATACTAAATCAGTGACTTACCCCCTGAAGTGTGCCTGAAATAAACCTTTAATGAGTATCAATTATTGTATAGAATTCCAGAAAGACTTTATTTGGTATTCCTAATCTTTTTTATTTAGGGTCAGTGCTGAAAGTGTTAGACTTGTGTCAATCCTTTTCTTCTTTTTTTAAGGGGCTTTAACAAGAAAGCCAGCCACTCCAAAACTAAAGAGCCACATGGTGCTGGCTACAGCCCATGAGCTTGCATTACAAAAAAAAGTTAAAGTTTTTTAAAAAAAAACTATATTTTTTTTTCTTTTTTTTTCTAGAGGTCGCAAGGGTGACCACAGAGGTCGCAAGGGAGACCTCAGAGGTCGCAGATGCGACCTCTGGCAACCCCCAAATGACATCCCTGCATTTACTCCAAATGTTCACAGCCTTTGCTGGGCATCCCCTTGCTGTGTACACACATGTCCACATCAGCGCTCCATTGCGCCAAGAGTGGGCATTCTGGTGAACCCCAGCGTTGGGAAATGTTGCATTTGATCAGTCCCACTGCCGTGGACAAGAACAGTTTCTCCCACCGGCTGGCAATCCGCTCGTCTGTGATGCCCAAGAGCAGCAATTTGGGGTCCATCGGCACATACCCTCCCCAGAACTACAGTCAATTTGTCGCAGCATAGTAGCCAAAAACATTGGATTTGGGGGAATTACCATAGGATATGTATAAAGGTGCCCTCCCCAACTGGCAACGCAGACAGTTCGGAGTAGTAGCCCGGTTCCAGCGGTATAGCTCTACTCTGGGGTAATATATGCAATGTAAGATTTTGAGCTGTATAAGACAGAACCTTGAGGTTATAGCAATCTCCCATGGGCACATCAGAGCCAGTATCCAGTCCTCTGGATCAATATTACCCACATCTGCCTCCCATTTCGCTTTGAGGCTGGTGAGCTCTGGTGTAGCAAAGGATGTTATGGCATTATACAGCGTGGACATGACTTTGGTTGGTATGTGTTCTAAGAGAACATTACGCTCCAGAGGGGTACATTGTGGCATGTCTGAGAGTAGGGGGATATGCTTGTGTAGTGCATGAGTGATCTGCATGTAGTGGTAGTGTTCGGTCTACCTTTTTAGGGAGAATTCTCCAGAATGGCTAATTTCCCTTACCTACTGAGTCCCTCAGCAGCTTTGCTGAATTTCTAGAATTTATTTTTTTCACCTGGTAAGAGTGTGAGCCTTATGTGTTTTGCTATGTGTTTAACATTTTTGTGTTCATAGACAGTGGAGCGTCACCTACTCCATAGGCATCATCTTTTTACTGTGTGTCACACAGCACCTTTAGTGCAGTGACACAGGGTTGTCTTTTTCAGACTTTTAAAAAATATATATTTTTATTGTTTTATAAACTCCAAACATTACAAACAATGAGGACTTCCGTGTTTAAGCTTCACAACATTACATAACAAAGTACACTTTTCGGTCCTCCCCCCACCCACCCCTTTGACTCGAGCCCCTGTATCCATGTTATCATCCTACTTGTCTTTAGGCGTAACAATTGCCGTTATCTCTTCCGTATCATCATCGCTATGGTCGGCCTGGAAGGGACCCACCATTGAGGCCACCAATTGTCTCCATGCTATTAGGGGTCCCACTTCCTCCTCCGCCCCTGCTAACTGCTTCATACCAGACAGCTGTTTCTGCCTCTGCCCACTTCATGAGGTCCGCCCAGCACATCTCAATTCTAGGCCGATGGGCTACTTTCCAGCACATTACAATTCTCCGTTTGGCCAGGATGTAGGCCAGGTCCTTCATCTTACTGATGTGCCTCAGGTTGCGTGGTCTGGTAAAAACCCCAAGCATGCATGCCCAAGCTGACTCCACCTCCAGCGTAATCCCTTTTCCTGCTAAGCGTATCTTCAGCTCTGTCCAAAACCTTCCCACCTCCGGGCAAGCACAAAACATATGTAGCATCCCAGCTTCCTCCTCCCCACACCAAGGGCATTTCTATATCACCGGGCCACCAAACATGACAATTCTACTGGGGGTCAAATATGCTCTATGAGGGACATATAATTGGATCTGCTAGAGCCTCGCGTTTCGGGACACCTTCTTATGATAACTTTGGGCTCTATCCTATTGCCCACTGACATGGGTTCTCCTACCTCCTCTTCCCAATCTCGCCTCAGTTGGAGCAGCTCCTTCCCCACCCTAGTCCCCAGTAGCTCATATATGTGAGATATTTGATGCCCACCCTCCGAGATATCATACATCGTCTCGATGGTAGCATCAGGTTGTTCCGTAAGCACTGCCTTAGGCCAACTTTCTCGCACCCGTTTAATGATTCTGGAATAAGTAATATGTTGGCCTTTTTGCACCCCGGTGTCCTCTATTAGCCTCTGAAAGTCCAATGCCTCCCCCTCCTGCCATATATCTCCAAGGGTAGCCAGGCCCATCGGTTCCCAGTATCTACAGACTTTTTTATCATTTGGGAGTCTCTTCCGCATAGCGCCACTAGCGGCACCTGCAGGGAGAATGGGACTGCGTTTCTCACAGTTTGCCATGCTCTAGCCACATTTCCCAGCCTAGCACCAACAGTTTCGCCATTCCTAGTACCTTTGGTTTAGGCAACCACACTGTCTCCCTAAGGAAGTAGGGAGCAGGATCCTTACACAACAGCCTGGCTTCAGCCGTTTCTTCTTCAGACAACCACCTGGCCACATATTGCAACTGTCCCGCCAAGTAATATAACTCAAAATTCGGCAGGTTTATACCCACCCTGTCACACAAGTTTTGCAGTTTCCAGAGGGCCACCCTGTTCCTGGAATTATGCCATATGAAACCCCTGCATAGGTTGTGGAGTTTGGCAAAAAAGCGCTTAAGGATCACATACGGGATGTTTACAAAAAAGTGTAACAGTCTGGGCTGGACTACCATCTTAATCAGAGCTGCTCTTCCCATCATAACCAGGGGTAGTCTGGACCAAAATCCCATGCTATTCTTAATACCTTCAACGGACTTTTCCGTATTGTTTGTGTTCTTCTCCTGTCGTGTGGTATATGTCAATACCTAGGTATCTGAACGTCTCGGTTCGCCAGGGTATTGGCAAAGCCAGTAGGCTCCTCGGTAGGGCGCGTCTGTACCTCCCCAGGGGGAAAATGCTGGATTTCTTGGGAGTTACTGCTATGCCCGAGAGGGTAGCGTATCGTTCCATCACCTCCAGGACATATTGTAGGTTTTCCTCTGGGAAGCGCAGATATAAGGGAATATTATCGGCATACAATGATATGAGATGCGAACCTCCCGCAGTGTGGATCCCTATTTCCCCATATTGTTGTCTGAGGCAGACTGCCAATGGCTCCAACGCAAGGATATATAGCATAGGCGACCAGGGGCAACCCTGTCTAGTGCCCTTGCTAAATTGCCATTTATCTGAGATTGTGGCACCTGTTTTGACCCTTGCAATTGGGGAACTGTATAACATTTTGACCCACCTCAGATACCCCAGCCCCATCCCGTATTCTCTGAGTCGCTAGCAACCAAGGCCATCTCACTGAGTTGAAGGCCTTAATTGCATCCAGCAAGACAATTACTAGTTCGCCGGGGTCCTCCTCTGTTTGGTCGATAATGTGGTGAAGTCTCCTATGATTGTCAGTTATGTTCCTGCCAGGAATGTAGCCTGTTTGGTCTGGGTGTATCAGTCTGACAACGACTCGCTTAAGCCTGTTTGCCAGCCCTGCTGTGAGGATTTTGCTGTCCTGGTTAAGCATCGATAGGGGTCTGTGTGACCCACAGTCTGTGCCTGGTTTACCTGGTTTTAAGAGCGGGATGATCACCACCTCCCGTAGGAACTCCGGCAGCCTACCGTGCTCAAACGCCTCATTAAGCATGGCCAGCAGTGGGGGGAGCAGCTCTTGTTTTTATGTTTTATAGAATTTGCTAGGGAGCCCGTCCGACCCCGGATCTTTGCATGTGGGCAGGTGCTGAATCACTGTCTCTAGTTATTCTGAGGCAATTGGGGCATCCAGGTCCGCCCGTTCCAGATCGTCTAATGTGGGCAAGCCTATGTCTACTAGTGTTTCCTGGATCTCTTGATCCATTTCTTCCCCTGCATCCTCATAAAGACGTTTATAGTATCTAAGGAACTCTTTGTTTACTCCCTCCTGGGTATCCCAAATCTGGCCCTTGTCCCCCCTCATTTCCCTGATCACTGGTTGTGATGTTGCATTTTTATATAACCAGGTCAGCAATCTGCGTGGCTTGTCTCCACCCGCATGCTGCCTTTCCACATATTTCTTGTAGCTCAACTTACATAATCTATCCCAGTGCTCACTGCTGGCTTGTTGTAGCAACTTCATCCTTACCTCATCCTCCTGAGAGGTGCCCCCCTTACGCATTATGTCTTCCAACTCCCTCTCAGTTTCCTGCAACTGCCGTTCTAGGCCCCCTGGGAGCCCTCTGGATTTTGATATGGCTCCACCCTGCACTACTACTTTGAATGCCTCCCATATGGTTCCCTCAGATTGAACGCTTCTGCTGTTAATTTCGAAATACTCAGTGATCGCCTCCCTCAGGTCCTCCTGGAATCCCGAGTCCTGCAGGGCCTCAGCTCTGAGCTTCCACGTCGGGATTCGAACTGTAGGGGGTTGGTGTTACCACTCCAGGACCAAGGGGAGTGGTCCGAAAGCACTCTGGCCTTCTACTCCGCGCCCATCTTTTCTCCTACCAATTCAGCGGCGGCAAACCTATAATCCAGCCTTGTGTGCAGGTTATTTGGGGCACCATAATGTGAGTACTGCTTGTCTGCTGGATGTGGCTGCCTCCAGACATCTTAGAGTTCAAAATCTCTCAGTAGGGCCTGTAACGCCTTTGCGGCCAGGGTGGGTTTGTCTGGTTTACCATCTGATCTGTCCATTTTAGGATTTAATGTACAATTAAAGTCCCCTCCCCATAGGATCGTGCCGCCCAGTAGGGGGCTAATTTTGCCATATGAAGACCTAAAATAAGCCGCTGTACCTTGGTTAGGGGCGTATAAGTTTATAATGCTCACTTCCCGGTTTTCCAGCATCCTCCGCACTACTATCATTCTGACTTCCGGGTCCATTGTATACTAAATCAGCTGAATGGTACATGCAGTGCCACCCATGTGATAACTCCCCTCGCGTAAGCCGAGTATGTGGCTCCCGTGATGCTCCCTTTCCACTTTCTCTTGACTACCTCCAGTTTCTCCATAGTACGATGGGTTTCCTGTAATAATGCTACGTCAATCCTCATCCTTCTTAGATACATCACAACCTTGTTAGGCTTCAAATAGCTATTGAGGCCCCTCACGTTCCAGGTCATCCTCTAAGGCTACCCGACGCCATCAATTGGTTAACCCGCCTCCCCTCCCAGTTTCCCCTCCTGTCTTTTTCAGGCTTCCCACTTTTAACTCCATTTTCTGGGACTGACTTCTGTCTCCCAGAACATGTAAAGTTGCCATTGACTTTATTAGTCTTTTTAAATTTCGAGACCCAGTACAACCTATCTTACATAGAGTACTGGAAAGGGTTAATAGTTATCCCTTTTAGTCTGTCTCTCATGGAACATTATTTTGTTCCCCTTTCTTTAAGTTTTGGCTGGTGGCAGTGATATCTACAATATTTTTCCTACTGCGGTCTATGAAAATAGCCTTGGTACTGTTTTAGGCTAAGTGAGTAGCCTCGAACTTTAATCCGCTGGACCCCCATTTACTTTTATTTGGTTACGGCTGGGTTTATTCACCATTTCCTTTTTTAAAGGTCTTTCTCGTGTTTTACTCTGCGCGCCAAACCAGGTTTGGCTCCTTTCTTCACCATCCTTTGGCGGGCTTCTGCACAGAAGCCCTCCTTAGGCGCCTGAGAGTCTGGGTAGACAGGATGTGAGGGAGGGGTTTTAGGACCCCTCACAGGGTTCCCTTGGAAACCCAAGTCGCATTCTTGTTTGATTGACTAGGTGACTGTCCTGTCAGGACAGACATCCTGCTGTGTGATTGACAGTCAGGCTGTGTGAATGGGTGAAAACTGCATAAAAAGCAGGTCTCTGTGTCTTGGAAGGCAGAGTCGCCACTGGATCGAGAGAACTGAAGAAAAGCTGAAGGAAGAGGACCACTACCACAACTGAACCTCCTGTTGAAGCTCTGCTGCGGGTCCGAATCTCCAAACTTCGACGACAGAGAAGATCTGCAAGGAATCTTCTTCCCTTGAGCTGGTGGGACCAACCAGTTTGCCAGACACCAAGCAAGGCCTCTATCCCCTGGCCGAATTTGCTGTGCTTAGCTGCAGTGAAACGTATAGCCAGGAGGACCGGATCCTGTTTGGGTTTTAAGGAGCGTACCTTTTGTTCGTTGCTTTGCTCTGCTCCTGGTTTCTTCCATGGGCAATACAGGACCCTCCAATCTTTCTTCTTCATGTCAGTCCGACAGTCGCTTCAGGAACTGTGAGCCTGCAGTATCTGCCAGGAAGTTCTACCTCAGCTACAGCATCCTTCTTCTTCTAAAGGTACTGTTCAAACCCGGTTGTTTTGTTCCGTCCGACCGCGGTAAAAGTGTTTTTAATCTTTCGCCAATCCGAGGGCTTGTCCTTCTCTACTCTTAAGTAACTTTTCTTCCGACCAACTTCGTTTCGAACTCTTGGCAAAGACTTAACCGTGAACTACTCTGAACTGTGTGATCCTCTGCAAAGACTCTGAACCATTAATATTGGCCTAGGCCTATTGATTTGAATCCTCATTGTAGCAAGCCTTTTCTATATTGCCCTGCCTACCTACTTGTTGGTGTTGCTTACTTTGTATAACCTTTTCTTTCCCTCCCTTTTAAATTGTTGGAGTGCCATTTTGCTCACACTTCATTTTGAGCTTAACTTGTCCAGAATTGATTGGGTGTTGTGTAGTATATTAAGAGTGTGATTTTTCTGCTGCTTTATTTAGTGAACTGTTTTACAAATGAATGTGTCAATAAATGTATATTCCTTTACTCAGAAACCTTGAGTCATTGTTTGTTTGAACCATAGTAATTACTGTCCTTTGTGTAACTTCTGATACTGCTCACTTTACTCTTGAGATAAGTCTGGCTGCTCAGCCATCACTACCACTTTACTGTGTAGTACAGGCTTGTACCAAACGTGAATTTGTACTGTCACTTCTAGTCCTAATTGTGTGTGGTGTTCCCAAAAGGTACTGCATATGATTCAGCCTAACACTCCGTAGCCCGAATTTCTGTTTCAAAGTTTCAAAGGGAGGCATATTACCCTCAGTGAAGATGTCCCCAAGTACTGTAACCCTAGCCTCCACCCATCTTGGCCATTGTGGTAGTGTC
This sequence comes from Ambystoma mexicanum, assembly GCF_040938575.1. Taxonomy (NCBI): domain Eukaryota; kingdom Metazoa; phylum Chordata; class Amphibia; order Caudata; family Ambystomatidae; genus Ambystoma; species Ambystoma mexicanum. The sequence goes on from NC_090931.1 coordinate 1,212,043,250, forward strand.
CCTACTTCAGGAAGGTTGCTCTTGTTCCGTAAGGGTTGCATCAGGGTTACTCTATTTTCCCAGCCAATATGTTAATGTGCCTCTTCCCACACCCTCGCGGTGTGTACCGCCATCATTTGTGGGGAGGACCGGTTCAAGGGTTGATGAAGGTTCGCAATTGGCGACATATTCCGTACTACTCATATCTCGGCCTTAATGTGTGGCAGTACGTTATCCCCATGCAATACATCGTTGACCACCATCATCTGACTTGCCCAATAATGGGACTCTAGGTGTGGTAGTCCTATGCCCCCTCGCATATTGATTTTTGTAGCGTCTTAAGGGCGATATGTCGTTGTCCCCTTCTCCAGATGAACTTCTTGAGGAGAGCGTCTACCCTGTGAAATTCCAAGTTGGGTATCCACAGGGGGGTGTTCTGCATAATGTAAAAAAAATGATGTAGCATCAGCATCTTAAACAGGGCGGCTCTACCCAGTAGTGTCAAGGGGAGTAGACTTAGCAAACACTTTCTTGGAGGCTTTAACACTAGTAATGATAACAAGAAGAAAGGAAGTAGTCTTCTTCTTGCATGCTATCTGATTCCCGACTGCTAGTAGCTTATATTACCTTCTGCACGCTTGTTGATAAGTCAATCTATATTATAATTTGTCTTATACTGTAACTAGCAATCAGTCTGAAATCTGTATGTAGTACCAGGTTTAACACATATCTCTGATGTGGAGGGGCTGGCAGTTAACACACCCATCTTCAACTTGTTGTATGACTGACAACAATTCACACTCCTGTGTGCTATGTAAATCTTTGTGTGCTCAGTTCTTCTAAGCATAAAAGCAAGCAGTCAATCTCTTACCGAATCTGCAGTAATAAGAGTAGTTCTCGAGGCAACGTTAGGGTTTTAAGGGTGCCCTGGCAGGTCAATTTAGCAGATATTTATGAGGAGCATGCATGGGTCAGTTTCTTCAGTGACGTTTATGTGTAGGGTATGCTGAACACACTGTGGGAAGAATCAGGTGGTGCTGTGCTCATGGTAATCTGGGATGTACATAAGAAACCTATGAATGAAGCTGGTATGAGAGCGCAGGAGTCTGAAGCATGTAGTGAAATCTTTTTTCCTTGTTCGCTTCCCACCACTACTCCTCATTCACACCCATGGTGGTGGGCAAGAGACCATTTCACATTCCAAGACCATTCAATGTGTGTTTGATGTCTTCTGAATCATTGTTACAGTCTGTATCAATTGTAGTTTTTTATTTATTTGCCAGCTTGCATAGTGCAACAATGCATTGACATCTCCTCTAGGTGCTTAGAGTGCCCTTTCGATTAAATGTTGGTGGGTTGTAGCTTGGATCATTAAAAAACTTGGGTTTGGTGGGTCTTCTAAAACTGTGGTGGGTAGACTAGTTTTAACCTGGCATGAGCTATTACTACAAGATCGGAATAAATGAGTCCCAGGGTTAGGTTATAGGATGAGTATTACTGTAGTTCGATAAAGTAACTCTACTGTATGCTAAAAGGATATTACAAGCCACCAAGGAGCTTTGTGACCAAACACAGGAATGAGGCTAATGGCAGAGTTTCTTAAAAAGGTCACAGTACTCCAAAGTGACTTGTAATTTATTTATAACGTATACAACGCGCTAACTCGCCCATAGGCCTCAAAGCGCACAAAGTGACAAAACAGGACGCAACACGAAGTTAACTAAAAGGGTGAGGCAGAACTGGTCGGTAACTTAATCAGGTGCTAGATTAAAAAAAGAGTTTTAACAACTATTTTAAAGGTGGCAAGTGAATTTGCCTCCCTCAAATGAGTTAGTAGCTTGTTCCAGGCTGCTGGTGCTTGAACGTTGAACATCGTGCTGCCGAATCTGGTAAGCTTAATTCTTGGCTGTGCAAGTTTGGTGGGATCATATGAGCGAAGAGAGTGCTTGGAGGAAAGGGGGGTAAGCCGATCACATAGGTATTTCGGGGAATCCTTAATGCGATACCAATATTTTATGTGTGACCCGTTGTTTATCTGGTAACCAATGAAGCTCCCTTCTGGCCTCAGTTATGTGATCTCTTTTAAAGTGGCCGACAACAGCTCTAACAGCATGATTTTGAGTAAGTTGGAGTATGTTAAGGTTAGCTTTGGAGGTTCCTGCTAAAAGGCTATTGCCATAATCAAGCCGCGAGTTAATCAGAGCTGTGGCCAAGACGGCTCTACTTTTTAAACAGCTATAAGGGCGAATATAATTCAATAATTTGATGGTATATATCCGCAGACTGCTCAAACTTGGGCCATGTGAGGCTTCATTGACAACTCAGCGTCATGGGTGACTCTAAGTGTTGACAGACTTGGACACTTTGATTGTGTTATCAGCGATGGTGAAACTTTCATGATCAGAACCCATTTTTTTTATTTTATTACCTGATGCTATGATTAACAATTCTGTTTTTATCAGCGTTCAATGATAAGGAATTAGTAACCATCCACTCATGAATTGCATTGACGGATAAAGTGTCTTTGATGTGATCGCCGGACAGTTCAATTACGACCTGGGTGTCCGCATAATTCATGTATTGGACACCCAGGTCGTCGAGAAGTGCAAGAAGGGGCATGATATATACATTGAACAATGTAGGTGAAATGCACAAGCCCTGCAGCACTCCACAAGCCACTAATGTGGGGGTGGAGCTGTCATCTATGGCCACTCTGGCATTTCAGGACCCCAAAAAGGAAGAGACCAATTCAAAGGCCTCAGGAGAGCAATGAACCTGTTCCGTTAATCTAGTGACAAGCCTGGCGTGGTCAACTAAATCAAACACAGCGGATAAGTCCAGCAAAATGAGAAGTGTTGACTCACCACAATCCAGACAATATTGGATTTCCCCTCCAGGAGTGCGGCCTCCGTCCTGTGTTTAAAACTAAAGCCATACTGTTGTGTATTCAAAAGGTTGTTGCTTTTGATAACATTTTGCAATCGATTATAGGCTACATGATCCAGAATTTTCAACAAAAATTGAACATTGGTTATGGGGCAGTAATGCTTAGGTATATTGGGATCAATCCATGCCTCTTTCAGGACCGAGGGTATGCGTGCTTCAGAAAAGGAAACATTGCTGAATATCCTCTGTACATACTTTAGGTGGCATTTTATTCCTTATGATTCATGATCACACCATAATCCGCTTTACAACCTGGCCTCTTGCTTACTCTAATAAGAGATCTTCCAGTTGTTGATGCATACAATCAATGTAGACACTGTTCAGATGAAAATTAACCTATTATGAACTTGTAAAGTGTTGCAAAACATATTCAAGCATTTGGAAGCCATTTTGTGCTTTAGAACAATTGATCGCTTGCAGATAGATGCTTGCTCTCCTGTGTTTAACTCCAGCAGAGCACAAAATAAACAGTAGTCTTATCACTGATTAATAGTCTCTTTTCTCAGGTTTGCATATGACGTTCCCTCTTATTTGGTTACAGTTCAGATTGATTAACTTTGCAGTTTGGTTTTCAACAAATTCACTAGAACGAGGTTCTCCTCTTGTATAACGATTCCCTTTTGGTATCCCAGTTCTCTAATTCTCTGTTACCTCTATCTTCATGGCGGAACGTCTCCGGGGCATGCGGTTGCTCTGACCTTTTCTCCTGCTTGGTTCTTCTTTCTTGTCCGTTTTCTCCATTGGTGTCTCTTCGCCCGTTGCTCGCTTCGCCTTCGTGCTTCAGTCCGGTGTCCCTACTGTAAACCGGTACCGTTGTGGATATGTCCACACATTGGTGTCGTCATAGTTGGTAGGGAGCCTGACACATAGGAAATCTTCAAAATTCTATTGTTAATAACTTTTGATTCGAGAAACGGATTTGACCGAAACTCTGAAAGTGATTAAAAGTCTGCATAGCCCCCCTCCCCCCCGCCACCCATACTGCAAAGTTTCGTAAAGATTGGTTAAAAAATAAAAAAGTTATTAAGTCTCAAAAAAAGAAAATGATCTCCCAAAGTGCGGCCTACTTCCCATTCATTATCCCATAGACAAAACAGGTACATTTTTGGCAAAGTGCACACCTCAAATCGCTGGACGGATTTTGAACAGGTGCAAAACAGCTTGGGGACGAAGCGTGGACTCACACGCCATGCATGGTTTGTAGTTATTCCGTGCAGTAGTGATTTAAATATTTGACAGAGAAGGGGGTGTCCTCTAACCCCCAGAAAATAGAGAGATCTCCCATGGTGCATTGCAGGATCATGGTTTTCAGAAATGAAATGACCGCCATCTTGTTTTTCTCTCGATTCGAGAGATATTCAGGGCTAAAACCGAGGTTATGGGAAATGAAAGGCAGTAAAAAGCTATAGGCAGGTACAAAATCATACAAATGCCATCAGGGTAAAGGTGGGGGGGGGTATGGCTAGAGGGCACTGAGTGAAATTTGGGAGTTGGAGGGGGTCCAGAGACAGAGTTTGCAACACAAAGCTTTCTGTAGCCTCGGCTATGGCCGTGAATGGCCAACATCTAAAAGCAAACTGTGTCACAGAAGCAGCGGGTGTTTTGGGGTGAAAGGGAGAGGGGAGGTTAGGAGGTGGAGAGTGTGGGGAGCTGGCACAGATGAGGGAGCACTTGGTGATGGCCTGGGGGCAGGGAAGCATTTTTGTTTTCGGTTGTTTTGATGATATCAGTGGTTATATCCGAGGCTACGAAGGACTACAGTTACCCACGGGTAAGAGTAGTTCTGTATTCATGGCTATATTATTTGGGGGTGTCTGTGTTTCATTTATTTACAAAAGTTATTTGTATAGGTATACGGACGTCGGGGGTGAAAACTCACTGGCTATGGTCAGTGATCTGGTAGTTATTAATGAATCTTTTTTTATTTTGGATCTGTGTTTTCAGACTTTTGAGCAAGTGAGACTTTGAAGAAAATAGTTTAATAAAATTAAAATAAAAAGGAGCAATTGTAGTCTAGTTTTAGATGCGCCATACAATGTATTTTAGGTTGTATACTCTTACTTATGGTATTATATTGTGTGGCTGTGAAATGTTTGCCTTTCTAGTTTATTATGTATTTTCCTATGCTTTCTTATTTTTCAGTTACTTTACATAAGTGCATGTGTAGTGTTGTACTGTATTGATCATTTAAGTTGGATTGTAGCATAAAACCTGAAGTCAGCCCCCCTTTCAACTGACTTTTTGTAACCGCGATTATGGTAAAAGTCAATGAACTACTGCCGTGGGTATAATAAAAAAACATTTTGTTATTATTTATTGTATTTGTGTATTTATGTATGAGTAGTCCTCAAAAGGACTGTTTTGGAGTACACAGAGTGTAGAACTTTAGCACATTAGGAGTACTGTTTTGATGATATGAAGGAACACTGCGTTTTCTTCATCGGTTAGATGTACTCCATCATGTCTATAGAAATTGCCCATGTTGAACTGTATGTTGTTGTTCGGAATCCATAATTGGTTGTTGTTTATCATGAATGCTGAAACTGCTTTAATAACATTTCTCCAGGATTTATCAATTTCACCATTAAATCTGTGGGTCTATCTCCATTTTTGCCTTTGAGTGAGTTTGGAAAAGATAAAGATGGTGTGAGGGAATAGTTCCATTAGTTTTCCCATGTTTTATCATTGAGGTAAGGGACACCCCTCGTACATTCCCCAAATCATTGCCTCCACAATGAATTAGTATGATGTCTGGGTGCCTTCTAATTCTCAGACTTAACAATTTTGGAAAGACTTGGAACCAACGCATTCCCCCCGCAATACAAACCATTTAATTGTAAAATCTCTCAAACCTAGGTCCATGTTAATATTTAGCTTCTCACAAAAATCCAGCAACCAAAACAGCCAACTGTCTGCAATCAGCCACACAGTTTTCATGATATATGTAGTATTTCTCTGTTTCCATGAAAATGATTCCTAGTTTGAATTTCTAGTAGTTTGTATGAGCAGGGTATATATGATGTGTGTGTGTGTGTGTTGTAGTTTCTAATTGGTTGATGGTGCTGTTGATATTATTCACAGCTATACAGCAGCCACCCAGAGCGCGTTATTGCTATTCATGGGTAGATGACCACAATCCTCCACCCCCCTTCTCTTCTGCAGCCGTAGCTTTAGCGGGCAAATGACAAGTTGTGGATGCTGCTATCTGAAATTCTGGGTGGGGTGGGATCTTATATGAATTGAGTGGGGGATTGTAAGAGACCAGGGGAGTGGAGGAGGACTATGAGGAGTGGAGGGGGGCTGGTAAGCATGTTGGGGACAGTTTTTGGAGTTTGATGGAGTGGAAATGCAATTCTGAATGTCGTTTTTGCGATTAGCCGTGGTTATCTGCAAACATCCAGGAGGGTCCTTCTGTATAACCGCGTCTATGAAAAGCATGTGTGTAGGCACGTCGATATTATTCATTGTTTTATTTGGTGTGGCTGGAACCGGAGGTATAATTAAAGTCACGCCTATAAATATATGTTTTCAGTGCAATAATTATATTGTTATGTGGCTGATACAGTACAGAATGCTATTTGTGTTATTTTATGTACTTAGTTGTTCACTTATTTGATTTGAAGGTTTGAAAGCCACTTTAGTTTGATTTGGGGCATATAGAAAAATCTTATGTAGCCATGGATACAAACCAAGATCAGTAGCCACATCGAAATAGCCGCGGCTATGAAAAGATGCTAGGTGGGGGAACAGATAGATTTCTGTCAATTTCATTGTTTTTTTATTGGTTATTGTTATTCGTTTTGGGTAGCCGACTGTGATAGGTTGTGGGGGAAATATGTCATCAATTTAGTAGTGTTAATGGTCTATAGTCCTCTTTTTTTGGTATTCATTTTGGAAAGTATAATCGCCACCATTTTTTCCAATTTCATCCTTTTGATCGCAAAACTCTCCCTGTGTAAATTGCAGGAGTGTGGGTGATGTGAAAGTAAGTGTTAGTAAATGTTTATATGTTTTAAGGTTTATTTGCAGTGTTGTGTGGGTTAGTTTTAGTAGTTAATGCTAGTAGATGGTATTTATCATCATTTGTTTCATCTGCTCTGATTAAGTGGAAAGTATGTTCTTATGTATTTCTTAACTTTCACTAACATGGACCTACAAAATTAGATTTGTCAATCAGTGGCATTCATATGTTTGTATTTAGTTTATTTATTCATGTTAGTGAGGTTGAAGGTTTATTTGATTTTATTTGTTGGCATTTTAATGCAGTTTCAGCTATGCAGTACTATTAGCTGTTTTGAGTTTTCTGTGAGGTAGTACAATTGATGGTGTTTTGTAATTTCATTTTTGTAATTTATTATTTTTTATATTTTGCTGTAGCTGTATCTTTCTCCTCATCCCAGTGGATTTGCACCAGATGTTGGACAGTAAACTTCCATGAAAGGTCAACCTATATTCAAAATATAGTGGTACTGCTGGAGATAGGAGCAGCACATTTGTAGACATTTTTCAAAAAGCCTTTTTTTTTTTTTAAACCTGTCTTGCATTTCTGATGATTGTTGAAATGGAGTGCTGCAGGTGCTTCAAGTATCTGGTTTTATTCCAGAATTCTCACTGTTGAGATGGCAGGCGTGTGGCTGATGAGCTGATTTTTCTGCATGTAATGCTTGAGCCCCATGCATTTTTATTTTGTGGGGTGTGTGATTTTTTTATAGTCATCATGCACATCTTTGTTGTGGACTTTTCGCAGATGGTTTGACATTTCTCAAATGTGGCTACTCTCTTGACTACCCATTAGTGGCATTGTCTACACATGACTTGGATCATGGAAAAATCGGGAGACGGTAAAAGAGGAGTGTATATAGTTGACATTGTTGAAGTTAAGGCTTCATTTGCACTTGGCGATGTTGTTGCACTGGTGGTTGGAGGGTGTGCAGGTGGCGGTGATCTTTGTCTATGCAAGGATTGAGCCCCATGCATTTTTATATTATGATGTTCCTGTGCTTTTTGAAAGTTATCATACACCTCATTTCAATGGACTTGCATTGGATGGTTTATCACTGTTGATGTTCTTAGGCTTTGAGATGGAACATCAGAAGGACCACAAAGTAGAGTTTTGTTGCAGAATGTGCAAAGTATGTCCTTTGCATCTTTTCTGGAACAGTGTTTTTTTACTTTAAAGAAGTGCAAACTGTGAGTAGTGGGTTTCATTCTGGATGTGAGTGGATTTGGAAAGCAATGATATTATCACTGCTGCTATTCAAAAAGTATGTTTTCTATCGCTTGTTCTCCAAGTTTACTTATCCTACCCTATTCGGTCTAGTTCTCCAAGTTTACTTAACATTCCCCTTCCTTTGTCCTGCAACCACCCAGTATAATGTTGGTGGCAGCACCTTCAATGTGTGGTGGTCGATTTGGAACAACCACCGCTCACAGTGCCAGTGCTTAGGGAAGATGACATGTAAGTCAAAGATGGTGATGTTGTACTGGTGGATGGAGGTGGTGCAGACAGAATAATGGAAGGCGCATGGCGTAACTTTTTTTGCATGATCAGACCCTCCAGCTTATAGCGATTTTGTGATCCCGCAAAATGCTGCGAAAACTGCCGTTTTGCGCAAAATGCTGCAAAACTGGCCGTTTTGTGCAAAAACAGCATCTTTAAATTAAAAAAAAAAAGTTTATTTTTTTTGTTAAAGTAATCTACAAAAATTAGTGTTTTAAAAAATTAATACTCAGGGTGCCAGGTTCTCAACTTTTTTTTACACAAGAAATGAAATGCGCTAACACATCTCATCACTTGCGCCCCAAAAAAGTGCAGCCCAATCCACAAGGGACACATGAATGGGCACATTTTATATGAGTGCCCATTCAGATGGCCTTTTTCACCTCCTTGATCAAATAAAGTGACGTTTCTGTCAATTTAAAAGCGCATCCCTCATTTCCAAGCAAGATGCACTTTTAAATGTGCAGAAATTGTAGGCAACCCTACGCACACGGTATGTGGGGCTGCCACTGCATGACAGGGTCTTTCCTGACCCTGTCATGCATTTCTTTTAAGGTATGAACCGCTGCTGTGTTGCTTGCATTTCTGTTCCTCAAACAGGATAAAAATGCATTTTTTGGGTTGCATTTTACAGTGGCAGGCACCTGGAGGGCAAGTCCCTGTGAAAGGCGCTGGGAGCTTGCAGAACACTGTCGGGAGAGCGATTCTATTCAAAGTATTGCCCATTTTGATGACAAAAATCGATCGAATGTTACAATTTGACCTATTTCGTCCAGTACTATTCGATTGATTTTTATAAATACTGAACATGTGTTGCGGGGTGTTTTGCTCTCCAAATGTGCACGGACATTTCATCACCAGTACATGTGTAGAGCAAAGAAAAATAATTTGAACGCAGGTAGGCGAAGCAATAACTCACAGCCAAATACGTAGTTAGTGAAATAATGAGCACTTATACGGCTATTTATTCATAGCTTGGAAGCAACAAGTGATAACACAGAAATAAATCACAGAAAAGACAGAGAATTTAAAAGAAAATACATCACTGTGGGCGTAACTGAATCCCTCATCTCACCAGAAGTGGCTGGAAGACCCCGGTAACAGCCAGGCCGAGAGCACAACAGCCCACAGGTATGTCGGACAAAGGCGCCCCCCTTCCGACTGAGGTCTTTGTGCTTATCTCATCTGACCGCTGAGGGGTTCCGCATATATGCACTCCTCAAACAGGGGTGGCAATTTCACGAACCTTCTAGTAATGCGCTTGCGCATTGATAAGTGACCGTTGGTTGCCAGCTTGGTCAACCGACAGTAACCTCAAGGAGCAAAGCGCTTCGCTCCTCTCCTAGGAACAAACGCCACGGAAAACAGTTCCATAACTCATAGCAAGACATAACAAAACCAGCTTTCCCAGCAGAATGTCCTTGACTGGCTGCATACCAGGTTTGGAAAGCATGTTTTTTCAGCAAAGCAAATTCAGCTCTCAGCAAAGTACGTACAGCTTTTCACTGAGGCATGGAATAAATATCCATTATGGCTCTGAGTGCCCCAGAATGCACTGCGCACCAGCGCCATGTTTTAGCTCAAGCATAACAATTACACCCTTGGATATTTATCTTCCACAGCCCAGTGGCAGAGGAGCCGGTCTCTGGAACCGATGAAACATTAGAACTAAGTTGGGAATGCATTGAATACAACAACAACAAGCTATTATGATAGCTAATATAATACAAATGCAAGCAAAAGCGTAACGCAGTGTACCCCCAATATCAGGAATCCATGAAAATAACCAATCCCACCAATTCCTAGTATGATCTTGGGACACTTGAGAAATGAGATCCCTCAAACCTCGAATATTACTTTCAATGGATCGTGAATGGTCACTTAAATTGAAACAACACATACCTTCAACTCTGTTACAACCTAAATTATGCTTCAGCAATAGATAATCAACGGCAGCCCTGTTTTGCAAAGTTGCTTTTCTAATAACTTTGCTGTCAAGGAGTAACTCTTCTAATGCCTGAGAAGTATTATTGAGTCCTTTTACTACTAGACATGCTAATTTGATGAAAGATGTGTAACCCCCAGCAGCTAAACCCCAAACTCCCACTAATTAAAGGGTTAATGTTAGAACCTCACCCTCCGATAGCAAATGCACATGTGAATCACAATTGGGGGATAGACCCACAGACTCGAAAGTTGACCTTTTGCTTCGAGATATTGCTGGGTGTAAAGGGAACATCATTAGTCCTAATCGAGTTAAGGCACATGGACCTCTGAAAATGTTAGCTGGAATGTAAGTGTATGTGATGTTGCCACAGGAAAGGAGCCATCCTGTTGGAAGTTTTACATGATTCAGATGACTGGCAGCTAGCACTGTATGATTGCAAGACATAGTATTATTCATACTGGTACATGTGCTTGGAACTAACACCATCGTTTCTCGAACACAGCTTGATTCTGCTGTTTGGTTAAATTGAGCTGTTGGCATTTGCCAATTTCTTTTGCATTGCATGTCATAAGGTAACAGACATCGCCTTGAGTTACATTGTAGGTTATAATACGTGTCAGGTTTCTCCATTTGCGATCCGTTTCCTGGCAAAACCTGCAGTACTCATAGACAGAAAACGATTGCCTAATATGTAAATCTTGAACCAAAGAATCATCCTGTTTGTGACACCAAAAATGTGCTTTAGAACCGGAACTGGCGTCGGCACTGCTACTAAGCACGTAGTCAGTAAAGCTTCAGCATTGGGCACGTCAGTGAGGCAAAAATGCGTAATGTTGAGCACCTGTTGTGCCAGATACGTCCACATATTCTCAGTTTGGGTGATCATTGGGGAATATTTTCGCCGTCCTGAAGACGCCTCTCGCATAGCTGGGATCAATGTTGTTTTCACTTGCACCTGACGTGTTTGTCGCATTCCATAAACCTATGTTTTCGGTCTGGCTGGCTTTTCGGCATCGGCATAGGGCTGCTTTTGGACATCATTGCTCACCATCATCGGTTTCCCATGGATCGCTGGCACAGATGTGACATTTTTCATTGGTAGCAGCATGCCGTTTGACTCTCCCGAACGGAGTCCATTTAGTCCCACAATTACACCAGCCAGACACAGGATCTACAAGGCAAACCCAGAAAAGAGATATCAGTGTTGAAAATCACTCTCTTAGGTAACATTTGTCTGCGGGTACATACTGCCATTTCTTTCTACCGGCCTCCATCACTAAGACTACTTGGTCTTTGCCTGATGCAATGACATCTGCGGGCACTGGTGGGCCACTTGGCCTTTGCACCCACACCTTCGCACCCGGTACCATACTGTCTGAAGAGCCAAAACCACGGTCCCCACGGGTAGTTAACACTGTAGGAGGCTCTCCCTTCTTAATCATGGACAATTTAACAGGAATGATAATTAGTTGGGCCACCCGATCTCCCTTGTGGATCGGTAGCAATTGGTCCCCACTATTCATCAGGATGACTTTGATCTCGCCTTGGTAATCGGCATCAATGACCCCTCCCAACACTTGAACTCCCTTCAATGCTAGGCCAGATCTAGGGGCAATCCATCCCATATGCTCTGGGGGAATTTGTACTCCAATCCCTGTTTCAATTACAGCAATCCCTCTTGGGTCTAATCTGATTTCCTCATGGGAATGCAAGTCTACCCCTGCTGACTCTGGACTTGCCCGTCAGGGAGCTAAAGAACCTGGGGTAATTTCCCAGTACACTGGGGTTTCTCTAACTGAATTGGGTTGAATCTGTAAAGCAGGAGTCATTAGCCGCATCAAAAGAGTTTCATGATCATTCACAGGCCTATTGTTTAGCACTTGCACTGCATCAACCATACGATCACGCCAGCCTGCTAAACTGCCATCTCCAGACTTGCGCAGCTGTTCTTTCAACAAACCATTCATCCGTTCAATTAATCCTGAAGCGGCAGGGTAATAAGGCACATGGTAGAGCCATCCAATGCTCTTCTCCTGACAATATCCTTGAATCAATTTGCCTTTGAAGTGTGACCCATTGTCACTTTGAATCTGCAAAGGCACTCCGTAATGCAATATGATCTGATCTAACAACTTAATGGTGTTCAGTTGTGTGGCACGCTTGCACTGCAAAACCATCATTTATCCTGAGTATGTATCCACAATAGTGCATGCATACTGACAGCCTTTACTGATTTGCAGGGGACCGATATAATCAATCTGCCAAATTTGACCTGGTAACTTTCCTCTTCGCAATGTACCCCGGACAATCTGAGGGATAGGCCTGTGCTGTTGGTGTTGGCACACTGGACTTTGCAAAATGATCGTTTTCACTAGCTCTAAAGGAATATTGGTTCCTCAAGCTTGTGCCCACCTGGTAGTAGCCTTTTCTCCAAGGTGCCCACATTTCTGGTGAGCCCACTTGGCCAAACCCTCCAAATCGTCTTCCTGAGCCTCCGCATCCACAGATGAAATCTTGGTGTGTTCATCTGCAACAGAATTAAACCAACGTTCTAATGAGTCTGTAGCACAATGCGCGTCCACATGATACACAGTGACTTCACTTTGTGATAACATTTCCGCAATATCTTGCCATAGTTCTTTTCCCCACAACTCTTTTGAATGAATCTTCCACCCATTCTTTTGCCAGGTTGGCAGCCACACTGCCAACCCATTTGTCACTGACCATGAATCCGTGTACAAATGACATCGACCAGGGGTCTCTTGTTTCAATGCCTGGTAAACTGCGAAAAGCTCTGCAAACTGACTGCTCTTCCCTTTCCCTGATGTTGTCAAAATCTTTTTTGTCTTGGGATTATACGACACCGCTTTCCAGTATCGCTCTGTTCCCACATATCGGGCTGAGTCATCCGAGAACCAGGCATGCTCTGTCTGCTCCACGGTCAAATCGCCATAAGGTACTCCCCATTTTACGGACGACTCGCGTTTTTCAGGCACTTCCGGTGGTATATAATCTGAGGGCAGTATGTTGGCTACTTGCTCATGTAATTTTGCAACTCCACCCTTCCCTGATTTGGCTCTGTCTTGAATGTACCATTTCCATTTAATTATGCTGGCTTCTTGAGCATGTCCTATTCTATGTGTTTTAGGAGAGCTCAGTACCCATTGCATAATCGGTATTTCTGGCCTCATCAATACATCATGGCCCACCGTCATTTGCTCGGTATCAACAAGGGCCGAATAACATGCCAGCAACTGCTTCTCAAACAGAGTGTATGAGTTACCAGCATCTGGTAATTTACGGCTCCAAAACCCCAATGGCACATGTTTCCTGTCTTGTTTCTGCCACACACTCCAGTTAGAATAATTGTCTTGCACAGACACATTCGACTCCACTTCGCCTTCCTTCAATGGCCATAGATCAAGTACCTGCTGCACGGTATCTTTTGCCAAATCAAATGCTTTTTGCTGCTCTTCCCCCCACTGAAACTCATATTTCTTTTGTGTTACTTTGTAGAGGGGGGCCAGTATCTGTCCTAAATGGGGAATGTGCTGCCTCCAAAACCCAAACAGCCCTATGAACTGCTGAGCTTGCTTTTTGTTCATTGGAGTGGTAAACTCAAGAATCTTCTGTCGGGGCTTTGGCACCATTTCTCGATGCCCATTATGCCACTGAATCCCTAGGAATATCACTGTCTCAGCTGGGCCTTGAATTTTGTTCGGGTTAATCTCCCACCCTTCCTTCTTCAATCCTTCCATAATGACTTCTAACTGATTTTGCACACTGCGCTCATCCTTGCCCTGAATCAAAATATCATCAATGTAGTGAGAGATTTGTATGTCAGGTTTACACGGTATCTTGTCTAAGTGCTCTGCCACCAGCCGGTGACAGATAGTCGGGCTATGTATGTACCCCAAAGGTAACCTTGTAAAGGTATACTGACGCCCGCTCCAAGAAATTGCAAACTGCTCTTGGCACTCTTCAGCAATTGGCACAGAGAAAAATGCATTGGCTAAATCTACCACTGCATACCAAGTCCCCTCAAACTTTTGGCCATTCTCAATCAAGGTAATGGCATCTGGGACCGCGGGCACTAAGGGAGGAGTGTGTTTATTCAACTCACGATAATCCACCGTCATCCTCCAAGACCCATCCCTTTTTTGACAGGCCAGAGAGGATTGTTCCATGCGGTAGTAATAGGGCGTAACACACCCGCCTCCACATACCCTTTGATGGTATCTGAAATTTCCTTGTGTCTATCCGCTTGGTTGCTACAGGCACCTGTACTGGGGGCATCTTCAATTTGCCTACGGTAATGGGTGTGCAGATCAATGCACTCACCCCAAACTGGTACGTTTTACCTCCAAGTCCCAAAGTCAACCCTTCCAGAATGTCAAAGCCAATTATGTACTCAGGTATCGGGACAATCAACACTTGGTATTTCTGCCTAGTCAAATTGCCTGTCATGATGCCTACCTCCAAGGAGCCAGGTCCGACCCAGCAACCCCAGAGGCAGGCATCATTTCCCCCAGGGAAGTGCCAGCGGGCCCAAGCTGGGGCCCTTTGGACACAGTCCTGGCGCCTTAGGCGCCAGGCTCATGTTGGACCCCTGTCCTGGCGCCTTAGGCACCAGGCTCATAAAGCTAGACATGTGTTCAAGTGTTTTAAGGTGCACTTACCTGATGCAGACCATGCTGCTACATCCAGGCCCTCTTGAGGCCTGAATGGAACTACTTTACCTATGGAACTACTTTCCCCTGGGTGTGGTCGGGGAAGGATACATACCTGATCGGTGGAAGGATACATACCTGGAACTTCTTCCAAAGCTATTTAAACCACGCCCGATCAGCAACTCACGCTTCGCGTTGTTCTGCTCCTCGCAGCTGGACGCTCACCGTGTCAGCTCCTGCATCTGGACTTCAGCCACGCCTGTCAGCATCCTGGGTCACCTGTTAAGAGAGAATTGGAGAGAAAGAAGACCTTACCTGCTAAATCTGCATCACGGAGACATCACACCGACAATCCTGAAAGGGAAGACATAATTTTAAAAGCATTTCGCTTCGATCGCTGCAACGCTGCATTTCACTCACCTTTCCTGGGCACCTCCATCTTCAGCAGCGATCATCCGGATCCGCAGCCACTTCCCAGAGCCTAGAGAGAAAAAGACAAGCACACAAGGTGAGAGAAGGAAGGGAATAGGAAAAGCTCAGTTTCCTTCTAAGACTTACCTGTTGGGTCATTCCCATTTCATTTCGGGTCCTGCCGCTTCCTGGCAATCCGGACCCCGGCCCCTAGGGGGAAAAAAGACAAAGACATTGAATGAGCGAATGCAAAGACATTACCCGAACGCTCATCCAGAATTTACCTGTCATTTACTGAAACTGCACGTTTCACTTCGGGTCGGCGCCATATCTCCGGCATTCCGAACCCCGGCCCCTAAGGGGAAAAAGACATAAGCGTTAGCGCTTGCTGCAATAAGACAATGAACATTATTATTAAGCTTGAACTTTTGAACTTGCTACAGAACTCGTACAGCGCCTTACCTGAATAGTTAAGCTTATTTGAACTCCCATCAAACCTCAATCCAGTGAAGTAACTGGGTTTCAACGTGTCCCTGCATCAGAAGCAGGATGGAGACCTCATCCTTCCAGACCCTAAGGTGAGACTTCACGGGGAATCGAGGAAGGGTATCGTGGAGGGTTGGAAGGGAGTGGGAGGCGTGAGCATTATTCCGTCAGTAGGTAATACTCTTTTCACGCACAGGGGAATATTCCTGCAAGCCAGAGAGTCCATCTTCAGAGTCCTGCGCTTCACCATTGAAGAAGCATCAGCACTCGAAGCCAGACCTGCGCCTCCGTGGGAATCAGGTGAGCGTGACATTGCCTATTTTCATCTCCACTTCAGTTTGTACTGCGGGTGTCTCCTTCCCCCCGAGACCTGTAATAGTAAATTGTCTGCCTTTGAATCGTGCTGAATTTCCATGAATCAGAGAGGCCTCCGCCCTGGTGTCTATCAATGCTCGCACCCCTTGCGTATTTCCTGGCCCCCAAAAAATCTTAACATTAACATGGGGCCGCCTATCAACTTTTATGCGAGCAGACGCTGCCGGAGCTTGGCCGTAACCCTAGTCAAATTTTGAATAAGTGTGACCTGACTCTGCCTCTAGCATTGCACTCACCACCTTCCTCAAATCAGCGTATGTTGGCTGGTATGGGGAAGGTGTCTCCCCATAGACCCTTCTTCTTGTTCTTCCTCAGGAGGAGCAGAAGGTGAGGTGTCCCCCTGTGGCTTGGCTACTACCTGTTTCTTAACCTGTTTATAGCGCTCTTTGGCTGCAAGCCCTCTCTTTTTGTATAGTTCATACATTACCCTAGTTTCAATGCCATCAATTTCTTCTTGTGGCACACCATCTTTTAACAAAGCCAAAAACATGTCTTTCCTGGACACTTGGGAGTCTCTACTATCTTGCCTCCTGCCTTCAGTTCTTCTCTCACACCCACTCTCTCTCCCGTGGCTTATTATCACTCTTGTCCCACTCCCCTAAATCTGCCAGTTGCCGAATGGCATCCACTACCTCATCAGTGGGTTTGCCTGTCATACCTACGAGCAAAGTCATAATGAAACTTTTGTATGCGGGCGGTGCAGTTCTGATCACCATATTTCTAGTTGAAACTGAGAGCGGCACAGCCCCCATGTGTCCTGGAGCATCTACGTGAATTGCCTCTTTCATAGCATGCTCTCTGACCTTTTGAATCGCCTCTTTCAAAGTATACCACTTTGTTTCCTCGCTAGGCCAATCTGTGGTAATGGGGTACTTACGGTTACATGCTTGGGCTGCTAGGTGCAACAAAGACACCTGTGAATCTTGGCCATTATCATCAGGGGGCAGCCCTGCCCTTAGGGCCTCCTGTACATTGGTGTCAGTTGACAAAGGTAGAAAACGCGGGGAGTCCGTAGAATCTACCAACAACCCCGCAGCGCCCCCATCTAGCAATCTCACCATCCATGTCAATAAAGTTTCCCCCGATTTTTGCCTCAAACGAGTAATGATTTCCCCAACCTCCTGCTGGGTGTAATCCTCCAGCGTGGTTAAATCCACAACCCCGCCCGCAGGATTCTGCGGGTGGGGCCCGGTTTGCTGTCTTTTAACTGGCTTAGCCACCACTGTCTTCTGATTAAATTCTGCTTTGGGATCTGACTCATTTGCCGAGCTGCTCTCTGGGCTTGCTGAGTCAAAAATGTCTCCATCCCACTTATCAGGGTCCCAATCCATGCCTGCGGTAGCGATTACAGCTGCCACTTTTCTTTGGTTGACCCCTCCCTGCCTTTCCTATACTTATACCAGGCTACTCTGACGGCTGCCCTCTCTGCCACAGCCTGATATTTATCAGCTTTATCTTTACAAAGCTTCACCTGCATCTGCTGCATCAACGCAATTTGCTTTCCTGCAGCCAACTCTTTTTCTAATCTTGAAATATTCTCTTTAATTTCCTCATTTCTCTGATGCATTTTCCTATAGGCATGCAGGAGGACCCAACCCCGCCTACCCAGCGCGGTGCATTCCTTTCCCCTCTCTACTGAAACCTGTTGTAAACAAGACATTACATCAGACGGATCAGCGTTTCCCAATCCATGATCCCATGTTTCACACAGTCCCGCTCCGCACGCCCATACCTGGGCTAATTTATCATATGGGCCTTTAGCCCAACCTGGAATGATGACATCTGGAGATTCACCGCCAGCGGGAAGGCCCTTTTTCCTGAACAAGCTATTCATCATTACAGTAATTGGCAAAACCTCTTTTTTCTTTCTCCTTTCAACACTGCAGTTACTCGTGCAGGCACGTGCACACAAAAAAAAACAGATTAACACAGCCCAACACTCGCTGCCAACTGAAAACAATCTTTCGCCTGCAATGAAAGCAAAGCCTATCTGTGTTTACACAGATTCATTCTTTGATATTTGGAAACAATTCATCACAAATACCCTGCTCACAGCGCCAGAATGTTTCGCTCTCCAAATGTGCATGGACATCACATTTCTCGAACCTTCTAGCAATGCGCTTGCGCATTGATAAGTGACCTTTGGTTGCCAGCTGGGTCAACCGACAGTAACCTCAAGGAGCAAAGCGCTTCCCTCCTCTCCTAGGAACAAACGCCACGGAAAACAGTTCCATAACTCATAGCAAGACATAACAAAACCAGCTTTCCCAGCAGAATGTCCTTGACTGGCTGCATACCAGGTTTGGAAAGCATGTTTTTTCAGCAAAGCAAATTCAGCTCTCAGCAAAGTAAGTACAGCTTTTCACTAAGGCATGGAATAAATATCCATTATGGCTCGGAGTGCCCCCAGAATGCACTGCGCACCAGCGCCATGTTTTAGCTCAAGCATAACACAGGGGTGTCACCCGCTCCCCATGTTCAGTATTTTTGTTCTAGGGTGGTTGCAGAAGTGTGTTCCCCTTTTTCCTCTAAATTAGAGGCGGGGACAGAAAAAAAAGAAAATAATGAAAAAGGGACCCTGTGGAGTCAGATCGGACTTGCGTTAGAGGGACGGATCTGGCACCGCAGGGTTGCAGGGGAAGCGGCAGCGACCAAGCAGTTAAGTAGGGGAGGGGGTGGGGTGGTGGTGATAGGTACATTTTGGGTTGTTTGGCTGAAGTGCAAATCAATTTGCAACGAAATTGACTATGGTCAATTCCGCCGCAAATAATTACACTTCGGTCAAACAACCCAGAACACCATTCAAGGCAGCTGGTCAGCGCACAATTTGCGCTACAGCTCAAGCCTGTGGAAATGCGCCAGTCACCTTTGAGAATAAGGTGACCTGCTCATTTCCAAAAATGGGTTGTCTAAAAATAGCATATCCTCTGTTCTTTTTTTAAATGCCCCATTTTTTGAGGAACTGGGTCAAATCTACATTTAAAAAAAATAAAAAAAATGGTTACACTATGAGAGAGAGAGGGAGAGTGATGGGTGAGATGTGAAGTGATAGACAAGAAAGCAGAGGGAGAGCAGTGGGTCAGAGGAGGAATCAGTGCACAAGAGAGCAGAGGAAGCAGTGATGCGGTGGACCAGAAATCTGAGAGCGAGCAGAGGTACTGAAAGTAGAGGGAGCGTGTGGTCAGTGAGCCAGAACGCAGAGAGGAAGCGGTTGGCCAGAAAGAGGCAGTGAGCTGCAGATTGGGAAAAAGGATGAGGGTAGAGTGTGACAGAATGGGAGAGGATGCAGAAGCAGCACAAAAGAATGAAGGACTGTATATTGCGGGAGGAATTGTAGAGTGTATGGTGTGAGTTGGGAGTATGATTTGGAGTGTGGCAGGGGCTGGGCAGTGAAAATTGTGACTTGACAGTGTGACATAGCACGTGAGTATTTGTATGACAGAGTGAGAGGTTAAGGAATGCAAGTTGTGATTGAGAGTTGGCAAGATGTGTGTTGGTGAGAGAGGCGTGTGGGTGTTTGGTGGATTGGAGAACATAGAAGGGGAATATTTTCAGCATTACAACTGATAATGATCAATTTAGTTAATACTATTAAATAGGCATGAACATTAAACCAGCAATGTAGCCAAATCAAACACTTTTCTGCCAAGCCAGAGACATCTCGGACTCTTCCTATTAAATTAATACAAAAGATACATAATAATGATACCCTGGCTCTCTTGTAGCCTTGCACTCTGCCTATTTCCTGCAATGTGGCAATCTTACACCCTCCAGTTAATACAAAATCTCCCACAAAAATGCTGCAATAAATTAAGGTTTGTGCTGCAAAATTTGCCATTTCATGCTGCAAAATTTGCCATTTCATGCCGCAAAATCCTGGAAGGTCTGCATAATGGGCAAAGTACCTCATCTGCCTCTTTTCTGGAGCCGTGTCCTTTAACTTTAAAGAAGTGTCAACTGTCAGCAGTGGTTTTCATCATAGTTCTATTTTTCCTTGCTGGTGATGGATTCAGAACCAAAATGATAATGTCATCACTGCTCTTACTATCATGATTATAGTACTAGTGTGTTTCTACCTGTGTGATTGTTTTCTGTCCCTTGTTCTCCAAATTTACTTATGCTACCCTATTCTCTCTTGTTCTCCAAGTTTACTTAACCTTCCCATCCAGTGGCGGCTGGTGAGTTTGAAACCTGGTGGGGCGTAAGCCTACACCACCCAAGGGAGGTGCGGGGGGGGGACCCCGTGAAGCTTTTTGAAAAATGGCCTACACAATGTGCTGTTTTTCTATATTCCTACAGTCCCACTACCAGCACTTGACACCGGATGTCTGCACTTACCCTCGCACTTGCCAACAGCTGGCCGTACTTTACTTATTTTTTATTTATTATTTTATCCCATGTACTGCACTTTCCCCCTCCTTCCCATGCACTTGCGGGATCTAAATGACACCTGGCCTAGTAGGTAGAATAGTTGTCTGTCTTCCCTCTGTTCCCCCTCCCTTGCCTCATTGCGCCGTGAAACACTTGTGTATAGGCGCGTTATAAATGCCATATCATATTCATAACCAAGGGTCAGGTGTGTGGATTCATGGCCCTGACCTGCGCTCGAGGTTGCCTGCGAGCTTTGGGGCTTCAGAACAGTTGTAATGTCCAGCACTACCATCAAGTGGCAGCAGCAAATAGCACTACCAGCAACCCCTAGAAGTGCACAGTAATGCAACCAAGCACCAACCAGCATCCAGAACTGCCATCAGCCCCATGAAATACACTGCACAGCAATCTAGCAGCATCAAACCTCACTATCCTCAAGCCAAGTGACCAGCATTGCCATTGAGCTCCAGAAGCACCACACAGCACTACCATGGACTGCCAGCACCACACAGCGCTACCTTGGACTGCCAGCACCACAAAGTGCTATGTTCGACAAAAGCAGCATACAGAGAAGACAGAAGCCTTGGCTCCCTTAGCTTCCGAACACTAAACCTGCAGCCACGCGTAAAGTGGTCTCGCCAAGCAACGGGGACCGCACAATGGTGTACATTGCCCTTCCCCCCTTCTCCCGTGCATCTACCACCCGCCTCACGCCCGCACAAATCAAGCAAAACTGTTGCAAATCCCCCCCCTCCTAACCACCACACCCCGAATGTCATAGCAGAGGGATGAATCCGTCTTCCCAAAACTGCAGTTCTCAGGGAGCCGGTCCTCTGTTTCTAATAACGAGAAGCAGAAACACGAAAAACCCCACTTCTGATGGTGACAGGAAGGCACCAGGGCCGGAACAGCAGGGTACCTGCAAGGCACAGAGGTGTCGGAAAGTGCCTTTTAAAGAAATACTTTCAGAAAAAACTAGCCATACTAAATATGAAACATCACTAAACTCGGATAATGATTTATTTCTCCACATTAATTTCTCTTTAGGATTTTGAGTTCTATATAAGATATCACACCGGTTTGTTTAAAATAAAAGTGAAATATATGTATATATGTTTGCTATGTATTAGTTCTTACCAAATCGGTACATGCTGTAAAAAACCACATAAAGCCCGGAAAACACTAGGGAGGTAACTCTCAAAACGAGTCTATCGACTTGTACATTTCATTTCATTTTTCATGTATTACATGTGTAGAGTGCAGCCGCCAGAGCGCTATACAAGATAATATGGTACAATAATTAGATACAGACAATCAATGACCCAAAAGGGAAGAACTTTAGCGCAGGGGTGTTGCTAGGTCCGGAAAAGATCTGACTACGCTGATGTAGGTACTGTCGGGACTCAGGCCTAGCTTGCGTTTTGGTTTGTAGCCCATGACCTTCTATCCAGGGCTACAACCAAAAGACCCGGTGTTACAGCAGTCCCACCAACACGTGTTCCAATCCCAGCACTAAATGTCTGTAGCCTCGTTTTCATGTAAGCGGTCCCTTCCCTAGGGCCTTCTGAAGCTCTTGCTTAACGGGGAGCGCTTGCCATGCACTGGCAGTAGAACCCATCAATGCGAAAAACTGTATGCCAGTGTGTGAGGCCTCTGATGGTTGGAATCAATATTATGGTTTTATTTGTGTCACCGGCGGTGACACAATATAAAACCATAAAATTCATTCCAATCATACGGCAAAGTGGCTCAATCAAACAAAGCAAAGCGGGCGGGCGAGAGAATACACCGCCGAACCCCCATTGCAGACTTGCAAGTTGCAGTGTATGCTCCTCCCTAAGCTTGTAGGCCTGAACTTACAAGCTTAAGCATACACTGCAAGTTGCCAACCCTGAACACGCGCTGCGGCCCAGGCCCACAGAAGTACACGAGTCATGACCATGCAGGCCGCAGTGCATATTCGGAATCACTGAATCAGGCGGCCCGCGGGCAGGATTGGATTGATTCAGCAACGCAGACTGTGCAGCAGAAATTAAACAAGCAAGTTTCTTTAACTTACTGCAACCCCGAACACGTGCCGTGCCCGTGCCGCAGCCCACACAAGTACATGACCAGCATTGTGCGGGCCGCAGCACGTATTCAGGCGGGCAGGATTCAGTCGCAGTTACTATTAAATTAACTTACTCTCTTTGTTAATCAATCTACCTGGGTGCTGGGCGCTGGACTCCGTCAGGAGGAGGGCAGGCAGCAGGCGAGCCGAGGCAGCACGTCCGGTGATCAGTCTCGTCTGTGGATGTGCCTGGTGGTGAGGTCCCTGGCTGGAAGAAGTCCACGTCGACCAGCAGCTGAGCAGCAACAGGGCCCTTGGAAAGAAAGAACTAGAAGGAAGGCGAGGCACCTTGTGCCCATGACCCGACTCCACCCACCACACACAACACACGGATTGTCATTGGCTGGCAAACAGCCAATGACAATCCATCCACAACTTGTTGCTATGGCCCACAAGGAGGAAAGGACACTCTACGCTGTTTGCGTAGAATGCCAAAGAGTGCAGGGTCACCCCTCCAGTGCCTCGCCAGCCTCTTCAATGGGCGAATGGTTACGTAGAGTGCGTGGAGCTACGAGCTCCACGCACTCTTCATTGCCGGAAAAGCTACTAAATCTGGACGCGCCCCACCGCAGTAGCAGGCGGCAGGCCTGGGCCAGGCCAGCAGCCCAGGCTGCAAGGCCTCGCAGAGCGGCAGATTAATAAATAAATAATTACTTCCCTATCTGACGCCGTCCCTGGCATCAGATAGGGGAGGCCCCACCTCATGCATCCCTCCCAGGGGTCAGATGCCCCTTCCTATGAGCAGATATCTGCCCCCAGGGTGGGTTGCATGATGTGGGGCCCTCTATTTGGGGTGGAGGGGGGGTGAGGGTCACCCCCTGTTGCAGTACATCATTCGCTGCCAATTTAGGGTGCCCCTCAGCCCCCCTAAAATGCAGCCTACGATTTTGTATTATTTTTTTTGTTTACCCAAGTTCGCTTGGCTCAGATGGCCACATTAGTGTGCCAATCTGCCCCCAGGGTGCCCAAACCCTACTGCCCCATCTATTGGGGGGCCTGTCCCACCATTTGTGGTGGCCCCACCCCAAATGGAGGGCCCCACCTCATGCAACCCTCCCTGGGGGCAGATAGGGGGCCCCTCCTCATGCATCCCTCGCTGGGGTCAGATGCCCCTTCCTAGGAGCAGATATCTGCCCCCAGGGAGAGTTACAAGGGGTGCCCCCCTTTCTACTTCGGTTTGGGGGGCACCCCCCCTTCATTCAGTAAAAAATCCATGGTGGCTAGTGTCCCCCCACCCCCACCCCAACCCCTTTTCCCATCATTTCATTTTTTTTTTTTACATTCCCTTGGGGCAGATGGTCAGCCATCTGCCCCAGGGTTCACATGCATGTGCCCCCATGCTTTGGGGGCCAGGAGGGGGGAGAGGGCTGCTTACTTGAAGCCCCCTTCCCCCCAACTCACAAACTGATCCATGATGGTCTAGTGGGTTGCTGGTCACAGATCGACCACTCTGCGCCGATCCGTGACCAGCAATGCCTCATATATGTTGTGTCCTTGGTAGGGGGAGAAACTCCCCTTTCCAAGGACACCACTTTTTGCCATATCCCTGGTGGTCTAGTGGGCCCCAGGGCCCCAAACCCCCTCCCACCTCCCCTCTTCCCTCAATGTTTTTTTTTCTTTCTTTTTCACCCCTGGGGGCAGTGATCATCTGCCCCCAGGGGTCTCTGGCACTGTGGCCCCATGCTTTGGGGCCACAGGGGGAAGGGGGCCGCTTACCTAGTAAGCAGCTCCCCCCACCCCCTGCGTCACAAACGGATCTGTATTGATCCGGTGACATTGCTGCCCGCGGATCGCACGCCCTGCGCCCGGTCCGTGGGCAACAATGCCACACAATGGGTATCATTGTAAAGGGGAGAATCTCCCCTTTCCAACGATACCCACCTCAATCTCCGGCTTGAAATACAGCCGGAGATCGAGGCGGAGCAAGAAGGGCTCTTACCTTCTCTCTTCCCCGTAGCAGCCGAAAATGGCTGCTGCGGGGAATTTGCTTTCAGTTTCACGCCAACGTGCTTTACGCATGCCGACGTGAAACTGAAGGTAATCCAGCGCCCTGGCAGTGAGGGGGGACCTCCCCCTCACATAGCCCGGGGGTTGGATTACAGCTTTGCTCGATCCCTGCTTTGCACGGATCGAGCAAAGCAGAGTGCCAAAATCGACGAGCCGGCTCGTCGGTGGCAACCTGGAGCGCTTTCCACTGACGAGCTGGCTCGTCGGTGGCACTTAAGGAGTTAATGCGTATAAGTGTAGATACTTGAAAAGGGTAAAAAAATATTCACAAAAACAGGTTTATTTGGGGGGATATGGTTGTGGGTTTTCTTTTTCTTTTAGTTGCAACACATGGTACATCATCTTTAGCCCAATTATCTGGATTTTTACTGTCCATGATTTGTCTTAAATTTTGAATGTCCTTTTTCATTGATTGTATTTCTTGTTGAATATTAAATAATAGTTCTTTTAGTTCTGTTAAGGAATCCATCATTATATTTGTGGGTACTTGTTCTGGTGCTTCCTGTTTGAATCTTCTTGAGACTTGAATGATTTCTTCATCTGTTTGAAAATATTTGAAATATATTTAAACAATTGAAGATATAATACACTTTAAATATATTTGTGTTGGCTGCATAGACATTTAAAAGCAGTTAGATACACTACATCTGTTTGGTGACTGATGTACGTTCAATAACATATTATTGGTAGTCTAATTTTAT
This sequence comes from Ambystoma mexicanum, assembly GCF_040938575.1. Classification (NCBI taxonomy): domain Eukaryota; kingdom Metazoa; phylum Chordata; class Amphibia; order Caudata; family Ambystomatidae; genus Ambystoma; species Ambystoma mexicanum. Next base: position 1,212,068,754 of record NC_090931.1, read on the forward strand.
ATAAATATAAAGAATGTACTCACAAAATCCTGAATGTGATGTATTTTATATTTTATTCTGGTTCCTTTTCTTGAGTATGTTGGGCAGGAGCTTGTGCCTTCCTGTTCCACCCCCCAAGTTCTTTACAATTAGGCAAGACTAGTGTTGACTGTTTCTAAGCACTAGAGCACTGAGAAAGCTTTGTTCATGCAAATATAATCACACACACAGACGTGGCCAGGCACTACATGAAGATAGTATTTAAATATAAGGTGTAAATAACTATTAGCTGAATACACTTGTAAATGTTATTCCATTTAGTTTTAAAACCTCAACGCACGACAGAAGGAGGCCATGTGCCAAAAGGAATGCTGCCTGTGTTAAAAATAGACTACAGGCATTGCTGTGGGGTTCACTGGCAGGCCAGCACGTAACTCAGCACATAATGCACAAGTATGGAAAATAAGGTTTTAAGGGGAATTACTGGGCCAAATAAATATATGAATATAATGAGTGAAGTATGGAGAGCATGACGGAAAAATGTGTTTATATATAAATGTTCATGGGTAGCAAAATGATGGGAAATTAAGCTAATTGCACTTGTTCAATTCCTCGAAAAAATTTCTCTGGAGACTGAACCAGTGAGTTGAACCGGTTTTGGTTTGAAATGGACTTGACTTTTCATCTTGAGCCAGAAACCACAAAAAAACCCATAAAAAGCATTTTTCTTTTCTTTGATCTTTTCCCTTTCCTTTTTTCCTTGTTTTTAGATATTGTTGTTTTGCTGTTTTTCTTTAGTGCCTAATTGGTTTTAAATGTTGCTTTACATATTGATTTAAAACACATTGCTAAAAAATTGTATTACAATTTAAATGCAATAAACAAATAAAAAAGAATTAAAAAATGTAAGCTACAGTGTATTTTTGCATAGGCTAGGGATATGTAAAGTAGTATGCCCTAAGCGGAATCCCAGCCACAAAGGAAGGAAGCAGCATCTCTTGTTAGGGAAGAAGGACAGTTTTGGATTGAGCCATGCCAGTATCCAGTGGCCAAGTCAAGAGTATTTAAGCTCCCTGTCTGGCACCAGTCTGCAGGAGCTTGGAACGGTTAGGGACAGAGTGTTGCTCAGGGAGCAGAGTTCTTTGCCCCGCCATCCTAATTTCTGTAAAGATTAAACTTGTTGTCCTTTCAAGATAAGACTATTGGCCTTAATTTCCTAGAGGGGTGAACTTTAATCTGATGTGAGCGTGATTAGGGGTACTTTTATAATTAAGGGGGTACCCCTGTAAATTGGGTTACCTTTCAAGTATCTTCTTTTTTGATTTGTTGCTCTGTAGGATAATTTTCCATTGTACTGTGATAGGCAAAAAATACTGCTCGTCACCTTGGATTTTAGAATTAGCAATGGAGGAAGATTGCATGAGGAGAGAAGGTGGAATTTCTTGTATTTACTTTCTGGTTGGTTGTTTGTCTGTGTGGTGGGTTGGTGCCAATGGGATGTCAAGTACCTCAGATGCTGTTGAATGTTGAACCTATCAGAGTATGTATTTTTTTGAGTGATGTTTATATATGCCAATAAAACTGTAAATTATATTGTATTATAATATTAAGAGTTTTTCTATATAGTACATTTTATTGTTTACGGGTGAGGTGTACTTTTAGGAAATAGTGCTGTTTTTGGGGAGTATTTATTGTTTCATTGGATATTTGAAACATGGAGCCAATTTCAGAAGGAGAGAAATCTCTTTGTTCGGAAGACTAAAAGATTTACGGATTTTAACAATGCGGTTAATGGGGATGTTGAGGACATCAGTGATGAGTTCTCAAAGCATTGTCCTAAAAGGTTTTTTTGGTTTTATAATATTATTTTAGACAGAGTGTTTGAAATGAGAGGTATATGCTGCAATTGTGGAGAAATAGGGAGCACAGGTTTTTTTTCTCTTTGGGAAAGTAAAATGAATTAATCATCTAAAGAAAGAGCAAAGACTAGTTTTTCTAATTTTTTTTAATCATCGTAGAGGTGAAGAGTATTTCTCTGAATGAAAACATATTTTTTGGTGATATGTTGGTAAAAGAACCCAAAGGCTTTTTTAAGAGCCACCCGGTGAACTTTTTAAGTATATTGGAAAAGGAAAATACCTGTGATGCCATTTGTCTTAAAATGGCGCGGTTACTATGGCAGCCATTGAAACATTGTGTCCTGTCAGATGTATTATAGCAACAGGTACCAAGCGTAAGATGGGTTATAGCCGCAGGTACGATCAAGTAAATGGCACGTTGTGTATTTTTGGCGGGTGTAGCCGCGTTAATAAATATCACCTATGCCGTGGGTATAACGATTCCAATTTATATGCATTGATCATGTTGCTCCATTGATTTTACACTACACAATTTCACTTGGGTTTCTGCTTCCATGCCCTCATCTGTACCTTTATGTTGTGTGAATTGTTACAGCTTGTCAATATGTCTTTTTGAATCTGTAAAAATATTATGGGTAGCCGCAACTACTGTAGGTTGACTCAATCCACGGGTATGAACGCTCCAAGTGCATGTCGTACTTTGTGGCAGTCTTTGATAGCCGCAAGTATGAATCTGTTTGCTGTACCCACGATTATAGCTGGTTGTATTTTGGTGCAGTGATCGTATTATATTATGGATGTTTCCCCTCAGATTTGTACATGTGTTTCTGTTTGGATGTTCTCACCTGACGGCTAATGTAAACTGATTTTGAAATCTTTGTAATATGTCTTTTGAGTGCATTTGAAAAATGTATGTGTAACCGCGTCTATAGGTGGGTTTTCATTGTGTAACCGTGGTTATAGCCGCGGTTCTGTTATTTGGTAAAATTATGAACAAATACGATTTTTTTTTAATATAGTGTGTAAATATTGTATAAAGTATTTTTTGAAGGATTGTGTTGGGGTTTATTGATTGATATAGGTTGTAATAAAAATGTGTTCAGCATTTTGTTTGCTTTCTACAGTCCTCTTTTTGTGCTATTGATTTGGGAAAGCTATGAAATTGACCTTTTCTGTGAACTTTTGACAGTGTGATCCAAGAACTGAGAGTGTGCACCTGTTCTGTGTTTGGCTATGGTGAAGATCTATTCATTATTTGGAGCAGCTGAAGGTGAGTGATCGTGTGTTTTTATGTTTTATGTACATGTTGAATTGTATTTGTAAGATAAATGAAGTATGTTTTAGGTGCCTCATTTGGTCAAGTTTATAAGTATTGTTTGCAAAGTAGATTTTCCATATTTTACTTCAGTGTTTTTAGGAGAGTAATGAAGCAGTATGACATGTTATACTATAATTATGTTTGACAGAAAATAGATTTCCAAATAAAGGTTGTTTCTCAGTGACATTTGAAGATGTGATATGAATGAGGGTGCAAAAGAAACCTTAGTGTGAACCAAGCAGTATAAATCTACCCTTGACAAATATTGTGGCTGTGTGTGTGCTCTGCAGTTGGATATTAAGCTGTTTTGTTTGTGACCCTTTATTGGTAATTTTCTACTGTTAGAATTGTGGAAGTGTGAAATTATGAAGTGGAGAAATTGAATTTATAGTGGCTAATCCACTAATCTGCTAGAGCCATTATTTTACACAGCATGCAGTGTTAAACTTCCCTCGCATCTATTATCACCCATCAATCGCACCTTTTAAGGGACAACAGTCCTTACTCAGGTGCTCCTGTGTCTGGATCATCAACCTCTAATCGGTTTATTGAAAAGAGATTGAAATAAAGCTGAAACTGGCGGTGCTGGTGGAGCAAACGTTCTTCTCTAAGTGGCTGAATTTTAATTGTTTACCTGTTCATTTATTTATTTCAGCTGTCAATGCATAGAGGTGGGCATCTATGGCAAGCACCTGCTCACCTTGCATCACAAATATGCTCCACTTTCACTCCTTTCCCTCCTGCTTCCATTTTCTCCCATACAGCAGTATTTTTGCTCTCCTTTTTCCTTACTAGCAATTTCCTATCTAGTATCCCACTCTTTCTTGCTCTTTTTTAATACTGTCATCCTCTGTTCTTGCCGCATTCCCTTAATCCTCCTCTTGCCTTTTCTTTCTCCATTTCTGTGCCAAAGGTTCTTTGTTATGAAGATACCACTCGCTTCCTTATTTTGCTGCTATACTCGCCTGACTTCCTTCAATCAATTTTTCACTCTCTTATTTGCTTACCCACATCACACCAGTTTCCTTTATATTGCTGTCCCTTCACTGCTTATTCATCAATCACTTGCCTCCCTTCTCTCCCTTTCTCATCCATCCCTCACTCTCAATTTCTCCCTGACTCTGTATTATTTTGCATTCTCCTTCCACTCCTGAACCCCCCCCAGGTCTTTATTTCCGCGCCCGTTCATCCTCTTCACCCTGCATTTCCCCTCACTCTTGTGCCTTACTAACTATTGCCCGATTCTCCTGCCCTTGTTCATTCTCTGTACCCATTCACCTTTTACCCTCAGCTATCTTCATTCAATCACTGTATCTCCTGCCTTCCCTCACTCTCAATCTCTCCCGCCTTCCCTCACTCTCAATCTCTCCCTCACACTTGTGCCTTCCTTCATTCAACACTCTCCTGTCCCATCAGTGTTCATGTTACCTGCCCCTTTCTCCCTCACGATCCTGCCCTTATTACCTCTCCATTTCCATTCACTGCCCTGTGGATCTGGAGGAGATCAGGAGATGGTGGGTTGGTAGTTGGAGTTAAGGGGTCTTTCAAGTGCCACGAGCACCACCCACAAAAAAGATAACCCCTGGTATTTTTGAGATAGAAAGGTGAACTCCTTTAAGTTTCTGATGTTCAATGACATTTCAAGTGTGTGGGGTAAGAACACCAGGGACATGCAAAAATGGTTCTTCATGCTGTAGGAATTATCCTGTGATATCACCTCCTGTAATGTCCCCTCCCATTGCCTTGAACCCTATAATTTCCAACATTAGCTTCAGGCTTGATCTTTCAATATTACTACCATTAACAGCAAAACGTGGCGAGGGGGTCCAGCTGTCTCTAGCTAGAGTCAGACCCCCCAACACAGAAAACTGTTAAAAAACAACAAAAGTATGATTTTTCCTTAAAGTTGATCATTGTGCAACCCTGCCCACTCTAGGCTCAACCTCCATGACCCTCCTCAATGGGGCCCTCTGTAATTTTTGCCCACTTGGCCCTTTGCCCTAAATCTGCCACTGCCCCTGCCATGGATAAGGAAAAGGAGCAGGCTACCTGCCAGCGTTGGAGCCTAAGAGTGGTAAATCATGATCATCAAAAAAACTGTGATGTGGCCCTAGCCAGTCAGTGCCTGGCCCTCCTCGGTCCAGGCCAGACCTGGCATTGGAAGTCAGTAAACACTACACTGAAGATGTGTTTATTATGCATGTGTGAATGGGAGGAATCATTAAACAATGTCTACAGCTTCCTAAATATAAGGCCACTCCGTTCAGCACACAATTGAAGGAACCACAGCTGCTGTACTTTTGATCAGCCTGTGACAATAAAATATGGCTGAGTTTCGCCTGTCTCTGTAATGGACTGTTAACAGCAGTGAAATGCTCTGAACGCAATTTGATTTTAATGTCACTGGATGTTTAGTTCTTTACAGCAGAAACAAACGAGCTTCAATTTAAGTAACCTTTACAGATGGTTTCTCCTTTGCACCGGATGTACACGCAAAGATTTGTTTTGGTTTCTCCCATCCACGAATAGTCGTAAATGTGTTGCACAAAGAAACTCAAGCTGAAAGCATAACACACAATGTAAATTGCAATCTCCAAGTGAGAGTACTTCCATGTAGAAGTAGAGAGAAGTGTTCTGATATCAGAAAAATTCAGAAGCAATTGCCTGTCGGCTTATCCGGGAAGAAGAACTCAAGTAGCAATGATGTTATCTCCCTTTTATATAAATGAAAATAACAAGCAATGATTGCCCGAGACGTGAAATTCCTGCTTGAATAGGAACTTGAGCGCAGTGTAGCATACTGCATGGCGCGTATTGCCTATTCCATGTGTGACCTTGACAGGGCAATTAGTATGAATGCTGTGGTGTGAAATAAAATTACAGACATGAGGGTTTCCCCTTTTGGAATAGCTTTACATTCGCCATTTTGTCTGGTGGGTCCTGTGTTTTGCTCTGTCCAACCTCAGTTCCCCTAGTTCACCTGTAATCGTGGCATCAGATAGTCTGATGTAAATACTCTCTGCTGGCAGGAGTAGTAAACAGCCATTATCCTAAAAGGAGCTGTTGTTGCCCCTCTTATTCTATCCCTCCACTATACTGAAGTTAATTTGGGTTCAAAAGATAACTATTGTGTTTGTGTGTGAACAAGTACTGCTGAGCAGTGATGGTGCAGTGCAATTATGAATAGACAGGAGGTGCAGTGCTTGGTCTCGTGTTTGTGTTTCTTCTGCCCAAGCACTTTATTTGTACTATTGGCGAAGTACAGGGGTCACTTATCGGCATGCATGCCTGTGGGTGTGCGCATCTGTCGCTCCTACAGCATATGAACAGGGCCTACTGTATCTGCTGAACACAACATACCTCCCAAAGTTGAAAAGGAGACATGAAGATGTAAGTCCACAACATAGCCATCTGGTGGTTTCAGTTCTTGGCATTGTGACGATTCTAAGGATGTCCTCCCTTCTCCCCTAGGGGGAGACCTTTCCCATGGGGCCAGGGTGGTGCGTCAACAGTACAATAGTCCCCCTGTGGGTGGAGCACTGAGGGAGGATCACATGGAGAAGGAACCCCGTTATGGTATTGGGGATGACCATTCTCAGAGAATGCGGTATATCCCCACTTCAATACACCCAACCCCTTCTCCAACTGAGTGGACGAAATAGATGCAGTGGATGAAACGGATACAGTAGACGGCACGGAAAAGATGGAGTTGATGAAACAAAGGAAGTAGATAGGAACAGATGGAGTGGATGGGACAGGTGGAGTGGATGGGACAGGTGGAGTGGATGAGACAGGTGGAATGGATGGAACAGACAGAGTGGACTGTACACGTCGATCGAACGGATGGAGCGGATTGAGCGGATGGAACACATAGAACGGACGGAATGGATGGAACACATGGAACGGATCGAATGAACAGGAAGGATAGAGCGAATAGAACGTATCGAATTAACAGGATAGAATAGACTATTAGATTAAATAGATGTAACAGATGAAATGGATGAACAGACGAAGTGGAATGAACAGACAGAGTAAATAAAACGGATAGAATAGATGGCACTGATGGAGTACTCAATCTCAAGTGCTTTACTGATAACGACCATCCACACTACCACGTTTACTCTCTCCTATACACCACCACTCAACTAGAACACAGCGATACTATGACACATTTGGTATAGCTGTTCTCATACTAACACCCGCCACATACTCCTCATCATCCTAATTAAACACAGCTAGCACACACTGCTAGCTTATGCGTCTTCTCAGGCATCACGCAGCCAGAAATCAATCTGGGTGTCCACCCTCCAGAATTGAACACATACAACTGACCACTCCACCACCACACCTACCGCTAAGAAGCAGCTATCATGCAACTGCCACACCGGCTGCACACATATCGTGTGCACCCACGCACCCTATGACTCTCTCTCTCTCTACTGACTTGCACTGCGGTTCCCGAGGGCGTTCAATCTACCAGCGCTTTGAGATCATAACAATGATACATAAGGTGCTATATAAATGCCAAATAACATAACATAACACCAAATCCACCTGCCCCTTTGTAGATCGAGCCAATGTGTTATATTGTCAAGTCAGTCAACCTAATTTACTTGACAAGACTAAAATACCAGAGAATACAAAGTATGTTACGTATGGTTTTAAAACGAGTACTGTGAAGATGATGATGATGACCGGGAGTCCGAGGATCACTCTAGAGAACCAGAGTGAGCGGTCTATTTTCTCACTGTATGTGGTTGGCCCGAAGCAATACAATAATCCAGTGTGTGAGTTTAAAGGCAGCACAGCTGCAAGGCTAAGAGAGGCCTATCCTCTGTGGAGGAACTGCAGGAGCCGTGCACCAGGCGAGCAGAAGAGAGCAGAAAGGGAAGCTGTGAACAGAGGAGAAGGAAAACCCGAACATGGTTCAGAAGAGGACTATTCAGGCTGATGCTGAGTCGAACATCTGGGTGCCCGAGGATGCACAGCCAGGAAGAGTCAGATGTCTGCAGAGCCGCTGCAGACCCTGACGGATACCTGAACGCTACCAGAGCCTCGAGAACGGACGCAGCTGCTTGGGAAATGCTGGCACCTGCACGGAAGAGACAAACAGTAATGCAAGTTACCCGTGAGGTGCCAGAGGTCCGGGGGAAGCAAGGGGGTGAAAGCAGAAGCTGGAATGAGTGTCTGAGACCCTGACAAGAGATTGCAGGTCTGGGCCCCACCCCAATATGGAAGTCAAAGTATATGAGGGTCTGAGACCCTGAGAATAATCAAGCTAGAGAAAGAGGAATCGTATGTTTGGTAGGCGATTGGACCAAGCAGATACGATAATGAATTGCAAGTCTGGAACCCGCAACCATATGAGAAGGCAAGAAAAAGAGAGTCTGGGACCCTGATTGTAAAGGAAGCAAACAAAGAAGACTTATCTGCTTGGCAGGGGAGTAAACCAAGCTGATACAACACTGGGACCTGCACCCATATGAGAGACAAAAATCTAAAGTAACAAAGAATAAGAGGATCTGGGACCCTGAGAAAGAGAGACAGTCCATGAGAGGACAGTTGCTTGGCAGGAGAGTAAACCAAGCTGTTCCGAATATTGCAATTCTGGATTTGCACACACATGAAAAGTTGAGACTAAGAGGATCAAGAACCCTGGAACTGAAGAGGACTAATTAATGAGAAAGGAAGGAAAGTAGAATAAGATGTCATCTGGGAAAAGAAGCACAATGCTAGCCTTGGAGTGTTATATTTGTGAACATTGTTTATTTTATCAGTTTGATTACCCGAGAGAATGGCAACTTTTAAGTTGGTTGGAACTATCATGAACACTTTTTTCTTTTGGAAGAGATCATTCTTGCGCAGTTGATGTAAGCTATTAGTGTTCGGGACAGAGGTAGGCTTTTGAGGCATGACAGTGACAGACCTTTTAGTTTTGGACATCCTGACAATTTCACTAGTTTTATTTGAGGCAGAGAAAAGCCTCTTAGCTTTAGCTCTTAGCTTTAGGGATAGAGAGGCATTGTTTCAACCTTTTCTTGATCAATAAAAGTTTGTACCAAAATATACGCCACCATTTTGTCTGGGCCTTACTTCTGTAACCTACATTTGTTCATCTACTCAGATCATAGTCTCCTAGTTTGATAGGGGGAGTGAGCAGATTGAGTCACATCTTTGATGTTGGTTTCTTATGTGTTTGTTAGTATGTTGGGAAATTCTCTACCTGCTATGTTCGAAGACCTTGGCCGTGAAGCCAGCGGTGTGGGCTGCACTCCTATGCCCACTAAATAGTGGATTCCTTTAGTTAGTAATGGATTTGAGTCCCAAAAATTTAAGAATTATATGCACTACAATTCTTTTTCATGTAGTTAGCTTTAATTCCCAATATAGTGAGGTAAATAAAACTCTGGTTATGCAGGTGCCTATAGGGGTGGCCGATGCATTTCGGAATACTACTTCCTTCATCAGGGCCTAGTAAGGGTCATCATAACACAAATACAGCATAATGACATCACCATTGCAAAACAACATTGAGATCAAACAGTATTGACCCGCATTGTATATATCAATTTCGCGCATACTATTAGTATGTCACATGGATTCCAGCATTATTTACACCATTTTTTGTCCATTACATAAGTGTATGTCACAGAGCAGAGAAAACAGCCATACATAATCATGCATTGTGTATAAGGTAAGAAATATATACATACGGATAAATTGCAGGAAAACGCAGCAATTACAAGTTGTGAATCACCATTGGAAAAAAGAAAGAAGAAAAAAGCAATATGAACGGAAATGAATCATTACTCTAAAAAAGAACGTTTCCATGATCGTTACAAGCTTATTGCAATAAAAACTGACCTGGTTTCCCTTTTATTGAAACGGTGCATGAAAAGAGCTGACTGGAGAATCTCCCTGCGCGATGTCTTGTGTACGTGCATAAAACTAGCACTCATCAGAACGCTCTGTAAATATATGTGTATGACAGCTGTTAGCCTATAGAATATTCGGGCTAAACAAAAGAACTTGACACGAATGCTCATTCATACCTTTCCTCTTCGGAACGATCACAAGACTGAGTGAGACCGCGAGGACGCGCGTTACTTTGCAAGCAGCTAAGTTGTTTCAAGTTGCTATGGTTACGTGAGAACAGGAGGAGAATAGTGAATAAAGGTGGCGGCCATTTTGTAATGAAACCGACTTCTTTAGAATACCAGTGAAACATATAATATATATTGAAGGAATAGTAATTTCCATCAACATTACCGCAAACCAATTGCAAAAAATAAATGAAAATAAACTCTCTCTCGTTAAGTGCAATATTCTCCTGTAAAAATTAAGTCCTATAACAATGAGAACCTCAAACCGTCAGAGATGCATGGACCTCCCTTTTGGCTGACTTCACTAAATATTATAAAAAAATGAAAAAAGAGAGTCGTTGTTATGCTACTATGTGGCAAATCCCATGGCTTACAGCAGAGCGAGCTTGTCGGTGAAAGTGGAATCTACCATTAACACACGGAAAAGGGGTGCTTGAAAAAATGCCGACTGTAGGACGGGGGGGTCAGATGGATCTCAAAGTGCTCAAAAGTAGTAAGGAAAGGTCGCAAGGGATCAGTATTTGTGTCCTGATATTAAAGACTCACAGTAAGCTTATAACTTATTACGATCTACTATAACGTTTCGCTCTTGGTTTCAATGTGTAGCAAAACACTATGTTAGTTATGATGTAAATGCATCAGGTGGTGGTAACGGAAAGAAAGAAGGAAAAAAGAAAGAAGAAAGAAAAAAGGGGAAAAAAAGAAATTGAAAGCTTTCGTAATGCCATTAGTCATAGTAAGAAATAAAGCAGAACCACTACTTGGAAGTGACCATTACAAGGTCAAAATGTTCAATGTTTTCTAAATTACTTCTCTGATTGCTAAATGAAAAATATAGATAGCAAAGAAAAAGTGTGACAAAATGTAACTCTACATTCCATACGCTGCAATTAGAGAAAAATCATAAGAACATCCAAAACATCAATGAACATAGCCAACATGCATATCATAAGAAACAACTTAGATCGAACTCTTCATTAATTCCATCAGGTGATAAAGAGTCAAGTTTATCAATCCAAAACGCTTCCTGTTGTGCCCTCCATTTCTTCATATCTTTAGTAGCCATTTTGGTGGGTTGCACCTCTAGTACTGCAAATCTGAGTTGTGCAATAGAATGTCCCTTTGTCATAAAATGTCTAGCTACTGCTGAGGTCATGTTTTGATTGCGAATACACGACTTGTGTTCATTTATTCTGACTCTTATCTTTCGAGCTGTTTCTCCCACATAGTATATCCCGCATGGACACTTGATGGCATAAACAACATTTTCTGACAAACATGTAGCATGATATCTTAGTTTAATTTTAGCTCCAGTTTTTGGGTGCATTATGGTATTGCCTTTCATTACTTTATTGCAATTACTGCAACTCATACAAGGGTTAGGTACCGGGATGTTTGTCTGGTTTCCTATTTGAATCCTTGCTTCTCGTATTTACCAACATATTGCGTAGGTTATTGCTTCTTTTGTAAGCAAAGATCGGCGGTTGTGGAAAGAGATCTTTAATTCGTGCATCACTTGTAAGTATGTTCCATCTATCTCGAATGATATCCTTGATTTTATTGCTTTGTATGGCATATGTAGTGATGAACACTAATTCAGGATTCTCTCGTTCTGTTCTTTTGGTGAGAAGTTGGTCTCTCGTCTGTGTTCTAGTCTTCTCGCGTGCTATTTGTAAATCTGTCTCGGGATAACCTCTTTCTTTCAGCCGTTCGTGAAGTAGTTGTAGTTGTCTCTCACAGTCTTCTGGGTCACTAACGATCCGCTTTATTCTCAACATTTGTCCAAATGGTAGATTCCGCAGTAGATTGGGTGGGTGGAAGCTCATACGAGCGAAACGTTATAGTAGATCGTAATAAGTTATAAGCTTACTGTGAGTCTTTAATATCAGGACACAAATACTGATCCCTTGCGACCTTTCCTTACTACTTTTGAGCACTTTGAGATCCATCCGACCCCCCCGTCCTACAGTCGGCATTTTTTCAAGCACCCCTTTTCCGTGTGTTAATGGTAGATTCCACTTTCACCGACAAGCTCGCTCTGCTGTAAGCCATGGGATTTGCCACATAGTAGCATAACAACGACTTTCTTTTTTCATTTTTTTATAATATTTAGTGAAGTCAGCCAAAAGGGAGGTCCATGCATCTCTGACGGTTTGAGGTTCTCATTGTTATAGGACTTAATTTTTACAGGAGAATATTGCACTTAACGAGAGAGAGTTTATTTTCATTTATTTTTTGCAATTGGTTTGCGGTAATGTTGATGGAAATTACTATTCCTTCAATATATATTATATGTTTCACTGGTATTCTAAAGAAGTCGGTTTCATTACAAAATGGCCGCCACCTTTATTCACTATTCTCCTCCTGTTCTCACGTAACCATAGCAACTTGAAACAACTTAGCTGCTTGCAAAGTAACGCGCGTCCTCGCGGTCTCACTCAGTCTTGTGATCGTTCCGAAGAGGAAAAGTATGAATGAGCATTCGTGTCAAGTTCTTTTGTTTAGCCCGAATATTCTATAGGCTAACAGCTGTCATACACATATATTTATAGAGCGTTCTGATGAGTGCTAGTTTTATGCACGTACACAAGACATCGCGCAGGGAGATTCTCCAGTCAGCTCTTTTCATGCACCGTTTCAATAAAAGGGAAACCAGGTCAGTTTTTATTGCAATAAGCTTGTAACGATCATGGAAACGTTCTTTTTTAGAGTAATGATTCATTTCCGTTCATATTGCTTTTTTCTTCTTTCTTTTTTCCAATGGTGATTCACAACTTGTAATTGCTGCGTTTTCCTGCAATTTATCCGTATGTATATATTTCTTACCTTATACACAATGCATGATTATGTATGGCTGTTTTCTCTGCTCTGTGACATACACTTATGTAATGGACAAAAAATGGTGTAAATAATGCTGGAATCCATGTGACATACTAATATTATGCGCGAAATTGATATATACAATGCGGGTCAATACTGTTTGATCTCAATGTTGTTTTACAATGGTGATGTCATTATGCTGTATTTGTGTTATGATGACCCTTACTAGGCCCTGATGAAGGAAGTAGTATTCCGAAATGCATTGGCCACCCCTATAGGCACCTGCATGAACAGAGTTTTATTTACCTCACTATATTGGGAATTAAAGCTAACTACATGAAAAAGAATTGTAGTGCATATAATTCTTAAATTTTTGGGACTCAAATCCATTACTAACTAAAGGAATCCACTATTTAGTGGGCATAGGAGTGCAGCCCACACCGCTGGCTTCACGGCCAAGGTCTTCGAACATAGTTTCTCACAGTGCCATTCCACGGAGGCACTTTCTACAGCGGGTTTGCACCCGAAGTTTGTTTAATAAAACTTACTGTAATTATCAGAAGATGGACTAATATTGGTTGTGCTCACCCAACCTCATAAAGACTTCAAATTCTCTACCTGCACCATCTTTGTTGGGGAGGTCTTCTTGGACAGAACCTTGAAAGTCAAAAATTCTTGGGATATTCTGAGATAGCTTTTGAGACATTGTCAAGTATTTCCTTTTCCTGAAGTCAACCATCGAGACTCTTGAAGTGGGCTTTGTTTTTTTGTGACTGGTCCATCTGCACCACTTGTCATTACCAGTCTGTGGGTATTGGTGAGTGGGGTGACTTTGAACAGCATTCTTGCTTTTCCTCGGGTATGCCTATTTTTGGGAAGCAATGTTGGTATCTTGCGCTTATCTTGTCACACTGCTGTTGTCATTATGATAATGGAATCAAGCTAAGACTTGTTAATGTTTTTTGGTGTTAATGAGGCGTGTTCTGGAATGTTCGTGGTAACGGGACTGCCTGTTAGTAGTATTGCCGGTGATCAGCCAGTGGAGGTATGTGAGGTGGTGTGATAGCAGCAGAGAAATCTGTATATCTCTTGTTCCATACTTACATGCCTTTCTGTTACTATGCGGATTATCTTGTTTAGAGGAGGCATTAAATGTTCAGCATCGCCATTGGCTTGTGGCAGTTTGATGTTTGTGTGATGGATTCCTAGGCACTAAGCCTAGTTGTCCTGTCCTTGAAACAACACCTGTTGCAGGTTTTTAGTTCACAAAGTGAACATGGGCTGTGATGACCTTTTCCAGTCTGGGAATAGCTTCCTCTATGGAAGTGGAGCTTAGCACATGACATATGTGGCTACTACTGTATCAACTTTGCTGATGATGTTGGGGAGCCAAACCTTTTCCCTTAGTCTTCACGGTGCTAAATGGACCCCTTGGTCAAACAGGACAACTTGGTCGGTCAGCAATTCCAGAATCACAATTCATGTGCCTTACCAGAGGGGTTATTCAGTCGACCCTGATAGCTCTCTCCTGGCTGCTACAATGGCTTCAAGGCTGATCCTTGAATGATGAGGATAAAGTGTTTGTGGACTGTGATCACCTTAAACAACTATAAATGATTATACAGATGAAATTGTTTGACTCACATCAGCACTATAATTGCTTACTTTCCAATTAAGGAATATCTATGATCTGGTCAGGTTAGGGTCTTGCCGGCATGTGCTACTGTCTTGGTGTCCATCGATCACTCCTATTTAAACCGTGCAGGACTAGGTTTTTTTGCCGGACACAACAGAGAGCAAACAATTTCATGGAGGCTTTAACACTATTAATGCAAACTACAAGAAAGGAAGTAGTCTTCTTCTTGCATGGTATCTGATGCCTAATTGCTAGTAGCTTATATTACGGTCTGCTCGCTGGTTGATAGCAGTCAATCTATATTATAATTTTTCTTATACTGTAACTAGCAATCAGTCTGAAATCTGTATGTAGTTTCAGGCTTAACACCATTCTCTGATGTGAAGCGGCTGGCAGTTAACACGGCCATCTGCAGCCTGTTGTATGACTGACAACAGTTCACATTTCTGTGTGCTATGCAAATCTTGATGTGCTCAGTTCTTCTAAGCATGAAAGCCAGCAGTAAATTTCTTACCGAAACTGCAGTAATAAGAGTAGTTCTCGAAGCAAGGTTAGGGTGTTAGGGGTACCCTGGCAGGTCAGTTTGGCAAAGTTTATGAGGAACATGCATGGGTCAGTTTCTTCAGTAATGTTTACGTATAGGGTATGCTGAACATACTGTGGAAGAATCAGGTGGTGCTGTGCTCATGGTAATCTGGGATGTACATAAGAAACCTATGAATGAAGCTGGTATGAGAGCGCAGGAGTCTGAAGCCTGTAGTGAAATCTTTAGTCCTTGTTCGCTTCCCACCACTACTCCTCATTCACACCTATGGTGGTGGGCAAGAGACCATTTCACACTCCAACACCATTGAATGTGTGTTCAATGTCTTTTGAACCATTGTTAGTCTGTATCAATTGTCGTTTTTTTATTTATTTGCAAGCTTGCATAGCGCAACAATGCAATTTTGCAATGAAATCTCCTGTAGGTGCTTAGAGTGCCCTTTCAGTAAAATGTTGGTGGGTTGTAGCTTGGATCAGTGAAAATAGGTGGGTTTGGTGGGTCTTCTAAAACTGTGGTGGGTAGACTAGTTTTAACCTGGCATGAGCTAATACGACAAGATTGGAATAAATGAGTCCCAGGGTTGGATTATAGGATGAAATTTGCTGTATTTAGATAAAGTAACTACTGTATGTTAAAAGGATATTGCAAGCCACCAAGGACCGTTGTGATCAAACAAATGAATGAGACTAATGGAAGAGTTGCTTAAAAAGGTCACAGAACTCCAAAGTGACTTGTAATATCCTTTGTACATACTTTAGGTGGCATTGTATTCCTTATGATTCATGATCACACCATAATCCCCTTTAGAACCTGGTCTCTTTCTTACTCTAATAAGAGATCTTTCGGTTGTTGATGCATACAATCGTTGTAGACACTGTTCACATGAAAATTAAGCTATTATGAACTTGTAAAGTGTTGCAAAACATATTTAAGCATTTAAAAGCAGTTTTGTGGTTTAGTATAACTGATCGCTTGCAGATAGATGCTTGTTCTCCTGTGTTTAACTCCAGCAGCGCACAAAATGAACATATTTCCATAAACCGTTTCTTAGCAATTAATGTCACAGAAAGGTATTTTGGAAGAAATGTATCTTAAAATATAGCCAATACTTTAAGTGCTATGTGCTGGTTCAAGCAGCAGGCATTGTGAACTTACACCACTGTGGTGGATCCCATGAAGTACGCGGACACTTTGAAGACATTCATGTTTTATTAAATAATAAGGCCTATCACTCCCTATAACTATGCAGTGTTCCCTACTTATATAATTTATAAGGTGCTTGTCAGCCTCTGGAAATGTCCAAATCAAAGAAAGTCCATTGTCAAAATCTAACCCCATCTGACCCAACCACTATTCAACCAAACTAAGGCCAGGTAAAGGACTCCCTTCTCCTAGTGAAGCAGCGATCTACTTTGCTTGCATGTTCTTTTAATATCTTATTTTCAAATAGTCTTTAGCGACATTCTGTACCAATGCTTTAATTTCTTGGATAAGGTCTTGGGCTCTTCCCTTGTCTTGTAGGATTATTTTGCCCCAGCTCTTTCGTAATGTCTGTTTAATTCTTGCATCTACATATTTTGGTTGGTTACAACCTTGCGTGATATCTTCTCTTGGTTGGGTCATACCCTTGGGGTTGTTATTCTGTCCCCTTCTTAGTTTAGACTTATCTTGGTCCTCTGTTTCTCTTTCTCGTTTCCATCTTTCAGATTCTTTTGTTTCTACTACTCTCCAATTAATCCCTCTTGAGGGTTGCGATCTTGTCCCCTCTTCCCACGGTAGTTTTATCCACTGATTAATAGTCTTACCCAGGTTTGCATATGATGTTCCCTCTTATTTGGTTATAGTTCAGATTGATCAGCTTTGTAGTTTGGTTTTCAACAAATTCACTGGGACAAGGTTCTCCTCTTGTATAATGATTCCCTTTTGGCTTCCCGGTTCTGCCGTTCTCCTCATTACCTTTCTCTTCATGGGGGAACAACTCTGGGGCTTGTGGTTGCTCTGACCTTTTCTCCTGCTTGGTTTTTCTTTCTTGTCTGTTTTCTCCATTGGTGCCTTTTCTCCCATTGCTCGCTTCGCCTTCGTACTTCGGTCCGGTGTCCCTACTAAGAACCGGTGCCGCTGTGGATACATGTTACGCTCACCTGGTCTCCACAGGGGCGCCGAACGGGACTGGCAGATCTGGTGGTAAATGGTTTCATGTGTCTCCTCTGTATCCATGCCGTCACAAAGGTGCACCTAAATGGTTAAATAAAACATTACCCAACTGTTAGGCGGAAGACCCACACCCACCTCCCGTGGTCTTCTGAAACCCCCTCTGTTATGTCTCACCTTCGTTTTAAGAATGGCAGGCTCTCCGTCCTGCAAAGTATGCAGCGGTGCGTAGAGTTCTAGGATCCAGTTACTTCACTGATCCTGTCGAGTCTCAGACAACGTTGATTCAATGGGTAAGTCTTTACCATCTATATGGTTTGCCAAAGAGTTCAAATTGCCCAAGTTTCACTTTGTTGTCGTTCCCTTGTAGGTTTCCCTTTGATGCGAAAGTATGTAGAACGCAGAGTGGTTTTTCCAGGAAAAGGTAAGGTCACACCAGCGTTCTGTGATAAGTCTTTATATGCGCTATTGCTCTTCTGGGCGACTGACCTGCTGCTCTTGTATTGCAGGTGCTGTACCTCGGACCGGGTGGTGAAGGCTAGCGGGATCGCTAGTAGGAGCGGCCTTCAGGTGAGCATGACGCTGCAATGAGTTGACTGTTCAAAGTGGCTTTTCCCCAATATGCGCTAACCTGATGTTTCTTCTTGCATCCGACAGGTGCGGCGACTCCGGAGCGGCAGGCGAAAGATGGGAGCGGTCGAGAGATGGAGGTTCGTTGGTTCACCGGAAAGAGCAGCTCTGAGGTAGGTATGAACAATGCGCTGGATAGCGATGTGGAATCCTTGACCAGCGCGGCTAACCTGATGTCTTTTCCTTCCTTTGCAGGTTGCTCGAGAAGAATCTGGACTGGCGTTGTAGCAGACTGGCCTAAAGGTAACAGACACGGTGAGCGTTACGCTGCAGGAGTGCAGAATAATGCAAAGTGTGTTCTGTACCAAAAGGCGTGGTTTATATAGCCCTCAGAAAGTAGTCCCCAGGTAAAGAAGTCCCAGCAACCACACCCAGGCAAATAGTTCCCTAGACAAGTAGTCCCTCCAGCCTGCCTCAGATTGGTCCACACGTGCTTCACTTAGTTTAAAACTTGCCATGTTGGTGATGGCAGCATGAGCCTGGCGCCAACAGCGCCAGGACCAAGTCCAGGAGGCCCCCTGAGAGAGTCTTTGGGGCCTTTAAGGCCATCATGGAAGTCGATGTCCTAGGCAGGTTGGTCTGCACCTGATGTGTGGGGGTATGGACCGTGACATCACTCCCCCTCAAGGTGGTTTGTCTTGCTGGTTCGGGTTTGGTCGGGTAATTTCGATGGATTCGGTTTACTAGGCGGGGTGCATGAACGTGGTCACTTGGCTCCCATGACCTTTCTTGGGGACCATAACCTTTCCAGTCAACGAGATCGAAAAGTTTCGATTCGACCCACTTTGAGTCCAGAATGTTTTTCACTTTGAATTCTGGTTCACCGTCTACCAAAATAGGTCTTGGCAGTTTTGTTATCCGAGTTCCTGGTTGTACTGGTATCAAAAGAGAAACGTGGAATACGGGGTGGACTCGCATGTTTAGAGGTAGCTCCAGTTTTACTGCCACTGGGATGAGGATGGCCTTGATGGTGTATGGTCCCAAGTACCTGGGGTTGAATGTGTGGGTTCCTTTTAATGGTATATATCTGGAGGCTAACCAAACCTCATCTCCAATCTGGTATTTAGGAGCTTCACTCCTATGTTGATCTGCAGATTTCTTGTATCTTTCTTTAGCTTGTTTCAAATGTTCCGTTTCCCTCTTGAAGGCTTGGGTAGTGGTTGTGTGCAGACTGAGCCTGATGGCAGGCATTTCCAAATGTTGAGGTGGGTCGAGTTCTGAGGTTCGTGGATGTATTCCATATATTGTATAAAATGGAGTTTGCCCCGTGCTGGAATGCAAAGAGTTGTTGTAGGCATACTCGGTTATCCATAAAATGTCCTTCCAATTGCCTTCAGTTTGATGCAACATGCATCTTAGGTATTGCTCTAATGTTTGGTTGGTTCCCTCGGTTTGACCATCCGTTTGGGGATAGTGGCTGGTCGAAATTCTGACATCAATTTGGGCCAACTGACAACATTTTCTCCAAAACTGTGAAATAAACTGACTGCCCCGATCTGAGACTAAGACGGAGGGGAATCCGTGTATCCGGACAATTTGTTCTAGGATTTCTTTCACCAAAATTGAAGTGGAGGGCAAGCCTTTTAACCTAATGGAATGGGCCATTTTTGAAAATAAGTCTACCACCACTAATATGGTGTTGAAGCCGTTAAAGGGAGGAAGATCTGTGATAAAATCAAGGGATAACGTATGCCAGGGTGTAGGTGGTATGTTCAAGGGCTATAATAGATCTGGTGGTTTCTTTTTTTGGGCCTTGTTCTGCGCACAAATGCCACAAGATAGTACAAATTGTCTGATATCTTTTCGCCATGTTGGCCACCAAAAATGTCTCTTGATCTTGGCTTCAGTTTTTGCAATTCCAGGGTGGCCATCCATAAATGACTCATGATAATTTGAGATAACCTGTCTTCGCAGTTCCTTACTAGGTAAGTAGAGGCGTCCTTGAAAATAAGGTAAGTGTTCAATAACAGAATGATGGCTGCTTTTGGTCGACCACTCTTGTAAAGCCTCAGAATTGAAGAGGTGCGAGATTTCCTTGTGGATGTCGTCCAGGGTTAGTGAAGTGATGATTCCAAGGATTCTTTCCCCCAGGATGATGGGTACGGGGTCCGGATTTGAGTATGCCTCTTCCATCCCTATTTGGGACAGTGCACCAGCCTTGCCGTTTCGGCAACCGGGTCGGTACGTAATCACAAAATCATATTCTGCAAAAAATAATACCCATCGGAGCTGGCGAAAGGACTGGGCCTTGGCTGACTTGAGGTACTGTAGATTTCGGTGATCGGTAATCACAGTGATGGTGTGCCTGGCCCCAAGGAGGTAATGTTGCCACGCTTTGAATGCTGCCTTGATGGCCAGAAGCTCCTTGTCGGTTATAGCATAGTTCAGTTCTGGTGCCGTGAATTTTCGTGACCAAAAGGCCACCGGATGAAGTTTACTTGTTTCTGGATCTTTCTGAGAAAGAACCGCACCTATCGCCAAGCTGGACGCATCAGTCTCCACCACGTAGGGGAGGTTTGGGCGCAGATGTTTTAAAACTGGAGCTGAGGTGAATTTCTTTTTCAAGTCTTGGAAGGCCTTTTCAGCTTCGTCAGACTACTGAAAGTGTTTGTTCTTTCGTACCAAGGATGTGATGGGATGTACTAAATGCGAAAAACCTGGGATGAACCTGCGATAGAAGTTTGCGAATCCAAGCATGCTTTGCACTCCTTTCACTGAAGTTGGAGAGGGCCATTTAAGGATAGCATCCACCTTCTGCGAATCAATTCGCACTCCGCCTGGCGTTAGAATGAACCCTAGAAACTCGACCTCTGTAACATGGAAATAACATTTTTCTAATTTGGCATACAGCTTGTGTTGCCGAAGTTTCTCAAGTACGGCACGAACGTGTTTTACGTGTTCCTGTTCTGAGGCCGAGTACACAAGGATATCGTCAATATATACGACCACACAAATGTCGATCAACTCTCGAAGGACATTGTTCATGAAATATTGAAACGCTGCTGGGGCGTTACAAAGGCCAAAGGGCTTCACTTGATATTCGAAAAGTCCATACTTAGTGCGGAAGGCGGTTTTCCATTCGGCCCCCTTTTTAACTTGTACGAGATGGTACGCCCCTCTGAGGTCCAGTTTAGTGTAAATTCGAGCCTCCTTTACTTGGTCCAGCAGTTCCGGGATTAGAGGTAGGGGGTACCGATTTTTGACTGTCACTTGGTTTAATGCACGGTAGTCGATACCAGTTCTTAGGTCCCCCTCCTTTTTTGGGACGAAGAATAAGGGGGAGGCCGCCGGGGATTTGGACGGACGAATGAAGCCGTTAGCCAGGTACTGATCTAAGTATTATTTTAGATGAAGATTTTCGGTTCCGTGAGGGCGTAAATTCTGCTGCATGGGATCTGAGCTCCAGGTATTAGGTCGATCTGACAATCATATGGCCTATGAGGTGGTAGTGTGTTGGCTTGGTCTTTCTGAAAAAGGACCTGAAAATCCTGGTATTCGTGGGGTAGCTGATTTGCTGGACCCATGACTGTTGCGATTGCTTTGGGCAGTGATTTCTCTGGATAGCAGGTATGAGCACATTCTGAGAAGGTTAACCTCTTGTCACGCCAGTCTATGCAAGGATTATGCGTTTCTAACCACAGTATTCCCAGAATTACTTGAAATTGCAGGGCCTTTATTAAGTCGAACACAATGGTTTCTCGATGCCCATCTTGGCACAACAGGGTCTTCTCTTTCGTCAAGTGTGTTACAGGACACGAAGAGATCTCTGTTCCGTCAACGGTGGTGACCAAATCGGTTGTTGCTTTTTGAGACCGAGAAAGACACATCCTTGACGCCAATTCTTGAACCATGTAGTTACCTATAGCTCCACTGTCGATGTAAGCCCTAACTGCGTGCATACGAGACGAGTGCTGGTGACTAATAAGGATTATTAGTAAGGATAGATGCGGGGTCTGGGATTCCTTCTTCTCGCTCGACAAGCGGACTTCTACGCTTGCCGGGCGTGGTAGTTTTCCAGCTCCGGTTCGACACTGACCTCGTCGGCAATCCCGACTGCCTTCTTGGGAGGTTTCACAGGACAGTCTAAGTGGAAGTGACTGGCCATTCCGCAATATAGGCACAATTGTTGTTGTCTCCTCTTCTCTCTCTCAGATTTAGATAACGACCCTCGAACACCTCCGATTTGCATGGGTTCCGAAGTGTCTTAACTCTTGGTGGTGTCGGGCAAACAGCTTTTCCATATTCTGCTGGAACCCCTGGAAGTCTCGGATTAACTAGTGGTATTGACCAGTCTGCTGCGCTGCCGCTGAGGTATGAAAGCACAAAGGCCACCTTGGATTGATCGTTCGGAAAGGCCCCTGGCTGACATAGAAACTGTAGACGACACTGGTTTATAAAGACCGCATACCACTTGGGGTCTCCCGCAAAGCGTTCTGGTGGAGCTAAGGGTATGGTGGAGCTAAGGGTATGGCGTTCTGGTGGGTAAGGGTAGGACCACCTGTACTGGGTTACTTGACAGAGTTGAGATTGATCGCCCCATCGCGGGGTATTACCAGCCTGGACTTGGAGTAATTGTCTGGCAAGGTCATCAGTGCGCTCTTTTGTCACAATGAGTTCCCTTCTTAGAGCATTAGTCTCTTGCCGAGCCGAATGCACCTCTGCTCTTAGTTCCCCCAAAAGCTGGGCTAGTTGATCCGTCTCAGAGGTTTCCATGGCTCCCAGGTAGAGGTTTGTGTGAGGCTTTGCGTTCTGTTACGCTCACCTGGTCTCCACAGGGGCGCCGAACGGGACTGGCAGATCTGGTGTTAAATGGTTTCACATGTCTCCTCTGTATCCGTGCCGTCACGAAGGTGCGCCTAATGGTTAAATGAAACATTACCCAACTGTTAGGCGGAAGACCCACACCTGCCTCCCGTGGTCTTCTGAGACCCCCTCTGCTACGTCTCACCTTTGTTTTAAGAATGGCAGGCTCTCCGTCCTGCAACATTATGCAGGGGTGCGTAGAGTTCTAGGATCCAGTTACTTCACTGATCCTGTCGAGTCTCAGACAACGTTGATTCAATGGGTAAGTCTTTACCATCTAAATGGTTCGCCAAAGAGTTCAAATTGCCCAAGTTTCACTTTGTTGTCTTTCCCTTCTAGGTTTCCCTTTGATGCGAAAGTACGTAGAACACAGAATTGTTTTTCCAGGAAAAGGTAAGTTCACACCAGCGTTCTGTGATAAGTCTTTACATGCGCTATTGCTCTTCTGTGCAACTGACCTGCTGCTCTTGTATTGCAGGTGCTGTACCTCGGACCGCGTGGTGAAGGCAAGCGGGATCGCTACTAGGAGCGTCCTTCAAGTGAGTATGACGCTGCAATGAGTTGACTGTTCAAAGTGGCTTTTCCCCAATATGCGCTAACCTGTTGTTTCTTCTTGCATCTGACAGGTGCGGCGACTCTGGAGCGGCGGGCGAAAGATGGGAACGGCCGAGAGATGGAGGTTCGTTGGTTCACCGGAAAGAGCAGCTCTCAGGTAGGTATGAACGATGCGCTGGATAGCGATGTGGAATCCTTGACCAGCGCGGCTAACCTGATGTCTTTTCCTTCCTTTGCAGGTTGCTCGAGAAGAAACTGGACTGGCGTTGTAGCAGACTGGCCTGAAGGTAACAGACACAGTGAGCGTTACGCTGCAGGAGTGCAGAATAACGCGAAGGGTGTTCTGTACTAAAGGCCTGGTTTATATAGCCTTCAGAAAGTAGTCCCCAGGTAAAGTAGTCCCAGCAACCACACCCAGGCAAATAGTTCCCTAGACAAGTAGTCCCTCCAGCCTGCCTCAGATTGGTCCACACGTGCTTCACTTAGTTTGAAACTTGCCATGTTGGTGATGGCAGCATGAGCCTGGCGACAACGGCGCCAGGACCAAGTCCAGGAGGCCCCTGAGAAAGTCTTTGGGGCCTTAAAGGCCCTCATGGAAGTCAAAGTCCTGGGCAGGTTGGTCTGCACCTGATGTGTGGGGGTATGGACCGTGACAATATGCCCACACATTGGTGTCGGCATAGTTGGTAGGGCTCCCTGGCCACCACAAACTACTCGTCGTCATGCCACCACCTGCTGTCAGGTCCTCAGACCCTCAGTTTCCTGGCGATTTGGTACACTGTCTTCCCATCATCTGCCCCTCTAATTCAGAGTCCTTCTGAATTTTGCAGGCTCCGCGGCTGCCATATAATTCACTCTCACTCTTCTCAGCATGTCCTCCTCTTTAAACGTCCTCAACACAATGGAGACGAGGTTTGTCCTCAAAGAGGCAGCTTCTTTTCTTGGTCTCTCGTGATACGTGTTAATGTTACCTTCAGTCCAGTATTGGTTTTTATTGCTTTTAAGCAACTCAGGCAGTCCCATGTATGCCATCATGGAAGAGGTGTTAAGGAGTTCCTTAGAGGAACAGGAGTCCTTGTCCGCTATGGGAGGGTATTGCGGAGTGGGCTCATCTCCCTAGCCTCACAGTGGGGGGATCCCCTTTGGGGAGAAGGGACAGATTCCCTCGATTTGTCACACCACCTTAATAAATTGTTATAGTAGTGCTATCATTTCTTATTGCAGGTGAGTAGTGGATGCACTATTAACTATTTATTTACTTGCTGTTATATAGTTACTGCAAACTACCATGTATATATCTCACTAACAAAAACATTGTTAAAGGGACGTTATGGTTAAGTTGCACTAGCAAAAACCTATGAAATTCTATGGAAAAACATTGTTACAGGGACGTTATGGTTACAGGTAAAACCTGCAAAACTCTCCTGAGGGAGAAGCTCTAACGTGGAGTGGAGAGCTCTAAGGTGGCCCGGGCCAGAGCTCCAGGCTGCTGCAGTCCTGGCCTGTGTTGCCTGTTGACCGTCGCCTGGCCCGGCGGCGGGCCCTGGGGAGCCCCGGCGGGGTCCCCGTCTCTCCCTGGAGGGAGAAGCTCTAATGTGGAGGGGGGAAGCTCTAAGGTGGGCCGGGACAGAGCTCCAGGCAGACTCCCGGGCTGCTGCCACCTGGCCTTGGGTGCCCGTTGGCCATTCCCTGGCCCGGCGACAGTCCCGGGGTGCCCCGTCCCTCCCCGGCTGGAGAAGCTCTAATGTGGACAGGGGGAAGCTCTAATCTCTTGATCTGGGAAGCCCTTGTCTTCCACACCCCCACGGACTGCCACAAGGAAGACTGTTCTGGAGGACATTCCTTATTGGATGAGGGTCCCGACATGTGTCCTTTTGCAGTATAGTCTCTCAGGGTTCCCAGAAAGCCTCCCGGTTTCCCAGCCCTTCTCTGGTTGCTCACCAGTCTCTGTTGGCTCCTTAGGGTCTCTCAACCCCTTTTAAAGACCCCTTCCTGCGCTCAGGATCTGTGGCGGCTCTGCAGCGACATACTGCTTTCCTACATTGTGTCCTAGGCAGACCACGCTCCCCAGCACTCTTGCTCCGCTGGTGTTTCGGTTTCCTACTTCCAAGAACAATTCAACCAAAGTTAAGTACGTTTCTGATGGTGGGTAAGCATCCTGTCTGTGGTTGCTTTGCTCGACTGACTGCTGGCTCTGCAGCTCCTGATTCCTCCAGGCAGGGTCTCTCACTGAGTTGGAATTTCCATCTTCTATATATATCACTCTTGTCTTGTCTTGTCTTAACCAATAAGAAATCCACAAAGACTAAACCACTCAGTGTGATTCACAGAGGTGCTTTCTATGCTTCCGCACCTCCTCCTCATGTCAGTACTGATCTTGAGGACTCATAGTGAGTCAGTTGGACTCTTCCTCATCACAGGACTGGGAAAAGAGACCTTCACTTAGGTCCTTCCTATTCTTCCTCATCCCAATACTTTCTGGGGTAATGGTAGGGTGACCACTCATCCTATTAGGGAAGGGGTTGTTGTGGGGGTTTTAGGAAGGGAGTCTAGGGTCACATGATTGGCAGGAATACCGTTTTCTCTTCAGGTAGTTGTCCCTAGTCCCATAGTGGGGGTCCCTCCCCATGAGAACCCCCATGGAGTACCACCCTGTTTTGCTTTTGCTTGGCCATGTGAGGAGAACCCTTATACTTACGTTTTCCCCGGCCCCTGGCAAAACAAGTTATTGGACTCAGACAGGCAAATAAAATCACACTTAGACTAATCGTTATAGAAAAAATGAAAATGGCTCGTTATTGGCCCTGCACTTGATATATGAATTCAGCATAGATAAACATGTAATCAGATATATAAAAAAAATTGAAAAATGGTATCACCGTTAGTAAGGAAGCAGAAGACACCTTCATCTTGGCCACTAAGACACTGCTTAGTCCCAGAGCAGGTAGGCAAAGAGATCACTCGTACTAACGGGGTCTGAGGTGGAGCTTCCTCCCTCTCAGCAAGACTGCATCACCCGGGGGTCCAAGTTCTAACTGCCTTCCACAGAATACCCTCTTCTCTTTATGCAGGCATGTCCCCACACCTCTCAGTTGTGACTACCCTCGGCCGAAGGGCAGATCACAAGTAGAAGGGTCAGAGAGTGGAAAAAACCAGTCAGGAGTGGAAAAATCCAGCGCCCCTCTCCTTGCATTCATTCCCAGAACCCCTTGTCATGCACCTGCAGAAAGTTCTGACTCCCTCCTCGTATTCGTCCTTCAGTGGACAATACAATAACCATTATCCACAGTTCGTTCACTCAGCAACAATATTTATGTAGTTATGTGACCTTGCTCTACTTTCGCTACTGAAATACTTGTTTATTTTACCAGGCCCGCGGAGACACAGGCTTTTATCATGGTGATGGGAGATGAGTGTCCAAAATGGCTGCGCACCGACGCCATGTTGTTTCAGCTTGTATTTCGCATAAGCATTACATACCTCCAGGGGGACTATCGGTTAGCAGCCTCAACTCCATGGCCTCATCAGGCGGGGCTCCCCCAAATGGAAAAGGGACGGCATGAGATCCACCAAGGAATGTTCTCCTGGCCCCTGAATTACTTCATTGAAGTGGCACATTCACTCTTCTCTGCATGTTTCTGGCACGGTCCTTTTGGTTTCCATTATTCCATCTGGCTAATGTATCTAGAAAAGAATTCAGACATGGTAGATCAGTTATGATAAGCAATGTTTGTTTTTTTGTAGTACACAGGAATGCTTTTTTCCATTGGCATAAAACACATTCTGTGTCGTCTCTGAGCAGTGTCGCCAAATGAATAGCGACAACTAAACCTATTGTTTAGACTGAGCATAAAGTGCTTTTTTTATGCATATACATGTTTCTCTGCATATGAGTATTTTTGCTCAGTACTATGGCAGATCTTTAAGTCGTGGACTGGTTGATGGGCTCCCTTTATAATCACATATGAAATATTTGGTTTTATTTCCCTATTTCTTTGGGAAAAGTGCTATACAATGCACCTCTTTCAGTGGTTGGGGAAGGGGATAGTGCCATCCAAAATCTCTTCAGAGATGTTGGCTCATTATGCATGCTCACAAAGTGGCTTACCTCGTTAGTCAGTTGTGTACATGGAAAATAATGTGCACACAAAAAGCCAAACATTTTCGACTCATGGAGAAAAATAGTTAGAGGGAACATTGCCTCGAAGCAATCTTGAGATCTTCAAGGGTATGATTAGCTTCTGAAAAATGCTCACCCACTGGACTCTCGTTAGTACATCACTTGACACTTTGACGATGGAGGTTCATGCATTTATATAGAGGTTGACTAATTTCCCCAGTAGCCACGTACGGGACATTTCATGCACATAATCAAGTAAACAAAATTGCTGGATGAACATGAAAACCATCCCATAATTTTGTAGTCCTGCCTCGTGTGGGGTATCTTCATTGTGTCTGAAATGTTGATATGTGGGCAGGTTAGCCATCTTTTGTTTCTGCAAGTCATAGTTCCATTCTCTGTGCTATTTGTGTGTAGTTTGCTTCTGATCGTCATTCCCTTCAGATTCCCTTCAGATTGTCTGAAAGCAAGGAGAAGCATTTCAGGAAACACGTCTCTCAAATGTTCATCTTGTTGCAGGTTGGGTTGGAGTTCCTTCGCAATCTTGCAGAAGCCTTCCAGCTCTGGATCAGTGGCCCCCCGGGTTTGTGTGTCTTTCGCTCTGTATTGTAAGAGGTTGCTCCGGGGGATTTGTGTTGCCCTGTGAATCTGGCTGTCCACAATTCTGTGGTTGTATTCACGGTTTATGAGGTTTCATCTCAAAGTGTGTATGTTTTTACCCCAGTCCCTTGTGTCTGAGCATATTCAATTGTATCTTAATGCTTGGCTGAATATTGTAGCATGTTTTGTGTATACTGGGTGGAAGCTGTCAATATTCAAGTAGCTGGCGTGATCAGATGGCTTTGCGATATACTATGGTCTGTAGCTGGTGTGAGGGTGAAGAAGTAATGGACCGACACAAAAATGGCATGCTTTTAGCTATAGACTTTTATTATTATAAAACAAAAAGGAAAACCTGGCTATGCCTATTGCTAAGATGGGTGTCCCTGCCTCAACTAATAAACTAAGGGTTGCCAGAATGTCCAGCAAATCATAAAAGTCCACTGTTGTGTCAAACCTATTTCTGTCCCTAACACTTATGTTAAACTAAGGATAATGTCCCTAAGAGGTCCAGGATGATCCTTCCCTCCTTCTGGACAGGAGATCTTGCCAGTTCTTTGCCAGAGAAATGTTTCCTGTTTCCCTGGCTTTCTTTCACTGTCTGCATCAAGTATAGGGGATGACTCCTTCCCCCGGCTGCTGTTTCTCCTTTCGGTAGACAAGTCACAACTACCAGAGGGGGTGACTCCCTTCGCCTGGTTTATTATTCTTTTCTGTAACTGTGCTTAACAAGAGGTATTTGCCTTCTCTTGCTTCTTCACTTTCTTTGTAGGTGGGTTACCTGGGTGGTCTCAATGCCAGGTATTGAAATGATGAACAACTACATCTCGGTTTGTTCCACCTGGTATACACTCCCGGCAGGTGCTGTGACGATTATGAGTACTCTTGATGTTTTGGTACTGTTTTATGGGTGCAAGTCCCAGGCTCACATACTCTGCTGCTTTGGGTAGTCTACCTGGTGTACTTGACTGCCAGTGATGAGCACTCTCCATGCCTTGATATTGTTTCATGGTTGCAAGTCATAGAATTGCATATTCTGCTGTTTCAGGTGGTCAACCTGGTGTACTCTCCTGCCGGGTGCTGTGACTAAGATGAACACTCTTGATGCTTTGCTCTAGACTTATGGGTGCGGGTCCCAGACTCGCATATCCTGCCTTTTTGTTGTCCACTTGGTATACCCTCCTGTCAGGTACTGTGACTGTGATCACTCTTGAGGCCTCTGCAGTTCAATATTGTCATTGCCCTGGGGTCCCAGACCCTATATGTGGAGCCTTTCTGCGTTTGCCCACTTTTATATTACTTGATTGAGCCTCCTGTGTCTCCCCTGCTGCCCACGTACCTTTTTCTCTGGTCTGCAGCATTGTGGGGGCTCTTCGGACGCCGGCTGTCAGCTGTTCGGTTTTCTCACCGTGGCACGTCTGCCTTTGGTCTGCATCAGCTCCTCAGGGGCAGTGGTTCTCCTGGAGGCTGAACTTCTGCTTCCCACTCTGTGACTTCCCGGTTTGTTGTGAGTTTCCTCCTTGGCTCCTCCTTCTTGTCCGTTTGACACCAGACTGTTTCTGTACTTGGTTTCCCTTCTCGCGATGTTTCGGTCCGTTCCCCTTCTCCAGCTTCATTGAACTTTGCAGTTCCTCCAGGGAGGGCAGTTCGACAATGCTAGCTCATCCTTTCCTTTTAAACAGCCTACTGTGCTTAATTGTCCATATTGACTAGACTGCGCGTGTTGGCTCTTTGGCGTATTCCTCATCTTCCTCGTCACACTATCCTCACTGCCATGATTCACTGGTATCACTACATATTATCCCCACCAAAAATATCGCCATATATATGGTCGTCTGGAATGGCCACAGGCGATATTTTTTTGGGGGGGGATTAAATGGATAATTTTTGGGGTCTATGAGAGTGGGGGTTGCGGGGGTGTCCCCCGTAGGTTCCATACCTTAATATCGCTGCAAAAATATCGCCATATTTTTGCAGTAATATTAACACATGGACCGATTCACTGAGGTACTGTGTTCTTCCTCGTCTCCGTTCTTTTACAGGATTTACATGGGTAGCCCCTACTCTTTCTCGTCCTAGTACTTGTTAAGAAGGTGGAAGTTTCTACCTTACAGAGTACATGGAAGAGTAGGGGGCTACAGGATCTTCTTTGGGGTAAGAGGATGCGGGAGGTTGTGAAGGGGTGGGTGAATACTGCATTCTCGCTAGTATCATCACTCGTCCCATAAGGGTTTTCCCTCCTCATGTGATCCACCCATGGTACACCACCCCCAGGGGGATTATTGGACTGTAGCCACACCGCCCTGGCCCCATCAGAAGGCTCCCCCTCCTATGGGAGAATGGATGACATCCCAGGATTCGTCACACTGGCCATCTTTTATTGTTATGGTGGTGTTGAGGAGAGTAAGAGAGTTTGAGGTTGATGGTTGTGCGGAATTCTTTAAATCTTCTGTAGGTGTTTAGGAGGTCCTGTTCCCCATCAGTCCACATCATGAGGATGTCATCATGTAGCAGAGGCATCTTAAATGTCTGCAGTCGCAGCTGCCAAGGAATTCTGTCTCTAAATGTGCCATGAATAAATGTGCCTACTGCAGAGCCATTCTAGTGCTCATTGCTGTCCCCATAATTTGGTGATAAGTATCAGTACCAAATGTGAAATAGTTGTGGGTCAGGATGGATTCTATGTACTTGTCTATATTGTCAGCCAGTGGATTTTAGTCACCAAGAACATTCTTGCATGCCTACATGCCTCAGTGCCATCGATGTGGGGATATGTTTATATAGAGGGACTCCACATTCATGGTTGCCAGAAATGTAGCCCTTGGGAGGGGGTCTATATCATCCAGTTTGTTGAGCAGATCAATGGTGTCCTGGATGTAGCACGTGTCTCTTTTCCCAATGTTGTCAATCCAGTACGTGACCCAGAGATGATTGGGTGTCCAGGGTAGTTTTCTTTGTGTATTTTGGCGAGCATGTAATAAGTGCCACATATTAGGGTATCTAGTACTAGACCCTGAATGTATTCCTGAAAGTCATTCGTAAGTTTCATGAGGATCTTTTTGAATTCTCTTTGGTATTGTTTTGTTGGGTCTTCCTGTAGCTTTTTGCAATATCTTGTGTCAGAAAGATGCCTATGTGCCTACTGCACATAGTCACAGGTGTCCATTATGACATCTGCGCCTCCTTTGTCTGCTGGTTTAATTGTATGCTCGTGTTGCTGTTCAGAGATTTTGCAGCCCGCCTTTCTGGAGGTGTCAGGTTACGGGAATGTTTCATGTGTTTGTCCATTATTGCTAATATTGCTCTTTTCCTGAAGCTTTCAATATATATCGGACCACTTTTGGGTTGCATCCAATGTCTGGCGTTCAGTTGGAATTCTTTTTCTGGCTTTGTGTCCCAGTTGTTGACAATTTCATTGCTGTCCTGCCTGTCGTCCGGTTTGTCATGAAAGAATTCCTTTAATCTGAGTCATCTCAAGAAAGCCTCAAGATCTCTGCACAGTTCTATTTTGCCAATGGGTTTTGAGGGGAAGAATGTGAGCCCCTGGACAGCACTGAACTTTCTGCCTTTGTTGGGGTATAATATGAGAGGTTGACAGCACAGTCCTGATGTTGGAGCATGTCAATTGTCTCTGTCCACATATTGGCAGGAGCTGCTGCAGTGTTTCTCACCCTTTGTCTCAACACTTCAAGCTTCTTCTTCTTGTTGTTTAGAAGAGATTCTTGGAGCCTTTTTGTGGATATATATATATATATAAATATATTCAGAGGAAAACCTTTAGATGTAGGGACGTTAAGGTGTAAATGTAATGCAACAAAACTCTTGAAATTTGCCAGACAATTCAGGTAGTGCCACCTTAATGTCTCGCCTCCTGTTTCACGGCGTATGACCGCAATGATGACATCAGAGATTACATCACTAATGACATCACAAAGTAAATCATATATGGCATCATTGATGGATTCAATAATATATTTTAATGGGGGTATGCTGAAAACTGGGTTTTTATGTTTTCTTAATAACTTTTTAATTGTTTACCAAATTGTTCCCAAAACTTCAACTTTGGGGGGGTTGCCCTTGACAAACATTTGGTTTAGAAAATGTCATCCAAATCCATTTAGCAAGTCAAAAGCTATTAGCCTCTC
Source organism: Ambystoma mexicanum (assembly GCF_040938575.1). Lineage (NCBI taxonomy): Eukaryota > Metazoa > Chordata > Amphibia > Caudata > Ambystomatidae > Ambystoma > Ambystoma mexicanum. The sequence goes on from NC_090931.1 coordinate 1,212,101,017, forward strand.
TCATCCTCCCTGCTGCAAAGCGTCAAAACCAATATAAAGGTTTTACGGCATAGAGGGAACCCTGTTCTCTGTCGAATCTATAAACATAAAACGCTTAGGTATGTTTCCGTACTCATCTGATGCAATTCATCAGTATTAGGTTGACCTCTGCAGGCCAAATGGCAAAGTGCACCTCTGTGTGCCCTTCCACTTACACAATGGCTATCATTTTAACAAACAGAATGAGCACGGTCCTACGCAGTCTCCTTCACCTTTGTAGGACAGGCGTGGCATCAAGAGATGACGCAGACAATAGATAGATTTGGAAAACCTTTATTTTTGGTGGTCGGGATATGATTGGTTATTTATAACACGCTTAATACCCAGAGGTTTCTAAGCGCGGTCCCGGGGATCGAACCTGTGTTGCTTTGTGTCGTCTTGCTTTTAAGGCAAGCACATTGGCCCTGAGCTATCCTCCCAAGACCTGGAAAAATACCTATCTTGTCCTAACTCTAGGGTGGGAATGCTCCCTAATGAAAAGAAAACTAAGGGAAGTCGAAGTCTGTCAGTCAAATGTAAACTACTATCTGTGTCAAAACCTATGCTTGCCCTCACTTTTACAAAATAATAGTGTGTGGGGGATTTGGCCAACTTAACAGTTTTTAAATCAAGCTTAATGTGAAAATGGAGCTCTTCCACTGCTCGCTTCCCAAGTTGAAGTCACTCAGGGAAAGAAAGATCCACAAGTTCTCAGGATCCACTTGTAAAAATTCACAGTGCCTTTCCTTATCTGGATTCACTTCGTCACAGGGTCTCTCAGGCTTCCCTTGTCTTGAGCTTAGAACCTCCTGGTTATCCTTCAAAGTGTCAATGTCCGGATACTTTGTTTTCAAACACAAAAGTATAATTCATAACAGTTCCCCTCAGAAAATATCACTCTTCACTTATTGCATGTGGGACTCCCTTCCCCATGCACCACCAAGTCCTTTTTATATTTAGGCCTCCCCTGGTCGTGGCGCAGTTTGCAGACTGCATGGTCCACCCATTACAGGTCATGCAACCAGGTGCCTGACTTTACTCTTAATTTACTCAGTTTATTAGAGTGGAGTCTGTTCAGCACTCCTGGATCAGCCGTCTGCCTGGGGCCACCCCAATGCTTCTCAATACTCTTGGTTCACTCACAATGTCTGTTTTAGTTCAATTGTCTTCCAGATCCCCCCCTTCCACCGATGAGCTTCTGTAAAAATTTCTATTTTGCTCAGTTTCCAGCCATGCACAGCTACCCTGTGGCGGCACTTTCCTTTACTTTCACAGCGATTTACGAATGCATATATTCTTATATGTGACCACTCTGTGATACCGTTTCCTTCCAAAATGCGTTTACCATTGTCCTCTTGTTAGTGGTATCCTTTTCGCATTGTTCATTTGTTAACCTGGCTACCCTAGACTTTTGTCAGGAATAAGGGCCTGTGGTGCAGGAGGAAGCAGGTACGGCATATCTAAAAACTACAATTCCCAGCAGGCATGGGGAAATGTGTAGTTCCTTGGGCCTGTCGGTACTCAGCTGCCGGCACTTTGCAATTAGGGATTGGGCTCTTAACGGCCGCCCGCCCGTGCTCATGTGCTGTTGATTAATGTTGGAGAGCATGGGCGGCGGCGGCGACGGCAGCAGGAGCGAAGCAGGAACGCTGGAGGTGTAAGCGAGCGGCAGGAAGGAGTCACGCCGGCTATGTCGCAAGGCATCTTTATATCCCGGGGTGCAGCGGGGCACGCTCCTTAATCTGCTCCAGAGCTACAGGTCCGGGTCAGCCGCAGTAGGCTCCCGGACCATCAGTTAAGTGTTTCTATGTCTGTTTGTTTGGCCGGGTTACGGCAGTAACATGGAGTAAATCAGAAGCTTCAAGTATTTATGTCCGGACGTATAAGGAAAACGTCCGGACCAAAAGTTAAGTGAAGGCTCATAAATCATTGGTTTTGGGCAAGATAAACGCCAGTCTGGTTGCATGCACATTGTTTTCCTCACGTTCTAAGCACCAGGGAAATAACAACTCTTCTAATCCGCATTTCAAGTTATTAAGTTTTTCTATGTGCAGTGTATTATGTTAATCCATGTTTGTGAGGCATGTGTATGTCTCAATGTTCCCTGTTCACGATCAGTGTATTATGGCTTTAAGTAATTTCCAGTTATTAGCTTTTCCACTTGGAGAAAAGCGCCTTTCTATGTGCATTATGTTGTGTTAATCCATGTTTGCTCACGATTTGTCATGATCTCTGCTTCCAAAAGATAAGGACTTGCCCGACTCCCTTGGAAGCAGACCCATAACCCCGGTTCCGAGTGCCAGCCAGTCCCAATTGGGACCTTTTGGACCCTGTCCTGGCGCCAGTGGCACCAGGCTCATAAAGATGCCCAGTCCCAGCGCTGGAAGCGCCGGGCTCATAATGCTTGGGTGGACTTACCTGCAGCAGACCATGCTGCTTACTTACCTGCCAGTTGAACCCCTGATCCTCTTCTGTTTGGGACTACTTTTCCTGTTGGGTGGGGCAGGAGCCACTCCCTAGGTTCAGAACACTGGAACTCTTCTGGAAAGCAGGAACTCTTTTCTTATCTAGGCGTGGCTGTGGAAGGAGACACCTAAGCACTACAGGAGGCTATTTAAACCACACCCGATGGATGAATCTTGCTTTGTGTTATTCTGCATTCTCTGCAGCAGAACGCTCATCGTGTCTTCTGCTTCTGATCCTGGGCCTAAGGGAACAAAGGCTTACCATCCTGGAATCCAGTCTTCAGCAGCACCTGTAAAGACAAAGAAAGAACAGGTTAGCACTACGGTCTTCAGTGGCAGCGCATCTCTTACCTGGTCCATCGGCTGTCACCAACGCCTCGCGCTGCATTCCGGCATCTGAAAGACAAAGGCTTACCTACTCTTCGCATGCTCCGGAGGTCTTTGCACTGCATTCCGGCATCTGAAAGACAAAAGCTTACCAGCTCTTCGCACGCTCCGGAGGCCTTCGGTGCTGCATCCCGCATCTGAAAGACAAAAGAAGGTGCGTTTAAAGACATTGGGCAACTTTATTACTCACGTGCCATTACTCCTTCCCACGCCGAATCCAGTGGGTATTCCAGCACCCTTCAGCTTCTCTAAAGCTCCGAACTTGTACCTGCAAGATAAAAGGGACAGTTAGTGCGCATCGTGAAGCAGGCTACAAGCGCTTACTTACGTGCTTCCAGGCGCTTCTATTCCTCGCGCGGGTTCGATCCTCAACTCTCATCAGCCCGCCATCCGCCATCGCCGGAACCCTGCAAAACAAGAGATATCATTACAAAAGACTTTTAAGATATTTGAAGTGCCCAGAACTTACCGTTCGTGCAGTTAACGACGGACAGCAGTCCTCTGAGGTCAAGAGGCCTGCACCCTTATCCAGTGAAGAAACTGGTTACGGCACCCTGCCCCGAGGCAGATGGAGAGCTCGGCGTTCACTTACCTAAGGTGAGGGCGTTAACCTTTGGGGTTCTACAGGAGAAGAGAAAGGGAAGAGGAGAGAGGCACCCAATAACCCCAGTTCATTAATCCCATATTTTCTATCTGCAGACATCTTACTCTTCGAGTCAGACATACAGTGCACAGAGGTCCAGCCCAAAGAGCCAACCGTGTGTTACACATCACCTTTGAAGATACGGCATTCACCCAGTCAAGACCGGCGCCTCTGCGGGAATCAGGTGAGCGTTACACGATTTGTGTAGGGTGGCGTGTTATGTGCTAACTAATTACTGAAGATAGTCAGGTCAGGTTGCAGGAGTATTAAGCTATCTAGTCAGGAATTGTAGGGGTCTTTTGTTGTTTATATCTTGTCTTCCCTTCCTTCCCTTTATTTGTCCATCCCCTTTCCCTAACTCCTTCTTCCCCCCATTGGCTGCCACGTGGCTACCTGTAATTCGAACATCCAGGCGCCCGTGCCAACCACGGTGGGAGGGGTCGATCCATTCGGCTTCTGTGGTTCGGGAGAGGGGATTGAAATCCTCCTCCCTTAAGTTCAGTTGTGACAGAATCAACAGCCCCCGATTTCGGGATTACTGAACCACCCAGGCCAAATGGATAACCCTCCCTCGTTAGCGGAAGTGCTAAAGGCACTACAGGAGATTCAGGTGGAATTGATACATGTCAGACAGGAATCTAGTACTCTGAAGAATCAAGTACAAGGATTGGTAGCACAAGGGACTCCTTTGGAGGAAGCAAGGTCTTCTACCAGTAGAGCAGGAACAAGAACGCCCACTGTTGTGGTTCAAGCTCCCAGTAGTGTGCCATTGGCTGCGCCTAAAAGATTTTCTGGGGACCCAAAAAAATACATGACGTTCTTGACCCAGTGTAGGTTACATTTCCTGTGTAAACCATCGGCCTTTGAGACTATTCAAGCAAGAACTGCCTTTGTAATTTCATATCTAACAGGAGATGCGGCCGCTTGGGCAATGCCATTGGTACAGAAAGATGATCCATTGTTGTATAATTGGGATAATTTTCTGGCAGAATTTGGTTGTATTTGACCGAAGGGAAGTGTCATTGGCACAAGACAAGGAGTTATTGGCACTAAAACAGGGTACCAGAGATTTGGTTTCTTATGTGACACACTTCAATAGACTGGTAATTGAAACAGATTGGCCAGAAAATAAACAGACAGTTTTATTCTATCAGGGATTGAAAGAAGAATTAAAAGATGCTATGGCACAGGTGGAGCCTCAGCCCAACACATGTACAGCTATGATTGATTTGGCATTACGGTTGGACCATAGGATTAATGAACGAAAGGGAGATAGGAAAAAAACAGAGGTGGTACCTTTTGTACGATTGGATAGAGGAAGGGTGAACAGAAACGGTGAAGGGGAACCTATGCAGATTGGAGGGGTGAGGGGACCTTTATCGGCTACAGAAAAGGAGCAGAGGAAGGTTAATAATTTGTGTTTGTACTGTGGTCAACCTGGACATTATATTCGTACTTGTCCAAATACCCCCAAGAAGATAGGTGGTGGAGATAAGAGCAAAGGCGAGTCGGGAAAAGGATGGGGCCGGCCTTAGGGTGAACACAGGTGTCAGGCTCAGTGGTTGAAAAGTTCCCCACTTGGGTAGCAAATACTTCACGACAAGGTAATTCTCATTTGTATATTTTGGTAACTTTATTTTTTGCTTGTACAAAACAGATGGTGTCAGCCATGATAGATTCAGGGGCAACTGGAAACTTTATTGACATTGATTTGGCCAAAAGACTGGGGTTGCCATTGCGAGAAAAGACTCAGGTGGAAGGGGTGCAGTCGGTGGATGGGTCGCCTTTAATTTCAGGACCCATTTGTCAGCAAACTCAACCCATAGAAATGAGGTGTCAGTCTGGACATGTAGAGGACATTGTACTGGATCTAATTGCAGCTCCCCAATTTGGTCTTATTTTAGGAATTCCTTGGTTGACTCAGCATAATCCAAGAATTGATTGGGTAGCTAGAGAGATTTTTTTTGAGAATCCAGATAGCATTGGTCACATTGAGGAGATGGTGAGTCCTGCATTGTTTTTGGCAGATCAGCCACGGGCAGTGCAAGTGGTGGGGGCTGTGGGGTTACAGGTTCCGGCTCAATATCAAGAGTTTGTAAATGTGTTTGACAAAGGAGGAGCGGAACAATTGCCTCCCCATAGACCATATGACTGTGTTATAGAGTTAGAACCCGGGGCTAAACTGCCATGTAGCAGAATCTATGCATTAACGGAAACCGAAAATCAACATCTGAGAGAGTATTTGGATGATATGTTAAAGAAAGGATTCATTCGACATTCCACATCGCCAGTCTCATCTCCATTGTTTTTTGTGCCTAAAAAAGAAGGTACGTTGAGGACCTGTATTGATTATCGTGCCTTGAACAAGGTGACAGTAAAAAACAGATATCCACTCCCTTTAATTTCTGGACCTCTGGATCAAGTGAAAACAGCAGTGGTATACACAAAACTTGATTTACGTGGAGCTTATCATTTGATTCGTGTCAAGGAAGGTGATGAGTGGAAAACTGCATTTAGAACTAAGTTTGGACTATTTGAATATTTGGTTATGCCTTTTGGTTTATGTAATGCTCCTGCTGCATTTCAATTTTTTATGCAGGAGGTTTTGAGTGAGTTTTTGGACATTTTTGTTATTGTATATATTGATGACATTCTAATTTATTCTAATTCACAAGAACAGCATGTGAACCATGTAAGGGCAGTGTTAAAGAAATTGCAAGAACATCAGTTATATGTGAAATTGGAAAAATGTGCCTTTCATGTGAAAAGAGTGGAGTTTTTGGGCTTCATTTTGACCCCGGAAGGGATAATTATAGACAAAAGCAAGGTGCAAGCAGTCCTGGACTGGCCCAAACCCCAGTGTGTTAAAGATATTCAATCTTTTTTGGGTTTCGCCAATTTCTATAGACGATTCATTACTAAGTTTTCTCAGATTGTGGCACCGATAACAAGATTATTAAGAAAGGCAACACGTTTTTGTTGGGATGAGGGGGCGGAAAAGGCTTTTCAAGAATTAAAAATGGCATTTACCACAGCTCCAGTATTACGACATCCAGATTTGGATAGAATGTTTCAATTTCCGTGAGGAGAGGACACTTTCTTGCTGCTTGCTGCATTTTGATAACGTGCGCTGGGAGTTCTAAGAACTCGCGCATTTCGTTTTTCCCAACTCGCCAGCTCGCTCGCTTCCAGGAGGAGGCGGAGCTCTGTGCCTGTCACGTGACTGCTTACGTGACCTACCCAGGCTCACAAAACAGAGCTCAGCCGAGCGGCGTGTGCAATTTCCGTGAGGAGAGGACACTTTCTTGCGGCTTGCTGCATTTTGATAACGTGCGCTGGGAGTTCTAAGAACTCGCGCATTTCGTTTTTCCCAACTCGCCAGCTCGCTCGCTTCCAGGAGGAGGCGGAGCTCTGTGCCTGTCACGTGACTGCTCACGTGACCTACCCAGGCCCACAAAACAGAGCTCAGCTCACCCTTGCGGTGTTAAGCCCGGCCGCGTAAAGGGCGTCTGCTGTGATTCCTGCTGTTTGGCTGTTTGCTGCTTTACTGCTGTCTGCAACTGTGAGATAAACAATGACCTTGCTATCAGACGGCCCCCAAAACCGGAACAAATCTTCACAGCAACGTCGCGTGACTAACCCTTGGGCCAGGATGAAAGCCATTGCTGGGGCTAAGGTAAGCAAAACCACTGGCCGTGCGCTAATGGCTGCAAATAACTCATCAACACTAAAAAGCCCAATAATTACTGGGAAAATTAAACCTTTAACATCTCCCCCATCATCGACTCTTGATGAACGATGCACCTCAGATGACAGCTCCAACGTATTGCTCCAGCCTTGCGTTCTTTTAGAAGCGCCAGCATCCCAACCTGACAACCAATATTCATCAGGCATTTGTGTTACCAATCTCGAATGCAATCCAACTCCCAATGGCGATCCCTGTGCAAGAGCGTTAGCCAGCGAATCTGACTCAGCTGCATTTCAAGCAGCTAGCGCCGACCGGCCGAATTTACCTAGCCTTTCTGCTGCCATTTGGGTGTCTCAGCCTGATGCGAGAGCTCCTCCAACTGAGCGATCAATGAATTCAGTCTTGTTGGCTCCTGTGCCTTTCAGGACTGATAACTTCACAAATGATGTTGACCTCTGGAAAGAAAAAGGTCTTCTTTCAAATGTAGTGACTGACGAAGAACTGCTTAAAATTTCTAATTTAGACCTGGGAAATCCTCTGTTGAATAATTCGAATACTAAACATGCTCTGCACATTAATCGACCACTAATGCCCACAAAGGTGCCGACTTTACTTCTTAATGCCAGAAACACTCTGTCACAGGAGAATTTCTCTAGTTACTCTCTGGCCAAGTCAAGTGGCCTACAGACTGGCACGATCAACGCCAAACACGTCTTGAAGCCCCCTGTTTATATTCCATGTCCATCATCTGCAACAATTTTAAGTGGCTCTCTAATCGACACTAAAACCAGCAGGTCGAGCTACTTCAGAAGTCGTACTTGAATGCACCGAACCTGAGAACGACAGTGCCTTAGCTTGCCAAGCACCTGATGTTAGGCATCCTTCCATGTCAAGCATAAACGATAAATCCATCGATCTTAATACTCCAAGTACTTCCCAACTCCCAGTACAAAATCTCAATCTATTGCCTATACTTCTTGATCGGAGCGCGATTGCTCGTGCTAGTCGCCTGCAAAGAGTCGCTGAGCTTAAAAGAAAAAGCACATCCACCATACCTCCTCGACATGGAAATCCAACACTGAATGCGAGTACTCCGCATCATATGCAATCTCAATCAAGCAACGAGGTTCATTCAACGAACTTTGTAAAGAAATGTTCCACATTTAATCCACAGTACAATCTGGATAATTCAACTTGCTCCTCATCACTTCAGGAACTTGAGCCACAACTGCTCGGTATTTCATCTGAAGCACTTTCGCAGATCCATAACAATGTGTTGGCCGCCTCGGCGGTTGCTCTAGCACCATTTACAAAAATCTTTGAGTCTCTGATTGGCACGATAAGTGATCAAGGTGCTGCAATATCCAATCTAACGACAAAAATTGACAAGTTAGAACATTTCTCGAGCTTTCTACAGGATCAAATGACAACTAATGCAGAAATTGAAACGAGATGGCAGGACAGGCTGAGTGATCTAGCCGCTCGGCATCATTGCCAAAATGATGCTTTAATGGAAGGCCTCTTGGACTCTGTAAAATGGATGCGAAAGAATACATCCATTCAAGAAAGTGGAGCCCCGGTGTCTCGAGACACATCTTCTGGCTCTAGTCATTCTCCATCGAGAAGTGATTTGGTGACAGTTCCTAATGAATCTTCACAGCCTGGTTTACCAACGAGCTTGTTGGCTTCCATGCAGGACGCTCAAGATCCAACTCAGACTGCACAAGGCTCTGTTCTGCAAGTGAACACCCTTGTACCACACACGATTCCGCTAAAAGGAACTGTATCATTGCAAACCCTAACAACAGTAAATTCTTTCAATATTTTCAAAGGCTCTGCAAAAACAATTGCTACAACGACAGAAAGCAATCAAAAAAATATATCTGCGTAACAATCCCAGCAATCCAAAAAAAAAAGTATTCCACCGAAACAAATACAACAAAAGGTCAAAAAATTCATAAGAAATATAACAACTCCGAAGAAGACAAGTCTGTTCACCAGACCAGCTCACACAATAACTACTAAGAGAACTGTTGGAAATCCTCCAACAAGTTCAACAGGCACTGTCTTGAGCTTTTCAAAGACTTCGGCAAAACGACGGCGCTTAGCATCTAGCGCTCCTTCTTCTGAACACGGCTCCTTAGACTCTTCAACTGATTTATGCAATTTATCCACCTATTCAGCTGATCCTGAGAATTCCACCATTGTCTCTGTCGAAGAACAAGTCGTTAGAACTTTCAAACCCCCTTTGAGGAAAATCCAAGAGGCAAACAATCTTTCGAGGTTACCGCAGGCTAGACCAATCAGTAGTCAACTCTCCTTCGTGACAAAAAAGGCTCCACAGAAAGCACTAAGTTCGAGGTTAAATCCAAAACAAACATTGAATCAGCTGAAAACGCGTTTGCCTCCAACTCAGCGAGCTCCCGGATTCGGAAATTCGGAAACACAAAAATACAAGTGGAAACTTCGCCTCCAAAATATTCACTCAGATGGCAACGAAGTTAATTTAAACAGAGGAAATATTCTAAAATTGCTTGCTTGTATTCCACCTTTGCGAGCGATCACATCAGACGACATCAAAATTGTGGAATATGTCTCTGAAATGTCCTCTGATCATGTTCTTCTTCATATAGCTTCTGCAGCAGTAAAAAATATGCTACTTCAAGCAAATGAAGATCTTTTGGTACATGGCTTTGACCTCACCCTCGAGCCATTGGCCTCGAATTCAATTTCATCGACTAAAACAAATTTTGATCACGAGGCAAACCTCGGAGCTGCCAAGCGATCAGCCCTGCGTCAGTCTATGGTCTCATCCCCTGACATCTTAGATGCTGCCACGCATCAGTCTTTCGAAAGAAGAGCTAATAACCTGAAAAGATTTCCACATGGGCCACGCAAATAACAACAATCACAAACTAAACAACAAGAGCTAATTCTATTCTCATGGAATACAAGGGGTTTCACACATTTATTCAACACATTCCAGGAATCTCTGGAGAATGTATTCATCATATGTTTACAAGAAACGTGGCTACGAGATCCTCCCACACGTGATGGTTTTTCCATATTAATAAATCCAGCTGGAAAGAACCCCAAAGGCCGGCCTTTTGCAGGATTAATAACTCTCTTGAAAATCTGGAATTGGTGGACGTTGGTGACGTCTACGAACCCTAATCCATTCGTGCAAAGCACTTTGATTAGACTATCATTGAGAGCTACGGTTTCTAATCTCTTAATTATCAATGGATATTGGAATCCCGCCATGATTTCATCCTCATCTTTCATTCAGTCAGTATTGAATGAAATTGATCTTACCTTTCTAAAATACGAAAACGTCTCTTTACTCATCTGTGGAGACTTAAACTGCAGCTGGTTTAAGTTTGATCTACTCTCCAAATCAAATGTTCGGCTGCCGGATTCTGAGGTTACTCCGAGAGGCCAACTTTGGGCCAAAGATCTTCTAGATCGCAACTGTCACATGCTGAATGGAGCAATTCAGGGCGACTCTCCCGCAAATCCAACATGGCATAGCATGACTCGGACGAATACACTTGATTATATTTGGGCCTCGTCTGACTTTTTTGAAAAATCCATCTCTCTAAACGTGCAGCCGATGACATCTAGTGATCATGACTTATTGCGATTCGTTTGGTGCGAAGAGCATTGTGGCATGCCAGAAAAACACTCAGATCGACTTCAAATAAATGCTGCAGGAAATCGACTGAGAACCAACGGCTCTACGATCGCCCATTTAAGTCACAGCTTAAATGTACTTCAGACAGTAGAGTACACACCGCTTCTGACAGACCAAACTCAGATAACCCTTAATTCAAGAGTCCTTGGGATAATCCCGAAACACTTATATAGTTTAGAAATAGCAGAGGAAAAAAAATCATTAAGGAGGGACCTCAGACAAATCAAAAGAACACAGCGTGATCAGAATTGTAAGGCTTTGGAAGTGAAGAAGCGGCGGCAATCATATAGAAACTGGTTAAGATCACATCTTGTTATAATCGATCAAGGACGAGCAGAATCCATGTTAAAACTTCTGGTACAGAAAAACACACGTGAAATCTGGGCCATTTTAAATGGAGGTCGCTCGAAATCCAATCCTTCAATTTCTAATGAAATTCTGAGCGAGAAATGGCGTGAATATTTCACTTTATTATATGAAAACTCTGCATTGGAAGTTTCTCTCCCGCCGAGTGTGTCAAATTCCAGTTGGGACCTTATACCTTCGTGCGAAGAGATTGAATTTGCAATCGCTAAGCTAAAAAATTCAAGAGCTGCCGGCCCCGATCAAATATCAAATCTGATGCTTAAAAAGCACAAATCACACTGGGCCAAATTCATCCACGAACTATTTCTTCAGATTGCTACTAGCAAGAAGCTGCCCTCTTCCTGGTCCAAGGCAATAGTGGTCCCGATATATAAGAAGGGTTGTCGGGCTGACCCTGCGAACTATCACCCGATCACCCTTCTCGACACTATTGGTAAGATTTTTGGATCCTTCTTGCGCCAACAGCTGGTTAATTGGGCCCTCTCATCTGGTAAATTTGACTCCAGACAATCAGGCTTCACAAAAAATGTTGGCACCGATATGAACCTTATACTCTTGTCATTTCTAAAATTGTCAGCACTGGAAGCGAAAAAAAAAATCTTTTTTGCATTCGTCGACCTTCGACAAGCTTTCGACGCCATCAATCGGACCAAATTATGGGCAAAATTACGCTTGTGGGAGTGCCCAGCTCATCTATTAGATCCCATCATCGCCCTGCACTCTGATACCTCGATCCAAATCAGAGTCAATTCACAAGGCGACCTCACAGATCCAATAAGAACGTTCAAAGGCGTCAAACAAGGCTGTCCACTCGCATCAGACCTCTTTAAACTCTTTATAGCCGACCTGCCAGAGTGGCTAAAGTCTGTCCATTGCTTTCCTCCCAAGCTCAATGGTCACACTGTAAATCATCTGGTCTATGCTGACGACATAGTGCTGGTCGACCAGACTCAAATCGGCCTCCAACATCTTCTCTCCCGCTTGCAAGAGTTTCCATCCGCCAATGAGCTCTGTTTGAATGCAGAGAAAACAAAAATTATCTGCATTGGACGATCCATGTCAAAGAAAGATAAATCTTTCCGTTGGCATATAGAGCAAAAAGCCCTAGATGTCGTTAAGTCGATCCGCTATCTAGGTGCAATGGTCAATGACTCGCTATGTGAAGCTGCCTGGATAGATGACTTGATAGCTAAAACAAAGATCTTGAGTCTTCAAGCGGCCAAAATCAACTTTGACTATGGGACATTTTCCATCACGCCTGTTATCATGTTCTACCTCCAAAAAGTAATACCAACAATAACCTTTGGCGGTGAAGCTGCCTTGAACATCGATCATAATGTCTGGAGCCGTTTGGAAGGAAAATTTTGGAGACGTGTTTTGAATCTTCCGAATTACACCTCAATATCAGCACTGAGATATGAGTTAGCTCTGAACTCAATCTACATGACAATCGTCTGGAAATCTTTATCAACTTTACGTAAGATACTACTTGGTTCCTCTATACCCACATATAACATTCTCAAGCCAAGTAAAGAATCCACGGATAACGTACTGATTCATGCATGGAAGCTTAAGCTAAACTTGATTATGGCTGAAGCAGGCATACTTGAAGAAGAGTTAATCCAGTGCCCACAACACGCAAAGAAGAAGCTAGCAACATGGGATTGGATTTCAACGTACAACAGCCGCTCAGCCCTCAAGTCCACCCTTCCTTCCTCCAGAAGCATGGTTAAATTACACTCTCAACCAAAATTTCTCACAGACTGCCCTTCGCGCCATCATAGGGCACAATTTTTGAGGTTACGATTGAATGCTCTAAACACTAATGAGATGCTCTGGATGCGTAAGAACAAAGATACAGTCAACAACAAATGCTGCTTCTGCAAAACATTAGCAGTCGAGTCTCTAAAACATCTGGCAGCAGCATGTCCCATGTTGACTAAACTACGTGAAGTACATTTAAAAGAATTCAAACCATTATCCAATGAGTCAGACGATTGGTGGGACTATGCTGTGGCAGGGCATAACATCAAGCTGTCCTGTCACTTAATTAACTTTTTTGATGAAGCTTTAAAGTCAGTTCCTATCTGAATGGCATAACTGCGCAATCGGAAATAATCCATTTATATCGGATAGTACTCTGTGAGACCGACTCTCCCAATAGTCTAGCTTGAACTGTTAAATAAGATCTGAGTAATACGAAGGAAGAGTTGGAAAGAAGGAAAGGAAGAAATACTTAACTTTTTTTTCTCTCTCTTAGATGAAATGTAACAAAAACATGATATAATTTTATCAAGTTGAAGTTTTACAATAAAATAAAAAAAAAAAAAGAATGTTTCAAGTAGAAACTGATGCGTCCAATGTGGCCATAGGAGCAGTATTATCTCAGAAGGATCCAGAAGGGAGTTGGCATCCGGTAGCCTACTATTCACGAAAGCTCACTCAATGTGAACAAAATTATTCCATCACTGATAAAGAATTGTTAGCTATCAGGGCAGCTTTCTTGGAATGGAGACATTATTTACTGGGGGCTAAACATCAGGTGTTGGTAGTGACAGACCATAAAAACCTACAGTACTTTAAGACGGCTCACACATTGAGTCCTAGACAACTACGGTGGTCTCAATTCTTCAACGAGTTTGATTTTGTGGTGACCTTCCACCCGGGAAAAAGAAATGGAAAAGCAGATGCCTTATCACGCCAACAAAACATGGACAACATGGTATCTAAAACTAAATCTATAATCCCGGCAGAGAAGGTGGTAGGGGCCGTAGTCTCTAAGTTGATGAAGCAGGTGAAACAGGCAATGAGGAATCAAAAGAATCAGAGTTGGGGAGTGAATAACCCTTTGGAAACATTTAAAGAGAATCTCCCTTATTATGATGGAAGATTATATTTGCCTACTTTGGAACTCCAAACGAAGGCTATGCATTGGTGCCATAATTCCCCTCTGGCTGGACATTCAGGGAGTAAAAAGACACAGACTCTAGTGGAAAGATACTTTTGGTGGCCCAATTTGAAACAAGAGGTAATCAAGTACGTGCAGGAATGTGAAACATGCGTACGAAGTAAAGCTGATCACACCAAGAAGTCAGGGTTACTTAAACCCTTGCCCACTCCCACCAAAATATGGACACACATATCAATGGACTTTATCACAGACTTACCACCGGATGATCAGTATGATACGATATGGGTGATAGTGGAGTACTTATCTAAACAGGCTCACTTTGTGCCTTGTAGAGGCATTCCAGGAGTAGGGGAATTGGCAGAATTGTTTTTGCAGCATGTGGTTCGCCTGCATGGACTACCACGTACTATTGTGTCTGATAGGGGACCGCAGTTTACATCAAGGTTTTGGCGCGCTTTCTGTCAGATGTTAGGAATCAATTTGCCCTGTCTATTAGTTATCATCCCCAGACGGATGGACAAACTGAAAGAGTTAACCAGACGCTGGAGCAATATTTGCGCTGTTATTTACATGAAGGAATGGAGTCGTGGGTTCAAGCCTTATGGTTAGCTGAATTCACCTATAATAATGCGGAACATGCTTCCCTGGGAATGGCTCCCAATGAGTGCTTGTATGGGCAGGTACAGGAAATGTTACAAGAACAGCTACCAAATGTTGAGAATTTTCTAATACTCCAAAACAGAAAACAATTGCTTCTAACCATCAGACAGAAGGCGCGAGATAATTTGGAATATGCAAAAACTCAATATAAGTTGTATGCAGACAAAAAGAGAAGGGAGGCTCCGCAGTACAAGGTGGGGGATAAGGTATGGCTATCCACACGCAATTTGCCTCTAATTGGATCTCGAAAATTTGCTCCCAAATTTATTGGACCCTATGAAATGAAATAGTAAAAATTGTGTCAGAAGTTGCTGTGAAATTGTGTTTGCCTGAATCTCTGAGAATCCACCCGGTATTCCATGTGTGTCTGCTTAAACCCGCAGCGCCTGGAACACGTGTGCAGAGACCTCCAGCTATCCACAAAGAGGGTCATGTGGAATATGAAGTAAAGCAGATTTTGGACTCAAAAAGGAGGAGACAAGTGTTATGGTATTTGATCCGGTGGGCTGGATATGGACTGGAAGATTGCTCCTGGGAACCTGCTAGTGCAGTGCATGCATCTCATCTGGTAAGAATGTTTCATGCAAAGTATCCGGAAAAGACAGGTCCTGGGAAGAGCCCTAGAAGGGGAGGTAATGTCAGGAATAAGGGCCTGTGGTGCAGGAGGAAGCAGGTACTACAATTCCCAGCAGGCATGGGGAAATGTGTAGTTCCTTGGGCCTGTCGGTACTAAGCTGCTGGCACTTTGCAATTAGGGATTGGGCTCTTCACGGCCACCCGCCCGTGCTCATGTGCTGTTGATTAATGTTGGAGAGCATGGGCGGCGACGGCGGCAGGAGTGAAGCAGGAACGCTGGAGGTGTAAGCGAGCGGCGGGAAGGAGTCATGCCGGCTATGTCGCAAGGCATCTTTATATCCCGGGGTGCGGCGGTGCACGCTCCTTAATCTGCTCCAGAGCTACAGGTCCGGGTCAGCCGCAGTAGGCTCCCAGACCATCAGTTAAGTGTTTCTATGTTTGTTTGTTTGGCCGGGTTACGGCAGGAACATGGAGTAAATCAGAAGCTTCAAGTATTTATGTCCGGACGTATAAGGAAAACGTCCGGACCAAAAGTTAAGTGAAGGCTCATAAATCATTGGTTTTGGGCAAGATAAACGCCAGTCTGGTTGCAGGCACATTGTTTTCCTCACGTTCTAAGCACCAGGGAAATAACTCTTCTAATCCGCATTTCCAGTTAAGTTTTTCTATGTGCAGTGTATTATGTTAATCCATATTTGTGAGGCATGTGTATGTCTCAATGTTCCCTGTTCACGATCAGTGTATTATGGCTTTAAGTCATTTCCAGTTATTAGCTTTTCCACATGGAGAAAAGCGCCTTTCTATGTGCATTATGTTGTGTTAATCCATGTTTGCTCACGATTTGTGTAGGGTGGCGTGTTATGTGCTAACTAATTACTGAAGATAGAGTCAGGTCAGGTTGCAGGAGTATTAAGCTATCTAGTCAGGAATTGTAGGGGTCTTTTGTTGTTTATATCTTGTTGTCTTCCCTTCCTTCCCTTTATTTGTCCATCCCCTTTCCCTAACTCCTTCTTCCCCTCATTGGCTGCCACGTGTCTACCTGTAATTCGAACATCCAGGCGCCTGTGCCAACCACGGTGGGAGGGGTCGATCCATTCGGCTTCTGTGGTTCGGGAGAGGGGATTGAAATCCTCCTCCCTTAAGTTCAGTTGTGACACTTTGAACAACAAGTGCTTTCACTTGTGACTCCGATACAATGTATACCGACAATGTATACCGTCTTTTCTTTACTGGCAAAGGAGTTGATGGCCTCCTTCCGCTTTCCTTCCTTAACGGTCCTTGCATCTGAGATCAGGATCTCCCCACTTGCCTCTTAGACATTCCTCGGCTCTTATTCTTACTGAGGGGAATGATCATGGACTGGGTAGCATAAAGCATGGGATAAGCATGTCCCCCGGCTTCCTCCTGCAGACACCTACGGCTCCCTGGAGATATGGCTCCCTCGCCACATTTTCCTGTGCTTCACCTGAGAGCCTCTCTGTGTTTCGGTGTCCCGTTCTCATTGGCCTGGTTCCTGATTCTACTGTGGCCTGCCCTCCAGCTCGCTCTCCAACTCGCGCTCCAACTCGCTCTCCTACTTGCCCTCTTTGCAAAGCATGTGTGTTTTTTTTTTATATTCATCTAAATAGTTTACAGGCTGCAGGTGGGCATAGTTGAAGTCGATTGCCTGACCCTGCCTGGTCTTGTTAGTCGGATATGTCCATTGGGGAAGGTGGTGTGGTTTGATCTGCATCTTCCTCATCCCAGTACCATAGTGGTGTTTCTCATGGGAAATCTGTACCCCTCTTGATTTCCTCTTCTTCGTTTCAGTATTGGAATAGTGTTTAGGAATAGGAGGAGTGTGTGCTTGCATGTACCCTATAAAGGCGGAGGGGGGGTGGAAACATCAATATCCAGAAGGGGGGATACCATGTCTAACCCTCAGATATTCCCTCCCCAATCCCTGGGAACCTTCTACCCAGGTGATCCTCCCTCGCTTGTCCACCCGTGTAATCAATGGAACTTAGATACCGTTCTTATCCCATGCATACCTCTCATTCCATCTGATACAAATATGCCTTTCAAATTCAAAAGAAGACAGTTACCTATATGTTTAGCCTTTTCAATGACCATTAATAAGCCACAGGGACCTACGCCCCCTTCCTGGAAGTGATCAGAAGAATTCTGATATTTAAGAAGGGAGACAGAAGTGACCCTATGAATTACCGACTGATATTGACTATTCAGATATGCTAGAATGGCGTATGTCGCGCAAGGAAGGGCTAATATTTTAAAAACTACTGGATGGATTTACCTCAAACCAGTCAAGGAAATTAAGTCAACGCTTTGTACCCAAATTGTTTCTTACTTGGTCCAAATCTGCATAGTAGTTTTCACTCTTAGGCTGTAAAAGTATATTTTGCATGAATACCGCCTCATAGTAAACATTGGCCTAAGTACATTCGCATCGCACTATAAATCGCATTGAATGAATCTGAAAAAGTCTGACTATGCTGCCATTTTGAGTTATCCGCCATTTTCATCGCCTCTTGCTTTCTGTCCCATGTTTACAATTGTGTTTTTGGCTCCAGCAGAGCAAAATGAACTTTGTACTGTTTCCATGATGTCAACGTAGCTAAGAATATTGAAGCTGCTAAAGTGGATTTTGTTCTACACTGAGAAACCTTGGAGTTAAACAAAAGCCGTACTAATCAGTAATTTAGATACCATCTGTTGCAATAGTGCCCTCTCCCTTCAAACAGCAAAGTAAAATAACAAATAGTTGAACATGCTTTTTTGAAGAAATCTTTTTCACTCCTTTAAACTAAGCTGACTTTAAACTCAAGAACAAATGATAGACAAATATAAGCAAGCAAAATGAGGAATGTTACATTTGTGTCTTCTATTTGGAAAACATGTGAAATGTTTAAAAGTAAACAGTCTATTTAAAGATGTTTAAGCATGACTTAGTTATGTGGATAGGCCATGAACCCTAGGTAAATGTATGACACGAAGAGGGGCTGGACAATGTGTCCAGGATTGTGGAAAATCTGTATAAATGTACATGTATTTGAAATGTCCAGCACTCTCTCATCTCACGGTGTCTGCTTGCACACATTGCAGAGTGTTGAGAGCCAGGTAGCAGCCTGTTAATAAATGTACATTATACTTTGACTTTGTGACTGGTGTATTCCTATTGTGTGGTATTAAGCCTCGATATTCTTTAATCTTTCAGATGGCGCTCGAATAGGGACCCTCAGGATTGATGCCACATCGCTAGACGAAGGGGAGGCCACCGGACCGGGATCGGAGAGTGACAGGGCGCCCTGCAAAGTGAGACGTGATTCCTCCGCAGTACTGCATGCCCAATCCCTAGACAGTGAGCAGCGTTTAGTGGGCATCAAGACAAGGGTCCCCGTATCGAGGCCTGCTTGGTGAAAACGCCAGCCATAACGATTTGATGTTCGATCGGACCCTTTGATTGATTTGAAATCAGGTGAGTCATACCCCGATTTCTAAAAATCCTGATATTTGTTGCAAGTGTTGTCTCTGCAGAAACAAACGTAGCCAGGTAAGGTCGCGATTTAACTATGCCTGGGAAATTGTCATCCTGTTGCAGGGTAGTATTCCGCAGAGAAAAACCATTTTTGAAACAAGGCAACTAGCCCCACCCGAAGGGTCCCCGGCTTTTTTAATGTATTGTAAGTATGGCCTCGGAGCCATCATATTTAATTATATTTGACACAGACACACCAGACATGTCTCCGAACTTCAGTGGCCAGTTTATGGTAGTTTGGAAATTGCCTGTCCAGAGCATTTAGAATCTGTATTGTTGAGAAAAAAGGCTAGGCCTGCAGCATTTGATGCAGTTAAAGATTGGCGAAAGGAAGCCATGCAGCAACTCAAAAGTAGAGAAAAGCATGCACGTAGACACATGACGAATGCTGAGAAAGCATTATTGCACGATCAGCAGAAACAGTCAGAATCCATTTGCGGTATGGATAGGGCTTTTCAACTAGATATATCCCTCTCAGGATTTTCATACATCAGACAAATTAATTAATAATTGAATGAACGTAGGACTGTTTCAACTGCACCACCTCCTTATGTGCCTCCTCCCGTTTTGTTCCTCCTCTTCCCATTGTTGTTCCTCTTCTTCCCGTTTTTGTTCCTCCTCCTGCACCTCCAACCGTGCCAACGGTTGCCATCCCCATAATTCCGTCTGCACCGCCAGCGGTATTGCCTCCGCTACCTATTGAACAAGAATTGTATGTACCCTCTTTGCCAGGTGGTTCTGCTCCACCTGTAGTGGTTGAAGGGGCAGGAGCTGATCCAAGAATAGTGACTTGTGCCACAGTATCTAAAGACAGAAAGATAGAATTGTATACGTGGGTCAGAAAGTACATAGAAGAGGGTGATGAATCGGCTGTTTTAGTTGTGATTTCTGATCAGGGGGTATTCCTGAACAGAATATTTTGATAGAACGGATGGTAATGTATTTAGTTGATATATGGAGTGATTTGACGGACATGAATGTCCCACAGAGGTTGAGGGATTTGAATGTCCTTGCCCGCTCAAGGGACACTGCGGCGAAAGTATATGAGCATGTACAGAAGGTATTTGAGTTTAAAAGGGAGCTAGATCGGTTACAGAAAGATGAGATGGATGATGATGGATGGCAGGCTTCATATGTGCAGAAGCGATTTCTTCCTCCATTGAAACAAATTAGTGAAGAAATGCACATTTGCACAAGAGATGCTCTTGGATGGATTTCGGATGTTTCAATTTCTCCCATTGAAGTGCACGACGGGTTTAGTCAGAATGCTCCGGCAATGCAATGGAAAGTACTACAAGTGATGGTTGAATATTTACAAGATTAATTTATGAAGAGAAAGGAATGTTGTCCCACAGATTTGATGGTTATTTATAAAAGAGCATTTTTGCCTGATGCTGCATTGACTTCTTTGTCACTTGATTTAGCCTTGTTGCTTAATAGACGTTCAGATTTGCCTACTTTAAAATTGCTGATCAGGGAGGATCCTCCGACATTTGTTCCAAAAGTAGAGATTTCTGCTAATGCTGCAGCAGGAACACCTGCCACCACTATTGAAGCACATTATGTCTAACAGTTTTTCCATGTCCCATTTTCTAGACAGGAAGTGGATACCATTAGGCAATCAATTCCAGATATTAGGAAGAATCCAACTGGATTTTATAAAGAAATTGAATCTGTCCTGCAATCGTCAGTTTTCATGCTGGTTTATGGAGGCAGATTACAACTGTAGATGATCAGACAGAGATGGGTGATACATGGGATGGCTTAGTACGAGCAGATGGGGAAAGGAATGCTGGTTAAAAACCGCCACAGGTGATATTGATATTGCCAGACAGAATAGTGACTAAATTAAAAACTCTGGTTCCTGAAAAAAGAATTATCTTGGATAAGCTTATGGCTTGCATGCAAGGGAAGTCAGAAGTTGCGACAGCGTATTTTAACAGATTTGAGCAAGTATTTTCGTGTTTTTGTGGTCAAGATTTAAGTACAGAGCCAGGAAAGAGGCTATTTGTTGATATGTTTGTGCGTGGATTGTTGCCTGAAATCCAATCACAGATCATGCAAATGAAATCACAATCCGAAGTGTTTCACATGGCTCAGTATTATGAAAATAGAGTTAATACAGAGAAAGAGAAGGTGGAAAAGAAGAAAGGAGAACTGAAGACTAGAGTGTTATTACAGCAGATAGCTAGAGGAGCCAGAGGTGGGACAACACAGTTCAGAGGCCAATTTATACCACAAGGTGGTGCACAACTGGATCCCGTACACATGAACCAGTGTGCATATTGTAGACAGGAGGGTCATTGGCAAGCACAATACCTGATCCTACAGCAGAGATCAAATAGTACGTATCGTGCCATGGGTAGACGATCCAGAGGCCGTCCTGGGATAGGGGGTCCTGGTAGAAATCAGTTCGCATAGAACCAACAGACATCATCACAAGATAGTCAGCAACAGAGTGTTAGTAGTGGGAATATTTTTGATAATCCTTCGAATGTCTATTTTGTTTGAGGATTTTGCATCTGATGATATACTATTCCGTTAGGACAGCCCGAAGCAGGGTCTGGAACCGATACCTATTCCCGTCGATCAGAAAGGGCCCTATGTTGAAATGAAGGTGGGGAAAAGGGAACATCTCTTTTTGATAGATACAGAAGTGTTCTATTGATCATTCACCGGTTCCAGATATTCCACTGTCGGGGCAGAACAACATTTCTGTAGGGTTCTCTGGTACGCCAGTGGTTAGTCCAGTCTATCGGCCGGTACCAATTTCACTGGGACAATTTGCTGATTCTTGTCCATTTCTATTGACGACGAATTGTGATGAAAATTTGTTGGGATTGAATTTATTAAAGATATTGAATGCTGTGATCTACTGTTCTCCAGATGGAGTGTACTTAACGGTTTTGCCCCAACAAACTTCAGTTCCACAATTTTTGTCTATGCCTTTACCAAATGAATTGAATAAGGTTCCGACATGTTTATGGTCAGTTAATGACAATGATGTTGGAATTTTACAGGTTGATCCAGTTAAAATAGTGTTGAAACCAGGTGTTAAATTGCCGCGTATTCCGCAGTATAAGATTTCGGTCGAAGGTGAACAAGCTTTGAAAAGTATTATTTCTGATTTCGTACACCGAGGTGTAATTGAAGAAATTGCGGGGAGTGTGTGTAATAGTCCAATTTTACCAGTCTATAAGAAAGGGGATAATGCGATTCCTTTTGGTTTTTTTTATTATTGATTTGCATGCAATTAATAAGGTGGTTGCGCCACAGTTTCCAATTGTACCTGATGGCACCATAATTCTAACTATGATTCCAGCCACGGCTACACATTTTAGTGTTGTGGATTTGAAAAATGCTTTCTTTAGTATCCCTGTACATGTTGATAACAGATATTTGTTCGTGTTCACCCTAGGGGGATGCTCGTTCACATTTACTCATGTGCCGCAAAGGTACACTGAGAGTCCAAGTATCTATAGTAGAGCGTTGAAAGAGCAGCCTGATATGCTCGAGTTGCCTTCCACTTGCACACTGTTGCAATACGATGATGATCTACTTCTAGCTGCTGATTCTGAAGATGCTTGCAAAGAGGGCACAGTGTTGTTGCTAATTCATTTAGCATAACATACGCATAAGGCTTCATTGAAAAAGTTTCTGTATTGACGACAGGAGGTCGCCTATTTGGGCTATCTCCTGTCGAAGGAGGGATGAAGACTGACACCTGAATGGATACAAAGCATCTCTGGTATGTCTGTTCCAAAAACACAGAAGGCGGTCAGAGCTTTAATAGGCATGGCCTCATATTGTAGACAGTGGATCCCAAATTTTATTTGGTTGATAAAACCTATGTTGGCATTGATAAAGAAGGACATTTCCTAGCCTTTACAGTGGAACATGGATTGCCATAACGATTTGGATTTGCTTAAGGCTGCGTTGTGTTCAGCACCAGTTTTGGGCACACCAAATTACGAAAAAGGCTTTGTTTTGTAAGTGCATGAACGTTATGGATGTTCTTTGGCTATTTTGACACAGGAACATGGGGGCAAGAATAGGCCATGCAGCTATTTTTCCTCAATGTTGGACCCTGTTGCATGCGCTTTTCTGAGATGATTGAGAGCTGTAGCTGCTGCTGCTGCATCCGTGAAACAAAGTGAGGGTATGGGTTTAGGTCACTCTTTAACCGTGATGATACCCCACTGTGTAGACATTCTCTTAAACAGAACGCAGGCGCAACATTTCACATCAGCTCGACTAACAAGGTACGAGCTGATTCTATTTGCTCCGCATATTCAAATTAAGAGATGTTGTTCATTGAATCCTGCTGAACTATTGCCTTCTCCACAAGAGAAGGATTGCAGTGACAAAATGTCACAAGATTGCCTCTTTATTACAGTATAAGAAACAAAGGGCAGAATTGATTTAATTAATACACCTTTAAAGAACCCACAAGGGGAGCTATTCTATGATGGCTCCTGTTTTAAACTACCGGATGATACATCAACCACTGCTTATGCAATCACCACATTAAGCACTGTTGTGGAGAGTAAACGAATTCCGCATAACTCTGCGCAAGCGGCAGAGATTATTGCATTAACTAGAGCTTATGAAACTTCTGAAGGGCTTAGTGTAAACATATATACAGATAGCCAATACGCATTTGGGGTGGTTCATAAGTTTGGGCCGATTATGGGCTGAGAGAGGATACTTGACCTCACATGGAACAAAAATTCAACATGGCACTCTGATAGTCCGGTTGCTGTCAGCACTTGCGCTTCCTACATAACTAGCAATAATTAAGTGTGCCGCACATCAAAAAGTAATGGACGATGTAGGAAAAGGAAACACTTTTGCTGACAGAATAGCCAGACTGCTATTGATTTTCACTCAAAAATGTACATGCTCGATCCAGCAAGATAGGTCACTGACACTTGTATGATGGACGAAGGGGTTAGCATTGTAAAAGAAATTCAGGCTGAAGCTACTCCAGAAGAAATCAAACAGTGGACTGAGGGTTCAGCAGGTCTAGACAATGAGTGTTGTTGGGTGGATGAGAAGCAAAGGTGGATGCTACTGCAATGGTCACCATGGCTCATTGCCCAATACACATATGTGCTAAAAAGATTTGTCAACATTTAGATCCCGTCTGGTATAACACTAATATCCAGAAAACTGCTGAACGTTTAGTCCACAGTTGCATGATATGCTTGCAACATAACATTGGGAAGGGTACACTGACACCGAAGGGCAGTTTTGGTCCCTGCTCCATGCCTTCTGAGGTGATCCATTTTGATTTCATTGAGATGGAACGTTGCCAAAACTATAAATATGTCTTGGTTGTGATCTGTGCCTTTAGTAAATGGGTTGAGGATTTCCCACTGAAAGAGGCCACAGCAATGTTAACGGCAAAGACCATGCTTAAAGTCTGTGCACACAGCAATCTGAAATGGCATGATGCTTTGCAAATAGCCTTCCTATCGATGCGGACGACCGCACAGTCAAAGACAGGGCTCTCCCCCTATGAGATTGTCATGGGGAGACCAGTCAACGTATGGAATGCACCGAGGCCCAAGCAGTTCAAAGATATTGAGTATCCACTTTTGTCTGATTATTGGGACCAGTTGACTCAAAACTTGCGTTTGATTCACCAACAGGTACGAGCAGCCCTCCCTGTAAAATATGAGGGTCCAGGTCACCAACTCTGACCTGGTCAGTGGGTCTTGGTGAAACATTTCGAGAGGGGCACCTGCCTTGCACCTCATTGGAAGGGACCCCATCAGATCCTTTTGGCTACTCAAACTGCAGTATGAGTGACCGGAAAGAAACACTGGATCCACGCGACACATGTGAAGGGGATTCCTTTTCCTCTGGCCTATGACGAAGGGGAGGAGAAGGGAATTGATGATCCTGATGCTCATAACGAGCCTGGTTTGAGCAACACCGAGGGTGCCCCCGAAAATTCTTCCTGAGGCCGTGGGGCCTGGGGAGTTTGCTTCTTCAATTTTTTTCTTCACCATCGATCGATCTTGTTTCTGCTCCTCCATCTTCTTCAGGAAACAACGCCGCTTTGTTCACTGACCATTCTATACCTGGTGTCTCAGGGTACAATCTGCTACCAAGGAACAGGATTTAGATTTAGGGCCTGCTGACATTACATTAATGTAAATAGAATAGGAAAGTGCAACTAGGATTCTGTACCCACAAGAAATCAACGTTGAGCCCGTCCCTTGTAATTTCTCTGTTGCATATGATAAGAGGCAGGGACCTGCAAAGTTACCTTCAATCAAAGTAGGCCACGTGGTCAAGTGCCACCTACGGATGAGCTAACAGAGCCTAACAGTGAGGCTTCTTAATGGACACTGAGAAACTATGCCTGTGTTTTGGGCCACTCGTACTAATAAGGATACTTATCAGTTTGCTGATAACAAGTCTGCCCGTCGTAGACCATGGTCCCCCATGACCAAATGGATACTGATCACAATAACAGCTTGTATTGTAATTACATTGACATTCGTATTTTGGTATCTGGAGAGTGCACATCCGCTTGATATTGTATTGCCAACTGCAAGTGTCTCCACTATCTCCCCACCATATTTAACGCAATTAAGAAATTGCACACCTTGAGTACTGAAGTACACGTTCCAGAGGGAAACTGGGATATTGGCACATGGTTCTGGGACCTGTTAAGATCTTGAGGCTGGAAAATCTTTGCAGTTCTAATGGTGATCCTTGGCATTTTACTGTTTTGCTGTTGTTGGATACAGTGTCTTCTTGTCATCTGTTCCATGATAGGGGGAAGTTGTGCACAAGCAGTTGGTAAACTAGAACCTAAGACACATAGGCCCGGGAAAAAAATACTAATGCCTTGGTAATGCAGGACATCGGCATAAAGGAATTAATGGCGATCAATGTTTTTGAAGATAACGATTCAGGATGCTCTGATGATGATACGTGGTTTTCGGATTATGCTAATGTTTGAATAATGCTCTTAGCTTAGGCCAAAAGGAGGGTTTGTAAAAGTATATTTTGCATAAATACCGCCTGATAGTAAAGATTGGCCTAAGCACATTCGTATTGCACTATAAATCGCATTGAATTAATCTGAAACAGGCTGACTACACCGACATTTTGAGTTATCCAGCATTTTGATCGCCTCTTGATTTCTGTCCCATGTTTCGAATTGGGTTTTTGGCTCCAGCAGACCAAAATAAACTTTGTACTGTTTCCATGATGTCAACATAGATAAGAATGTTGAAGCTGCTAAAGTGGATTGTTTGTTCTACACTGAGAAACCTTGGAGTTAAACAAAAGCCGAACTAATCCGTAATTCAGATACCATCTGTTCCAATAGTGCCTTTCCCGTTCAAAGAGCAAAGTAAAATAACAAATAGTTGAACATGCTTTTCTGCAGAAATCTTTGTTTTCGCTCCTTGAAACTAAGCTGACTTTAAACTCAAGAACAAATGATAGACAAATATAAGCAAGCAAAATAAGGAATGTTACCTTTGTGTCTTATATTTGGAAAACATGTGAAATGTTTAAAAGAAAACAGACTATTCAAAGATGTTTAAGCATGACTTAGTTATGTGGATAGGCCACGAACCCTAGGTAAATGCATGACACGAAGAGGGGCTGGACGATGATGTGTCCAGGATTGTGCAAAATTTGTATAAATGTACGTGTATTTGAAATGGATAGCACTCTCTCATCTCACAGTGTCTGCTTGCACACTTTGCGGGGTGTTGAGAGCCGGACAGCTGCCTGTTAAGAAATGTACATTATACTTTGACATAAATTCATACGCGGGTTGCCCCACACTAAGGTGATAATCCCTCCTACATTATACTTTGACCTCATGACTGGTGTTATTAAGCCTGTATATTTTGTATTCTTTCAAGGCTGTTCCAAAACTGCACTTTTTCCTATATGGGAAAATGAATGCGAGTAGGCTGAAAACTGCATTATGTTCTCTTAATAAAATGTTCTAACAAATTCTTCTCAAAATGTCCAGTTTAGTGGGGCTCTTGACAGAGTTTTTGTACAGTCAAGTCGAATGCTATTAGCCTCGTTAAGCCGCTGTGCTGTAAAAAAGCACAAAGGCTGATATAAAGGTTTTAAGGAGCAGGGGAACCCCCTTCCCTATCGAAATATTGTTATAAATATATATATGTGTCTTTATTAAACATTTTTGAGATAAACAAAGCACATAAGCAAAGCATTTCATTCATTGAACGACCCGTGTTCTCACGTGCATGTGTGAACTCGGACAATTATCAAAATGTATACAGTTGAGTCTGGCGAAGTCTGTTTCAATAAGGTTACCTCTTACCTCCCTTCCCTTCCAGCTTCCCCTAGGACATGATGGGTCAAGTGTGCAGATGGCGTTGCTGGAGATCGGATGTGTCAATGGGGGGGACCGTGGTTGCCCATGGAAGTGGTCTCTTTGTACACATTGAGGAAGGGTCGCCATTCCATTTCTCTTATCGGGGTGAGGTTGTGAAGCGCTCCTGTAATGTTCTCCATTTCGCAGATTTCTTTGGCTCTTTGGGCCCACATTCTTTCTGATGGGAGTGAGTGGGCTTTCCTTCTTATTGTGAGGCATAATCTTGAAGCCAGTAGCAGGCAGTGTGGCATATGTGGGAGACGCATCCACCGGCCTTCCAGTTACTCAAGTCAAAATAGAGCCAGCCAGGGGTTGTAGTTGCGCTCCACCTCTTCTATGTTTCTGACCCATGCCAGTGCTTCCTTTTGGAATGCCTGTGCTTTCGGGCAGGCCCACCACACATGCCAGAAGTCAGCTTGTTCGCCACATCTTCTCCAGCATAACGGCTTGTCCCTCTGAACATTTTGGAGAGGCGCTTGGGGTAGTATTGCCATCTATGAAGAAGCTTCAGTCCGTATTGGCACGAGATGGAAGTTTTGTGGGCGTTTCTGCAAAGCCACGTCCATAGGTCTTTCTGTATTGAGCCACCTAGGTCTTTCTCCCATCATTTCCTGAGGGCTTTGTTCGTGTTTGTTTCCTTAGTCAAAAGGGTTTTGTATATCTGAGAGATGAGGCCCCTTGATGACGTGGTTTCACTCCGTATCTTTTCCAGTGGTAGCAGGTCTCTTTGCAGCGTGTCTTTCCACTCAGGGGACATCAGAACCCCCTTCAGTTGGAGGAACTGCAGGGCCGGGATGGGTTTGATTTTCAGTCTTCTAGCAGTTGGAGGTAAAGGCATGATTTTCCTTTTATAAGCTGATCCATTCTTTCCATTCCTGCCTCGTACCAATGTTGGAAGCGCTGGGGCTCTATGATCTCATTTCTGATTGGTGGGGCCCAGATGTGGCTCACTGGGGAGGGGCATGTTTTATGTCCCTTCATCTTACCTTTGTTCCACCACAACTTCAGGAGCGGGCCTAGCGTCCTGTGGTTTATGGCTTTGCTCAGGAATTATTATTTCGATGCCCAGGGCCATTCCCCCAGTGTCACCGGTCATAGTATATGGTTCTCTATTTCCACCCACTGTTTGTCTTTATCTCCTCTGAGATGTGGACCAGGGCCTGGAGTTGGGCTGCGTGATAATATGTGCAACAGTTCGGGAGTCCCACTCCCCCTTCCTCCTTGCTTCGGATCAGGGTGTTGTATGCTATCCTGCTATCCTCTGTTTTTTCCCTTCCCTTGGGAACTTGCTGATGTTGGCTTTGAGTTCAGTGAAGTGGTCCCTTGAAATTTGTATTGGGAGCATTTGGTAGTAGTATAGGACTCTGGGGAGGATTGCCATTTTGATTGCATTGAGGCGGCCTAGCCAGGAAATGGTTAACCTGTACCACCTGTTTAGTTCAGTGCTTTATTCTGACAGGAGGGAGGATTGGCCTCATAGAGGTCTTTTGAGTCCTTCGTGATGTTCACCCCAAAGTATTTCAGAGCTTTCTGGGCGATTGGAATTCCTAGGCTGGATAGGCCCCCTTCAGCAATGTTCCCTGGGTTACTGTAGGGAAAGATTATGGGATTTCTCTATATTGACCTTCAGGCCTGCCCATCGGCCGTATTCTTTTATCGTCTGGAGAACTTTTGGTATGGAGGAGGTTGGATTGGACACATAGAGGAGCATATCATCTTTGAACATTCCCAGTTTATATTCCCGGTCCCCTAACCTTATTCCTTCTATGGCTGGATCTTTCCAGACCATGTTTGCCAAGGGTTATATGGGTAGGGTGTACAATTGGGGTGAGAGCAGGCAGCCCTGCCTCGTTCCCCTCGTGAGTCAGAATTCTCTGGCAGTCTTTGCATTGACTACTACCCTTGATGTGGGAGCCTCATATATCGCCTGAATCCCTTTGATGAACCGCTCCCCAAACCCCCCCACTCTGCAATGTGGGCCAGAGGAACTCCCATTCCACACGGTTGAATGCTTTCTCTGAGTCTAAGCTAAGTAAGGCATGGCTTACCCTTTCACCTCTCGAACGCTCCATGTCGTCTACGGTTTTGCTAATGGCATCAGCTCCCTGTCTTCCTTTTATAAAGCCTACTTGGTCAGGGTGAATCAAGCGGGCAGGATTCCCCCCATTTGGGTAGCTAGGCCTCTTGTGTAGACCTTCACATCTGTGTTCAGGAGTCTTCCCTCCTTCTGCTTGATAGAGGAGATTCACAATGTCCTGTACTTTCCTTTCGACCTGAGTCGGCGTCTCCCCATCCGTTTCCTCCCGGCCGATTATCCGCAGGTTTGTTCTCTGCTCTCTATTTTCTAGGTAGTCTAGTTTCAGAGTGAGATTTTCTTCTCTTGACTCAATGTCTGTCATCCTGGCATTTAGTTTCATCTCTACCAGGTCGGAATTAATCTGTTTGTGTTCTAAGTTTTCTACCTTTCCCTCTATTTTTTCCACTTTTCCTTGTAGCTCGGCAATAGACATTTGTATATCTGTGCGCAGGGCTCTTATTTCCGCCATCACCCCCGCTATGTCCTCCTTTATGGATGCGTCTCCCATTTTGGCATTCAGGTTGGTGAGGACTCTTTTTTGCTGGGCCTCTTCCCTTCTGCATTGCTGGAGGGCTTCAAGTCTCCTCAGGGGGAGGCTTTGCAACTGCCACCGTTCTCCTTTCTGCGACTATATGGTGGCGTTTACCTGGTACTGTTCCAGGAGCTCTGGGGTGGGGTCGATGCCTGTCCCCGGCTACCCCTGGGAGTTTTGTGCTTCCTAATACTCTTCCATGGCATTGGGCCCGCTTTCCTTGGGGCTTCTTATGTGAGATAGCTCTGTTAGTGCCAGCTCCTGATGGGGCTTTCCTCCGGTAGGGGCTATATGTTGTAGTTCTGAGTTTTGCGTTGCTGGACCTGCTGACGGTATGTCCGGCGCTTGCGGGTGCCCTTTCCCTCTTGTGTATGGATACTTCATGTTGGATTAGTCTGTGGAAGGTGCTCAGTCTGCTTCTATAATCCCCCCTTCCTTTTCTTCCTTTTCTTCCTTACACCTCCCCACATGTTTATTTTGGCCTGCAGGCTCCTATTTTGAGCCTCTTCCTGGTTCTTCTGATTCCTGGGGGTTGAGGGTTGGGCTGTCCCTGGTGCCTTCTCCCACCTTCTTGCTGGACTTGTCCTGTGAAATGCCCTCTTGCGGGCGGGTTAGTAGCTCATGGTGCACCCCTGGTGGCCGATTCTTTTCTTTGTTATTTTGGGTCGGAGGGACCCACTGTAGCCGGGACACTTGCCTCTCTGATGCGGGATGGCTGTGGGAGGTATCTCTTGAGGGGCCTTGTACCCTGCGCTCCTTCTCCACCGCCCTCAGGGTCTTACGTTATGGCTGGCCTGCACTAACCTCCGGGCTGTCACCTTTCCTCTTCCTCCTTTTTGCAGTTCGTCCGAGACGAGCCCCTGGAGCCTGTATCTTGGCTTTGCTGGCACTGCTCTTCCGAGTCACCACAGGTTCCCCCCTGGTGCTGCGTTTATTTACAGAATGCTTCCGTCCATTGCTCAGTGCTGTCTCACGATATGGGGTTATGGCGTCTTTAATCCTGCCCGGACCTCTGCTCCTTGCTCGGGGCTATCGCCCTTCCCCCACTTGCTCCTTGGTTCTCGCTTGCCGCTTCCAGCAGCCCGTTAAGTTTGGACAAGCCGCAGTACAGGGTCTTCTCCGGCGCATTTTTCTTGCTGCTGGTGGGGTCCCTTAGAATTTCAGGAACGCTGAGGCTTCTCGGGTGTTTCTTGCACCTTGTCCTAAAATATCACTGTGTTTAGGCTTCAGGTATCGCTCTGTGCCGTCTCTTTAATCCCCTGACTTGGTGAGCTAAGTGTTAGGCATCCATTAGCTTCCGTGCCCCCTAGCGGTCCCCGTCGAATATTTTAACAACTACTGGATGGATTTATCCCAAACCAGTCAAAAGATTTGAGTCCACACTTTGTGCCCAAGTTGTTATTCATTTGGTCCAATGTGCCCAGCGGTTAGCGTTCTACGGTTCAAAAACTGCACTTTTTCTCTATGGGAAAATGAATTGGCTGAAAACTGTGTTTTGTTTCCTTAATAACCTTTTCATTTTATATTGTTTTGTTCCCACACTTTGCAGTTTGGTTGATGGCGGGTGGCCTTGACAAACCTTCTGTTCATAAAATGTTACCCAAATCCATCCAGCAAGTAAAATGTTATTGGCAATAGAATTTGGTGAAAACATTTCTGTATTCACTTTTCAAATGCTTCTCAGCCTCTCTGCTGCAAAGCAACATGGGAGCAATCCTTATAATTTTGGAAGAAGGGGGCACCCCCTTCTTCTTCAAATATTATTAAAACTACTGGATGCAATAATCCCAGACTCACCCCATCACCCCACCTTAGAAATCGAGTCAACGCTTTGTGCCCATGTTATTTTGTAGTGGTTCTAATTCCATCGAGCGATTTTGACTGTGCTTGAGCAAAGATTTGACTTTCTCTCTATGGGAAAATGAAAGGGGACTAGCCTGAAACTGTGTTTAACTTTATTTAAATTTATTTTATTTTTTAACGTACCTTTTTCCAAAAATTGTAGTCTTGGGGGGGGGGGGTCAGGGAACAGGGGGGGGCTTAATTATTTGTATTTTGTTTATTTGTAGTGGCACCCTGCCTAGGGGCATCTGGGCACATGTTTAGATAGGCAGTTACAGGTTACAGTAACAGGTACATTTTACATGTTATACACATTTACAGAATGGATAAGAACATTGCAAAGTAGAGCAGAGCGGACCTACGTATACAGTATATACAATTTGCAGCCAGTTTGCGGGTAACAGCTGCATGGATTACAGTGAGGTGGCTAGGGCATCCCATTCGTGAAGCCACAGTTTGGTTTTATTTTTGAAGGATTGGATGGATGGAACATTTCTGAGAGCATTGGGTAGGGAGTTCCAGAGCTTAGCCGCAAGGACTGGGAAGCTCGAGCCTCTGGCTGTCTGAAGCTTGAAACTGGGAATAGTTAGTGTGTGAGCCTGTGCAGATCTCAAGGGTCTGGTTGGTGTATGTTGTGTGAAGCGCGTGGACAAGTAGGCAGGTGCTGCATTGTTCTGGGCCTTGTGAGTTAGAACGAGTGCTTTGAGGGATATGCGATGTGTGATGGGTAGCCAATGCAAGTTGCGTCTGGTGGAGGAGATGTGGGAGCGCCTGGGGACGTAAAGAGCTGCCCTTATGGCATTGTTCTGAGTGACCTGAAGTTTATCAAGATTTATTTGACTAGTGTATGGGAGGACTGGTCCAGGAGACCCCCCTCCCATGCCTCTTCTCCCCCGGTAAGGCTCATGGCTCGCCGGGTGTCCTTCCTGCCACCAGGGCCCAGGTGGTGGGTGGGGCACTGGCAGAAGACATTGACCAAACCTGTTCAATTTAGCTAGGCCCTAGAAACCATTTTGTATAATAAAAATGGCTTGAGCCCTGCGCACCGCCGCACGGCCCCCACCCTTGGAGAGTATCACTCATCCCTGTGGCCACAGCTCCCTGGCAGATCCGCTAAGAGCCCGTTCCCACGGACAGACGGACATGAGCTAGTGATAGATACCAACACTAACATTTCACCTTCCGCAGTGTATCGCTGTTTTCAGCATGACCCGGCCAGCAGGGCCTGGGTGGAAAAGAACTGTACAATGGTCCCCTGACAAAAGCAAAGTCCCCAAATACTAATGAGCAAACCACCTGTGATGAAAGCGTTCTCCCCACAACCACTCTGACTAAAAACCTGTAAAATATATAAAAATGGCAGGATGGGTGCTCATATGAGATTAGGGATGAAGAACCCACATCCCTGTAGCTATGTGCAAATGGTAAAAGCGTCCCGGTGGTTTTTTATGTTATGTGTGTTATCGAGAAGACTGCACCCCACGGTCCCGCGCCAAAACTGAACTAATGCTGCTAGAGTGCAAAGGAAGACAAATGCAACCATACTGAGGGCTCATGTAAGGGGTGCACGAAAATACACCATATGTGTGTCTGAGCCCACTATGTGCCACTGCCGCCAGTCTCAGTGGCGGGTTGTTCCCATGTGCTCCACCAACCTTACTACTACCTCACTTACCGCGCATGTATAAACATATAACAAAATGTTGTAGTTGTTAAAAACGTAGTGTACAAGTAATGTGCTCAAATTGGCCATATGAATGGCACTAGCAATGTCAAAGACGTGAGCTTTGGAAAGACTCAATGAGTATTGTATATTATATGAATGTTTATGTCTCTTACACCTAAAATCTGCAACACACGAGGAAAATACCTTTGTGAGCACACGCAAGGCCATTCCCCCTTTCTCCCAGTGAAGCCTGCCAGACGAAAAAGCAGAGGCCTGTGCCGCGCTGCTCCACCTCCCCCAATTCGGCTGGAGCCGCTTCAAGCATTCGCATTCCCCCGCAGCACCCAAGGCCACGGCCTGCCACCTGACTTATTTACAACCCAGCAGTAAACCCCGGCCTTAAAACACAGATCCAAAGGTGCCCTTTCTTAGACTCCACGACCCGCCGGCTCACCTTAGGGTAATGGCCCCTGTAAAATTAGGACACCCAATATTATGGCAACATTACACGAACACATCCATAATGATTTCTAACAAGACATGATGGCACAGACCGCCTGTCCCATGCCCCAAGACCTAACCCCACGACCTCTGATACACGGTCAATAGGATGACGGTAACCATGTATTGACGAATCGCCAACAGACCCCACTCCAGGTGCATTCCTCCTGGGTTGCATTAACCTGTAGAATAACCTATTGGAAGATTTACCAGGGAAGATAATATTGCAATGTTGAATGACTGCGGTGTGCGTGGCCCTAGGGCAGGAAGTCAGGAAAGACATTCATCTCTGACACTGATCACGGTTGGCACAACAACACCGTCCGGATGAGCCCAGCTGACCTGCCAGGCCCAGCCCAACCCACGAGGGTAACCAGTGACGTCCTCCAGCCGTGGCAAACCACATCGCAGCAGCACCTATAGCTAGTCGTCGCCACCCAATCCCCACGAACTTGTGCCCCCTATAGCATGTAGGTTCTTATGACGTTTTTTGTAAATATATACGCCTGTCTTTGCTATTGTCAGACAGAGCGCTCTCGGAGTTTGCAGAGTTCTTTGCATGCCCTATTTTGATTGATAAACTCCCATTTAAGCTCACCCGCACTTTGTCCTGGCCTTATTCCCATCCCGGGGAGAGTCCATTATTGTCTCTCATTGTGGGGAGGATCGTGCTATCTGGGGACGCTTGCCTTCAGTGGTGACCCCGAAAGCGTGATTTTAACTTCTCTCCCAATATATATATATCCCTACTGTCCCCTTTGGCATGAAAATCTCTGGTCGAAAAGGGATACGCACGGTGCGCCGGCTACGGGAGGCTGCCCGCCAACGGCGACCGGTACGCTCAGAAGTGTGCACTCACCAGAGAGAGGGTACGGGATCCCGGTTGAAAAATCCCCTTTGAGTACCGCTCGCCGGAGCCGGGGCTGACCGTTGAGCAAACGGCAACACTGCCTGGACGGACCCAGTTTCGGAGACTCTCGGTTCAAGACGGGCACGTGAGTATTGAGTGCGAGAGAGCTTAAAGGGAGCAGGGGAGGAAATATAGGACGGGGAACGAGGCTGGTTGAAAGGGGGGCACTTTGGGTCTACTAAGGACCATCCTAAACTTTCTTTGCTTTTTCTTTGCACATGGCCATTAGGACTAAGAGGTGAACAGAGATAAAGAGACGGGAACCTAGCTCCGCAAGGGGGTGGAAGGCGGCGCCGCATAGTGCTATCTTGACTACTACTGGGAATATATGAAGAAGTGGAATATGAGATAAAGGTGTCTGGTAAAGGAAGACACGGAAAACACATTAGTGACTGCTACTATTTCTATTTTTCTCTCTGGGTTTATGGGTAAATCAAAGCGGGTTAGTACAAACAAAGATATAATGTAAGTAGAAAAATAATTTTACTTCAAAATTAGGAGACGAATATATATATCAGATTAAGACGGACAGGGACAGTTGGCGAGGGAGGAAAGGGAGGACAAACTGGGCTGTGAATAGAGTGCTGCTTATGAGTGTGTATGCATCGTATATGTTAGAACATGTTTGATATAATAAGTATGTAAGGGTGGTCAGGAATACGTAATTGTGGTACGGTTGCGGTAAGTGTGACCAGGAGAAATATCAGAAAGAAGAGTGTAATGTAGTAAAGTGAGTGTTCATTTCGTTGATCTGCTGGGTTCAATTGTCACAGTTATTGATGGTTTGCTCTTGTATGTGCCCCCTAAAGAGTATATAATAGAGGCTGTGTGCAGCCATTCTCATACTGTACAGGTGGCGGGAAAACACGCCCATGCGCAATAAGACATAAGTACGAGAGTTCATATGGTGACACGTCCATAGTAAGAGACAGACATACATAGAGAGGTACACTAGCATCCAGCAAGTACGAAGTATGGGGGCAGAAACATCCTTATCACATATTTGTAAGAGCCTACCTGGGTACGCAGAACGGATTAAGAAATATCATGACCAGTGGATCACAGAGTTGAAGGGAGAAGGGTTACCTCAGATATGGCCAGAAGGGGGGTCATTTGGCAAAAGCGTGTTAGATATGGTAGCCACATGCATTTGTTTGAAATATAAGGGGAAGCAACTGCACAATAGGAGGGAAATATTAGACCTATGGAGACTGTTTGAAAAAATACTCCCTCCTAAGAAAAGGGAATCAGATACTGATCTACCATCTACTACTGACAACCCATTGCTGATACCAAAAGATGACAAGGTACTTTCAGAAGAGAAGCCCCCGATTGAGGTAACTAGGTTGTACCCAATGCTAAATAAGCCAGTGCCCGCAGAAGGATATAGCGACCCAATTTATGTACCCCCAACGACAACCACTATCACTCAAGGGCCAACTGCACCACCACCATATGAGAGTCATAGAGAACGAGAGCAGGAAAGTACACCAAGGGTGGATACAGAGAAATTGACAGGGGATCTAGAATCCAGACTCTCTATAGCCAAAGATGAGCTCTCGAGAATTAAAAGTATATGTGAGCAGACTGCAATCAGCACCGCTAGATCAGAGCCTGCATCAGGAGCGCAGAGTGAGAATAGGACATTTGGAGAAGGATGGAAAAAAGGAGAGATACTGTTTAGGATAGAAGAAGAACCAACATGGATAATTGAACTAGAGGGAAGAGAGGGGTGTATTGGTGACGAGGTGAGGACCACAGGAGGCAGAGAGGAGCTATTGTGTGATATAGGGGATGACTTAGAAGAAGGTGAAAGGCTAAGTGTGGCAATGGGAGGGGGAAGCGAGGAGTTGGATGGCGCATGCTCAATGAGAACGATGGACGAGGAGTGGACAGGGCGACTAAGGAACAGACTGGGAAAAATGACGCCATTAGGAAAATCAGGAGTAAAGATGAGTGCAGATACAACGACAAAGGGGAAGCTACAACTCCCATTGATACATAGAGGAGGAGGGAGGCCGAATTACATACCCTGGGCTCAGATGGATAAGGCCAATTTGTTAAAATTATTGCCCCCACTATCAGGAGGGGCAAGCAAGTGGATATATGCCTTTGAGAAACACACAGCCCGGGTACCTCTAGCAATAGGCGACGTGAAGAGTTTGCTAGTATCAGCAGTTGGGGATCAAGCTGACAGAGTATGGGTAAAAGCTGGCTTCCTGGGAGTGACGTTAGACTGCGATCGTCATGATGGCGCCTCTTTCAATACAGTACGTGCCAGGGTGTGGGATGCCTTGCGGGAAACGTTCCCAGATACCCCAGATTTACAGTCGGTAATGCAATGTACAATGAATGACGGGGAAGATGCTATGGAGTACATTTTTCGAGTCCAAGAGATGTGGAGAACCGAAATGGGCACGCCCTGGTATCAGTCAACATCATTATTCTATTTTATAATAAAGAGGGGGCTCCCAAAAGAAAAAGCACTTGACAAAATAGCAGGTATTGAAGCAAAAGGTTGGCCTGAAATTCAGAGCATAATAGTTCACCACTGCAAACGAATAAAGGAAAGGGAAAAGGAGGTGGCACAGAGGAGATTGGCAGACAAAGCGAAACTAGTACAAACAAAGCTGATGAAGGTCGCCGCAGCAGTAGCCGCGCTCAAACACAGTAGGGAGGGAGATGAAGAGGAGGAGGGGCTGGTAGCAATACAGGGGAGGATGGCAACGAATTGGGCAGGAGTAGGATCACGGCAGTGGAACGAGCAGGAGCAGAGTGGAGGTCCGCAGTGGCAAGAGTGGGCCCCTCGAGGGGGACGAGGTGGGTACAGGGGTCGAAGAGGGGGTGGACAAGGGTATGGGGGAATGGGAGGAACCGGATGGCAGGGTCCCAGGGGTGCACAAGGAAGTTGTTGGAACTGCGGGAGGTGGGGGCACTTTTCAAGAGAATGCAGGAGTAGACCAAACAACGGGTTCCCGGAGGTAGAACACTATGGCCATCCTCATCCGGGGAGCCCATATGGTCTCCCAATGGGACAACAACAAAGGGACCCAGGGCAGGGGTACCCTCAGCAACGTCAGGGACACCAATACAGAACACAGAATCACCCACAGAACAATGACACTATGCACTACACTCCAGGCAACCCTTTCGCGACAACAGCAAATGGAGCCCCAGCACCAGCCCCCTATAGTGGGGTATCAGTAGTTTCAGGGAGCGTGTTCAACCAGGGGGGGGGAAATGAGACACCCCGCATAGGACCGCCCACAGAGAACACTTGCGTGTCCTGTCTTATCTACCACCTACGATGCAGCAGAGGAACCATTGGTAGGGGCGCAGATGGGAGACAAGCAGTTCATATTCATGGTGGATTCGGGAGCGGAGAAATCATGTATTAGGGAGGGCCGGTTTCCGTTATCTAACCGGAAGTTAGAGACGCAGGGGTTCTCTGGGGCTGTAATTGAAGTTCCTTATACAGAAGCTTTGGCTGTGACAGTGGGGGGTAAAACTGTAAAAACACCCTTACTGTATTACGAGCAATCGCCAATAAACCTGCTAGGGAGGGACCTTCTTAGCAAGTTTAACATGACAATATCATTCACAGAAAGAGGAATAGTGTGTTCAACACCAGGAATATGCCCATTATGTGTAATGCTGGTAGTACAGGCTCAAACAACGGCTCCGGAAATACGTGGCCTGCCAGTGGATGAAAGGATGTTTATTGAAGGTTTGAAAATACTGGCCCAGGTAGTTCCTGAGCTAAAAAGGCTGGATTGGACAATACCCGTGGAATTCATCTTCCGCCCAATAGTGCGCCCAGACATAACACCAGGGTCAGTGGTATCATTAGACTTGCATGCTGTACAGGTGTCAGCGAAAAGGATTGCGGTAATTGGGATGGACATGGATGGATGTGAATGGCGCACTGTACTGTGCGTCAACGCCAATATTGCCCTACGAGACTTATCTGATGAGGATCTTTTTTCTGATTCAGACAATGATGGTGAAATAATAATGGAAATAGCAATGCCCTGTGACATTTTGATTGAAGCTAGGCAAATTCCCGTTCAGTTGATGGCAGTAGTGGGAACACCACCGTCATTTTTTGATGATGACATGCGACTGGTGCCAAACAATATGTGGACCACGGGCCCCCATGATGTGGGGATGTTGCACGGAGTGACGCCAGTGGTCATGAAACTCAAACAAGGGGCAATCCTGCCCCGAGTAAAGCAATATCCATTGTCCCGTGAGGCGGAGGAAGGAATAAAAGAGACAATAAATGCATTATTAGCTCAGGGAATAATGGTGCCCTCAAACTCACCATGCAACACCTGCATCTACCCGATTAAAAAAGCAAAGGGAGGGGCTTGGAGGATGATCCAGGATTTACGCCCCTTAAATGACGTCATACAGAAAGAGTTCCCTTTGGTCCCGAACCCTGCTTCAATATTATGCAGTATCCCAAAAACGGCATCACATTTCACAGTGGTCGATTTGAAAAACGCATTCTTTTCCATCCCCTTGGCAGAAGAGAGCAGATACCTGACAGCATTCACGTTTGGGGGAAAGAGATACGAACCTTGTAGACTACCACAGGGGTACTGTGAGAGCCCAAGCATCTTCAACCGCATTCTACACGAAGACCTCGGTAATTTATCGGTTGAAAGCACCATCATCCAGTATGTAGACGATCTGCTCATATGTGCACAGAATGCAGAAACATGTAGGGAAGACTCAGTGACACTCCTGACACTGCTGGCAAACAAGGGATACAAAGTGGACAAGGAAAAGCTAAAATACTGTCAGGAAGAGGTCTTATACTTAGGGCAGCTGATATCGAAAGACGGAAAGAGAATAATCCCTGACAGGGTAGAAGCAATAAGATCAGTAAGAGAACCCACAACAGTGAAGGAGATGCAGAAATTCTTGGGAATGTGCAATTATTGCAGAGCATGGATATTATATTATGCAGCCTACACGAGACCATTACTGCAAGCACTCAAGGAGGCATAACACGAGAACAGGAAAATAGAATGGTCAGAAGAGATGAGTGACTCATTCAAGTCACTAAAAGAATTGATTTCGAGTGCTCCGGTACTCGCCAACCCCGATTATGAACGCAAGTTTTTCCTATTTTCACATTGTAAGGGAACACTCATGACGGCTGTACTGACACAAAAGACTTCTCTAGGACACAAACCGTTGGCTTACTATAGTGGCACCTTGGATGCGGTGATGCAAGGACACTTCGCGTGCGAGCAATGTCTCGCCGCCGCCGCATTCGCCATTGAAAAAAGTGCCACAATAGTAATGGGATGCCCTGTCACATTGTTTGTGGAACACTCTTTATTTGCAATACTTGAGAGGTCTAAAAGTACACTGACCACACAGCGAGCAACTGCCTATGAGATAATATTGTCGAGCGCCAATATCAATGTGGTACGATGCAGAACAGTGAATCCGGCAACATTCATTACAGAAGCATGCACACTGGAGGACATGCAGGAACACAACTGTGCAACTTACACAGGGGAAAGAGGGGAGGACACGGTGGTGTGCGAGAATGCCCTGAGCGAGGGGGAGGTGTACTTTGTGGATGGATCAGCATCAATTGACATGGACACGGGAGAGAGACATGTGGGGATGGCAGTGGTGAGATTAGAAGATGGTGAGTATGAGACACTAGTGCAGTATCGCCTTCCATCCCATTTCTCAGCACAGGCAGCGGAACTCATTGCATTAATAGAATCACTACATGCAGCTAAAGGGTGTGCAGTAACAATATACACAGATTCAGCTTACATGACGACAACAGTACATGGGGGTCTGGCAAGATGGGGCGGAGGGGGTTTCGAAGAGCAGATGGGACTCCAGTGCAGCATGCAGAATTGCTGAAGGAATTAATTGAGGCCCTAAAAGACCCAACAGTGGTAGCAATAGTGAAGTGCCAAGCACACACGTCCAACACAGACGTTGTCTTTGGGGAACGCAGCAGTGGACGCTGCTGGCAAGGAAGCTTCATATTTTGAAAAACATGAAACAGGTGAGTACGTGCTGCAGCACAAGACGAACGAAGAGCTCCCAGAAGGATACAATGCGATGCCCATATCACAAATACTACAGTTGCAGGAAGGAGCAAGTGGCGATGAAAAGATGATGTGGGTAAAACGAGGGTGCAGCCAATCAGCAACAGACTTACTCTGGCGACAAAATAACTCAGGAAAAGTGGTAATGCCAGTAAAGCTGTTAGAAATAGTGTTTCAACAATTACACTTCCTAGCACACAACACGAAACAACACATTGCAGCAGAGATACAAGAGGAGTGGTTCGTGCCCTGTCTTCAGGAGCACATATCTAGATTGACAATGGAGTGCACAACATGCCAGATATACAACTCTGGAATGACATTACGTACACTTAGGGGAACAATTCCAAAACCAATTGGGCCATTCAGAGAGCTACACATTGACTACGCAGACATGGGAGAAAGGTGTAATGGGGCACGTTACATGATTGTGGTTGTATGCCCATTTTCGAGGTGGGTGGAAGCAGGCCCATGTGCATGACCTGATGCTAAAAGCGCTGCAAAGTTCCTAGTAAGGGAATTATTCCCACGCTGGGGAATTTGTAACGTAGTTCGCTCAGACAACGGCACTCACTTTGTGAACGAGTTCTTCAAAGAAGTAACGACACTATTGGGAATAAAACATAAATTGTGCTCGATTTATCATCCTCAAAGTAATGGTGTGGTAGAAAAGATGAACGGCCTGTTAAAAGGAAGATTATCAAAATTATGCTTCTCATTAAAGAAGAACTGGATTTACTGTTTGCCCCTTGCGCTGTTTGAGCTGAGAAATCAGCCAAGCAAGGACCACCATTTGTCCCCGCACGAAATAGTGACCGGGAGACGAATGCACACAGCACACTCCCCAATGCGCCAACACTCAGACGCGCACAGAAGCGCTGCGATATTGGGAGATGAGTTCACAGACTACCTGAAAAAGCTAACTAGGGCAGCGCGCGCAATATCAAAGCAGCTCTCCCCACCATTCACAAGGGAAGAAGGGAACACAACGGAGTCCCTTACGGAACCTGAAACACCGGTACAACTGATGCCGGAAGAATTCATTTATGTCCGGAGCTTTGTGCGCCGGTGGAATGCACCACGGTTCCACGGACCATACGAAGTGGTATTTTGTACTCCTACGGCTGTAAAAGTGAAGGGCCTTAAGTACTGGATACATTTGACAGTGTACGAAGGGCATATAATAGCGCGGGAGGAGGTGGATGAGGGGGCACAGACAACAGCAAGCAATACAAATGAAAATAATGAGTGAATGTGAACATGTGTGTGACGGAAATGCACCTGATTGAGAAAATTGATGACGAGAACAAGTACATTTAAGGGTATCTATAAAGATGAAATGATTGGAGAAAAAAAAATGTGGACTTATATGTAAATAATAATGTGATAAAAATGTGTAGTGTCTGCTCCCTTGTCGGTACATCCCCAACCCCACTCCCCTACCCAATCCTATTCCCCTTCCATGATATCTTCGCACTGGTAGTGCCAACAAAATGTTTACATGTATGCACTTAATGCACTTTTATATCTCAAACAGGATCTACCATGGCAACTAACAGGCAGCCTGCAACGGATAGATTTATTAGATATAGAGAATTTTTAGCTGAGAGATGTAGATATTCATATGAGTGTGGATTGTCGATATGCATTACATTATTTTTTACAATGATGTTTGGCCTGGTTACGTATTGGTTCATAACGTTCATCTCTATCGAGATGAACGAGGGGGGAGGGATTAACGGGACTAATGTGACAAATGAAACAGCAATTGTAAATACTAAAGAAGGTGATTTTTTGGTATGGGATAGAACTAAATTGGTATGGGGATATTACACAACACCACCCAATGTTGCTATCTCGCATAATGAAGGTCTGCAGGGAAAAATGCAAAACAGCACAATTTCCCCGCCAAAGGTATCTAATTACAATGCCCGCAGTCTAAATGATCGTAACCCCTCTGCTATATCCTGGTTATATAACACCCCCACCAGCAGGCCCACTCCCGTAACAAAAAACACACTGCCAGATAGCATAAAGAAGGAGAATGAAGAAATGACAGCGAGATATGAAATACTGTATGATAATTGGGCAAAGGGGGGGAGAGGGAGAAAGGGGGGCCCACACTGTCCATCGCCCATGAGGCCGGGAGATACCTTAGAAAAAGGAATAACAGACGGAGAAGGGAGGCGGGGAAGAGGAAATATGATGATTATTATGGGTTAGGATTAGACAA
Source organism: Ambystoma mexicanum (assembly GCF_040938575.1). Taxonomy (NCBI): domain Eukaryota; kingdom Metazoa; phylum Chordata; class Amphibia; order Caudata; family Ambystomatidae; genus Ambystoma; species Ambystoma mexicanum. Next base: position 1,212,144,193 of record NC_090931.1, read on the forward strand.
AATGGAAGACCCACGACATCCCCACCAGACAAATAAATGGTATGCGGACATGAGCGCAACGGCTAAGCAAACAACAAATGAGAGCTGTTATGTCTGCTCCCTCATTCCCCATGCTTCAGGTACACCCAAAGTATTGTTACCGAAAGAGTTGCCTATTGTCGATGCCCAGTGTCTCCTTCATCTCACGTTGTGCAGAATTAAGAACACCTTCCAGGCACATCAGGTAACTTTCAGGATGCTGCAGAACGAAAAGACCTGTTACCCAAAGGCAGTAGGAGTGGTCTGTTTGGAGGAGCCATTTTTTATAATACAAGGGACACTTTTTTCGGACAACAAGTGGAAGGACAAAGAAATAATGTGTAAGGCTGAAGCACTGCGGGGTGTGGCACCAGAAAAACTGCAATAGATAGAAGAGACATGCACACCCATGTGGAAGGAGCACATCTCAAAATTGACTTGGGTAACGGCCATCGAGAAACCCTTCAAGCTGCAGAAAGAAATAAACTATGAACTGTGTTTCAAGGGGGACGGGAGAACCACCATGGGGGCAAACAAGAACTGTAACAAGACCCTCACCATCCCAGATATGAGAAAAGGGACAGCGGCCCTGATGGATACCTATTGGGTATGTGGCAACTAAGCATACCTGCACCTCCCACAATCCTGGGGAGGCAGCTGTTCATTGGCCACCCTGCACTCCACGCTAATGGTGATACCAGAAAGCCACATTGATGGGGGCAAGGAGATGCGAGGAAAATCTCAACAGAGTGGGGCCCCACCAACTGCAGAATCACAAGTATATGTCCTGTCCTCCGGAAACAAGGAAGGGGCGCTGTCCCGAAACAGACGGTCATCGAACTACATATCCAAAGCATCATCAGAACTGCTGGCACAGATCCCGAATAGATATCGATTATTCAGCTCTGCAGAAACGGATAGCTTAATGTATTTTGGACCCAGGCCCCAGAAAGCCTTGTGGACAATGCAGAGGGTTTTGAACTTAATCCTTGCAGCCACTGGGAGCCAGTGCATAGATTACAGTCCTGGAGAGATGCGATCCCTGGGCTTGAGGCCAAGGACAAGTCTATCAGTCCTGTTCTGGATGAGTTGCAGAGGGTGGAGAGTAGAAGCAGGCAGATTTAGAAAGAGGCTGTTGCAGTAGTCCAGCCTAGAGAGATACAGGGCTCTAGAGACAGTAAGCTTCTGCTGGAAGGAGAGGAAAGAAAGAATACCTCTGAGGAGGTGCAGCTGGTAGTGTGACTTCTTAGAGACATCAGAGATGTGGGGAGAGAAGGAGAGGGTGGATGACCCCAAGGTTTTTAGCCTCACAGGTGGGAGCAGGAAGAGGGCCAAGAGAGGCTGGCCAGAGAGCGACGGAAAAGTAAGGGAAGAATCTGTCTTACTGGCATTAAGGCAGACATCATTGGCGGCACACCACTCCTGGATAGCAGACAGACAATCAGAGATGAGAGAAGGAGAAGTGGCGGAAGGGATCCTGAAAATGAGTTGAGTGTCATCCGCATAGCACTGAAAGTTGGGGCAGAGAGTGGCAATGCAGTGGGCAAGAAGTGACAGGTATTGGTTGAACAGCCAGGGAGAGCGGTTAGACCCCTGGGGAACACCACAGGTAGAGGTAGAGATAGAGATAGAGATAGAGATAGAGGAGAGGAAGGACCCAAGTTGGACCTGGGAGGGTTGATCAGAGAGGAAAGAGGTCAACCAAGCCAGGGCCTGATCAGTGATACCCAAGTTATCACGGAGACAGTTGAGCAGGATGGCATGGTTGACCGTGTCAAAGGCAGAAGTGAGATCAAGTAATATGAGGACACAGGGGGCGTTGGAATCAAGGTTGGAGAGCCGGTCTTCACAGATGTTCAGGAGAGCAGTTTCCATGCTTCTGACAGCTCTGAAGCCAGACTGATGGCAATGGGGACAACCAACAGATTCAGTGTGACGATTAAGCTGGGTGATGGCCAGCTTTTCCAGGAGTCTTCCCAGGAAAGGAGTGATGGAGAATGGGCGGTAGTTAGCCTGGCAAGACGGGTCGGCAAAGGGTTTCTTAAGCAGAGGGTGCACAAGGGAATGCCTCAGGGGGGAAGGAAAGACCCCAGTGAAGAAGGGAGGAGTGGTTGCAGAAGTCAGCCAGAGCAGTGGCCAAGGTGTCAATGTGGTCCTTGATGGTTTTGTAGGAACAGGGGTGAACCTGTTTTGACAAGACTTTCATAGATCAGACTTGTCTAGAAACCTTGTCTGGGGAGAACAGGGGAAAGGCAGAGACTGAGAGAGGAGAGGTGGCTGAAGAAGGGCCTGGGGAAGATCAGGGAGTGGAGAGGGCAGGGGTAGAGGAAGAGAGAGGGGACAGGATGTCCTGAGTTTTAGAGATGAAATGAGAAGCCAGGGCCATGCAGAGGGCCTGGAAGGGGACAGGAGAGGTAGAGACTTCAGCAAGGTTGGCCAGCTCCTTGCAGATTTCAAAGAGTTCCGCCGAGTTTTTAGAATGGCGTAGACACGCAGACTTGGATGTGGGCTCTCTTCTTGGTGTAGACAGAGAGCCAGTATTGCCTTTGGAGCAGGCGGAATGCCAGTTTGTCAGAGGATGTACCAGATGCGCGTCATTTCCTCTCAACCACCTTGCACTTAAGGGTGGCAAGGTCTAATTCGTACCAGGAATTGCACTTGGCTTTGGGACTTCAAGTGGATCCTAATGACAGGGGCAAGAACATCAAGAGTATCAGAGATAGCAGAGTGTAGCATGGCGAGGGCTGTGTCAGGTTGTGGGTCAGCCAAAGGGGGAGAGGGTGTGAGAAAGCGGCAGCAAAAGCCTCAACTGACACACGCTTGATGGGTTGGATAACCGAGAAGGTGGGTGGCAGTGCTGGAGTTGGCTTGGCCTGAGGGGTGGAGAGAGTGACCTGGGAGGAAAGGAGAAAGTGATCACTCCAGGAGAGAGGAGTGCTGAGAGGGAAATACTATTTGGATTTGATGTCAATCTATCCATCAGTCTTTATCCCACCCAACCACATAAATTCCCTATTGGAAGTGGAATGGGAAATGTTTTATTTGTTTCTCCCCCTTTAACTCTGCCTCCCCCTCTCATTCTTTCCCTGCCTTGCTTCACAAAATGTTTAAATTATAATTTGAAAGTGTTGTATGAAGTCATTGGTAAGTTTCACACAATTCTGTCCACAGAGGCCAAAAGTGAAAAGGAAGAGTTTTTTGGCAACTCCATATAACTTCGCCACCATTCCGGACGGAACATCACAAAATCTGTATGCCTCATGAAGTTACGTTAAAAGCAAAAATACCCTTTTCCATTAGTGCAATATTACTATAAGTTTGATAGGTCATCCACAAATGTGCAGAACCCGGCAGGCTTAACTCCTCTTAAACCATTGTAATCACAACTACCGCTAGAGTAGCTTCATCGTGGCATTGGGTTCAATCTATTACCAATTTTGTTGCATCTACAATGGATAACCTCTGACTTTAAAATGGCAATGTTCACACTTTTCCCCCCACAGTTTTTTGTATTGTCTTACCAAAGCCTGTGTTCCCTTTTCCCCGTCCAAACCCTCTAGGCCTAGCCTTCACTTAAAATAGCTTGGTTAAATGTGTCCCATATATGGCAGTCTAACTACTTCTCCCATTATAGACGAACAGACCAGAACTCTTTTGACGTCTACCATTGTGACATCTTCAAAACTAAGGAAGAGGTGTGTAATCGTGGAATTGCATTCTCCAATACGCAGAAAGAAAAATTCCTCTTTTTTTTATACCAAAATACCATCTGCTTATGTGATTATTTTCATCCATGGTGTTCGTCTGCATACATTGCCTTTTCTGAGTATCTCTGTCACTGGGTGCGCTTCTCCATCTTGGGCCATGTTTCCATCACTGTCGCAAGAAAAGAAGCAACTTAATTTCTTTCCATTAAAGACTGGTCCGCATTCTGCATCCATGCAAGTTAAAGCCCTCAAACACTTTGCAGAAGTTAGGTTTCTCCACTTGACCAGCCTAATCGATGGCTTGTTTTCTATGGACATGACTCCTTCATACTGGAGTGCTATTTTGCTTTTACCACTGCTAAAAAACCCTAAATTGATCCTTTAATACCTGCTAATTATCAGACCATATCACTACTGGTAGCAGTGGCCAAGATGACGGAATTCACTGTACCTTCTTGGCTGTAGGATTTTCTAAAATCTGAGGCCCTTTACCCAATCCACGGTGTGTGGCTAGCCAAGCACACTAGATCAGTCATTACCTTTGCGTACCCGGCAGTGTCAAGGTACTGATTTTGAAACATCACAGCCCTACATCACCTGCGATGGAAGCAGCCAGCACCCACAATCTGTTGCAGCTGTACAGGAGTGTGTCCAGGGGTGGCTTGTCCATGATTAGCTTTTCCTTCACTGTTATCACTCAATTTATTTGCTTTGTGAGCGTCATCTTTGATTTGTGCTCAGCCAGAGCTGGAGTGATCACTGTACGGGAATAACAGGCTGTAAACTGCAGATGCAGACAGAGGCAGCATGGGGTGCTGGCTCCTACAGATGTTCAGCTCTTATCAGTAGGGAGAGGTGGGAGGGTGTGTGCGGGCAGAGAGGTTTAGAGGCTGTGGCACTTGGGGTCTGTTCTGAAGTGAAGCAGTAAGTTGTGGCGCCAAAAAACTGTCCCTTCTGGCTGACCAGCATTGTGAGGAAATGACTATTGCTCGACAGGAGCACAAGGATGAGTAGTGGTTTGTAAACTCCTACTCAGCCCCACACTACTACTAAACAGATTCTAAAAGTGAAACATGTTGTGCTTGTTTCACTTTTATGATTGTGATCACTGCTAGTTTATCACTAGTGTGTACAGTTAATGGTATGCATATTTGCCTCTTTAGGGTAGTATGGGCCAAGGGCAGGCTATACTCTTCAAGAGGGGTGTGAGCCATCAAGGAGATATTCAAGTAACAATACGACTGTGGTACCTAACCAAAAGACATTTCCAATTAAGTTTCTATAAAAAAATGCAAGACTTTAATCCAACTGAAAGGCCAGACAAACTGATGATAACACTAACCACCCCCACCTGTTATGCAATATACAGAATATGTAGTCCTTTGGATGAAAGAGGCATTCTGAGCATGAATACGGGTATGTAGGCAATTGTCTTTGTGGAAATGTTAAAGTTTAAGAATATGGCTTCAAGTTTCTTTTCCGCTGCACTTTTTGCCGAATGTTTTTGCTGAAACAAACATCTAAAAATATGGTGGGGGCGGCATATAAGCGGTAGGGTGGAGTGGTGTATGGGGAATAAATAATAGGGGAGGGCATATTGGGGGACAGTCGAGTCAGTTTGATGGGAGGCAAACATTGTGAACTTCAATAAGTGACAATCAGTTTGAGACTCAAAGAAAGCTTGGACGCAGGTGATGTGTAGGTCCTTGTGGTTTGATGGCTTTAGAGTGTCTCAACACACTGGTTCAACTGTAGGGTTGAGACAATTTCGCTAGGTCCAACCTCTTGTTGGTGAAAGCCCCAGTAATACACAACAGCTCTGGCAACTGTAGGAGTCACAGGATTCCAGTTGATAAGAAAATGACATCAGATAGTTTGTCATGTATGCTCTTATAGGCCAATATATATCTAATTGGATATTGCTTCTATTTATATATATATATTTTAAACTGACACCAATCCTTGGGGATACACAGTTGTATATAATTTAGCTCTTGGTTGCCGGCTGTTCAAGGCAGCCCATGGTGGTTGCAATTCATTTGGGTTTTAGCACACTGTCGTCGGGCATGAACATGTTACTCTGTGGCTGCAATGTTGCCAAGCTTTATGGTATCTGTTGGTCTGTCAGTAGACGGGGCCCAGGAAAGATGGCACCTGTGTATTATACTTGTTCCTGCATTACATATTCAGAAAGTGTGGCCTGATTAGCAGAGCTAACTTTCTGACGGAGAAAAAAATAGCATCATCTTACAAGGAAAAATCCCAAAAGCTTGGGCTTGTACACCAGCTCAGGTGCCAGTTTTTCACAGGCATGCAATTGAAGTGCTCCCATAATTTGAAGGTTGTTTGCTGGCCAGAGCCAGGTTTCCCTTTCAAAGTCGGAGTCAGTACCCCCCCCCACCCCTCACCCTCCATTGTTGGAACAGCAGAATCCCAGCAGAACTGGTTCTCTGTGGTGGAGTGTTTCCATGTTTTCTGTGGATATGTCTGGGCGTGCGGCTGTGTCTTCACGGAATTGGGGCTTTTAGACTAATGATGCCAGGGACAGCGGCTGGGTTGTGGCATTTTTATTTCATCAAATTTTCAGGCCTGTCAGTCACCTGTGCCTGTGGATGGGGATTCAGCTGGTGTACTCGGTTCTCACAGGCGTTTGTGGGGGAAATAACATAGACGTACTGGGAAACGTCTCACATGTTAGGCTCATTTATTTCTGGGTATGCGATTGCTCTATGGATTGTTTATGCTGAGTTAGTTTCTATGTGGAAGTTGTGACGAATTTGGACAATTCGTCCCTTCTCCACAGAGGTGAGTCCACTAAGCAAGACCCTCCCAGAGGGTCTGTGCAAGTGGGACCTCACTGGGAGTGACTTCCCTCTTGGGGCAAAGACTCCCATTCCAATAAGCAACTCCCAGTCCAAAGCCATCATTCTGCCTATATGGGTGTTGGAAAGACTTTGGTATCTCCTGTGATTACTATAACCAACTGTAAAGACCGGAGAGGGGGTCTGCACTTCTGCTCTCTATATGGTAGAGGGGAGGCACAGAGACCCCAGCCAAGATTCTCTAGTATTGGTAGTTGTGGTCAAGCAATCAAGGCCTAGCTTCTCGGGAGGTGATGCAAGCTGGTTCGTAAGTACAGTGTAGTCCCCGAGCACCCACGAAGGAATGTCCACACACTGTATTGGTTAAAACACAGTCTTTATATAATTAATATTCAAAGTCATATACACGATCATGATAACTCACTTTGTGCTCCGAAAATCAACAATGGTAAATATGTACAATTCTTAAGTGGTACCACTAACGTTACTCGATTTTATTAAAGTGCATACGGTCAGAATGACACAAAAATCAAAATAAAGAGGAAACCAGCAGTAGAGAGAGTAAGGAAAGCAAGATGGTTGAGCAATAGGCAGAATACTGGCCCCAATACCTAGACACAGTTCTGTGTGGAGACCCCCCCCCCACCTGGGCAACCTGTAGAGGAAAGTCACAAGCCCAGTCCATATATTGTTCACCCTTAGACTTCCCAATAGTTCTGCAACCCCAAAGTACCTTGGTGTTGTCGCGTTCCGCGTCGGGGAAATCGACAACCCTTCTTGAGTGTCCTCCCTTTCAGGCAGGAGTCACGGGTCGTCAAACGTCCGACGGAGAACAGGTCGAGCTACGACAGTGAAGTGGACGCGTTGTTCCTAGCGGTGCTCGGGGAAGCGTAAACGTCCTGCCAGGAAGAGGCGTGCGGGGCACCTCGGTGTCGATAGTTCTGGACTGCAAAGAGTTGAAGAACTGTGGCCCAGCAGGGGCGTCGAGTCGTCAGCGTCTCTGTGGTCTTTGGGTGGCGGGAAACCCACCGGTGGATGCTCCTCGGCGCGTCGACGGTCAGGCCTTCTCCAGCAGGATACGGTGGCGACGATGCGAACGAGAGCATCCTTGGATCAATGAAGTTCTTAGGCTACGGGAGCACGGCGGCTCCAGTCGGCGACGGCGGTCGTCGACAGTGGCGGACAACAGTCCGGGCGCTTCTCCTTGGAGTTCCGCAGCAATCCCCGTATTGGGTCGGCAGCCTGTCGAAGGTCTGTCTACCAGGGAGGCTTGGCAAAGATCAGCTGTGCGCGATGGTCCCTCGTATCTCAGGAAGAGGGCCCCTTACCAGGTCCTCTCTGGGTCAGTTCTTGAAGCACAGCAGCTTTCCGATTGCGAAGGAGAGCAACAGCAATTCTTCTCGTCCAGCAGGGCTTCAGGATCAAGCTTCAGTTACTCCAGTTACTCGTCGTAGTGGACTTCAGCTTCTGAACACGATTCCTAGCAGTGAGAGGTCCCCAGATATACTGTTGATCTCCGATTCATTCCGTTGAGACAGATTAATTCACTCAAGCATCCAATCACGACTACGGGCATTCATGCAGGCAGGCAGCCAATCAGGCACACGAGGTATGCAGGCCATTCACTTCTCTCCAGACACTCATAAAAACTTGTGTATTGGGACAAGTACCGAGCCATTCAACACTCCAAGCTGCATTCATACCGGTTTCGGGCAGGGCTGTCTCAACCATTGTGTCAACCACCAGATACTATACAGCCACAACATAGAATGTATATTCGTCACACACTCCATTCACCCAGGTCGCACCCACAGGCGTACCCACAACATACGGTCATTGAGAAGGCTCCAGCCAGTCTGGTCGGCACTTCCCCCACACTACCATATACGTAACTTCCACCCAACAGCCAGTCAGGGGGAAGGGACAGAGGCAGGGCTTCCCGGGATTTTGGGAAGATCAGGGTAACAGGTGATGGAAGGCAAGAGGCCATGGGGGCCATTTTGTCTCCATCAGGAATCTACCAATTCCAATGACAGGGCCTGGGCATCCCAAAATGGAGGACGCTCAGGGCACCAGTCATTTCAGCACGGAGCTGCCACCAGCCCGTACCCTGCTCTGTGGGTCACACACAGGTGCCCATAAACATACACTAGGGGCACAGGGTTGTACCCCTACCCATGGATGCCATAAGGGTATCCCACGGGTCCGTTCACCAAACCAAAGGAGAGAGAGCTGCACCGCCAGGAGTCCCACATGAACTCCTGCGTGGAAAACGCGACAGAACACACAATAAAAAGCAGTAAAGGACAAGGATACGGAGGCCCTGTCCCTCCGATGCATTTCCAGCATCACACCAACAATACCTTTCTTTCACTCTATTGGCTTCAGGTAATGCTGTACATCGTCTGAAGGCCATAATCAGAGAAGACGGACACAATAATTTTTGTTCTGATGACATGCAAAGGAGCAGCGTGGACTGCGAATGGGGGAGAGACTCCTACGGAGGGAGGCGAGTCATCGCTACGCAGAGGCGAGCCTCTGTAGAGATGAATTCCTGGAGGGGCAGAGCTATGCCGAGCCATAGAGTCAGCAGTGGTGTAGGAGAAGCGAGACCCGTTAGCTGGAGGCTGAGAAGTGGGTGCTCTTATCGAGGAAGAGGCTTTGGTCATGAGAGGGATGGAGACGGAAAGAAAACCATCTTCACTGGTGGCGCGACCTCTGGAGAACAGTGGTGGGTCTGGTGCCCGGTATCCGACGCTGAGACCAGAGAAAGGGAAGGATCCTGGGTCCCCAAGCTCCATGTGGCAAGTGCCATTGCCAACGAGACGAGTACCAACAGGGAAGTGAATGCTCCCAAGGCGAGGACGCCAGAGAAGGCTATGAACTTTGGTTTCCAAGACTGCCGAAACTGACAAAGGTACAAGAGTCTGAGAAAACGGAATGGGCACACGACCCGGAAAAAATGCAGTGAAGAGATACGAACACTGTATATCAAGGCTGGAGAAGCAACCAACAGTAAGAGCATGAACGGAATATGTGTGCTTTATGTCAAGGCTGGGAAAGCTGACAAACATATGACAAACTAATAGGCAAACATATGTCCTATGTGGAACTGATGAAAAGGAGTACAAACACTGTGCAACAAAGCTAGCCAAGCCAACAAGGCAATGGGAACCTGTTATACCGGAGTAGACTGAGAGCCAATAACCCTACCAAAGAGCCACAGTACCTTGGGGAGTCCCAGTGCCACAAAGGTGGGATATCTACAGAAGAAGTACTGCAATAAATCTGAGAAAATGAATATAAGAATTCTTTCTTTTCAAAGAGGGAAGAGAAAACCATACAGAGTATATTTGAATTTTTAACCAACAAACTCTATAAGAAGACTGTGAACCGTCAATATATTTTGGAGGAATTTTGAGACTGAGAATAAGTCTTCTACGAGTTGCGACAGGCAGAAGCCCATTCTGGGGCTATTGTGCAAGCTTCCCTTTTTCCCTTTTATATGATTTTCTAAGGTTGTAGGGCCCAGTTAGTTAACTAGGATTTGGACTTGTGAATCTTTATTTTGGGACTTCGACAAGCAAACTTCATTTTTGTTTTAGGAGGTAGGGAACTTCCCTCATAGCAATAGGGTCAGATAGGCTTTTTTCTTTTAATTTAAATAAACCAAGTTGAAACATGACCTATTGTAGTATGAATCCTACTTCTGGTTCACCACATATGGTTTCAGAACTGGGATATAGGCTGGTTGATATAAACTGGAGACCCCTCCTCTTTACAAAGTTAGTAGAGAAAGTCAAAGCCCCTACCCTGGTCTCTCACCAATCTATTGGTTTTGGTTTAGATAGTATGTAGACCATCTCCATACAACTGAATGAAAGGTGTCTACTACCAACAGGTCTGTGTCTTTTACCTCCACCTGGGACCTACATTTCCAGGCCACACAGAAAAAACTTATGGGACTTGCTGGAAGGGATCCTTTCCTTTCATCTACACTAATACTAGTTTTTTTTGTTGAGACGAACGGGAGGTTTTATTCTTTCCTTTTTTCTATTTCTGGTATCTGTGGGGAATCTTGTGGATCCCCCACTAAAACCCGGCATAGTCTCCTCCCAGGTGGCCAGGAGAAGGCAGACGCTCCCAGATCCCAATTCTGGTGGTGGTGTACTGTAGCATGATCACCTGGGTGGAGACCAGGCCCAGGGAGGTGGGAGGATTTTGCAGGGTGAGACACAGTATTTTTCCTTGAAGAGGAATACTGTGACCACAGACTTAGAGTAGAAAGTGGCTTATTGCCATTTTGACATATCTCGACCTCCTAGTAAAGATGAAAAGGTCAAATCTAAAGAAGTGACTCAATCTAGTGTTGAACCCAAAGAACACATCTTTTATACTCCTAAATCCCCTTATCCTTCACAATGCCAAAGGTTTGCCAACAGGAAACATGAACATATGACTTTTCTTGCCCCATCTGTCTCTCAAAAGGTTCAAACTTATAATTCTTCTTCTACTTATATCAAGGGAGAACAATCTATCTTTAAATTAAGTAGAGAAATTGAATTTTCCTAAAGAAGACTGCATGTCCCAGAATCCCTCGGGGGCTGTGAGGAACACGAGGGCTGAACAGGCATGCAGGAGCCGAGGTCAGGTAGGCAAGCCTTATTGCCTTTGGCCAGGTCAGACAATTCATTCTAAGAGCCTGTACCTAAAACCAATTGACCCACCTGAGGGGCATAAAAGGCTGCTGCACGGAGGAACAGTAGAAAGAAGCAGGAGTCGGAAGGTCGGCAGTAGTAGAAGCAGAGCACGAGGCTGGCAGTTCACAAGGATGTGTGACCACAGAAGGGACACGAAGCAGAGGAAGTGCAGATTTCACCTTCAGTCTCTGAGTTGGTCCTGTGCTCACAAACCCTGTTTGGCTATGGCAGCATTGGAAAAGGCTGGAAGAAACAGGCAGTCTTTACAGGTGCGCCTCATTGGTGTGAATGCATAGCTGAAGTTATGCATCCACCCAAGGCTTTTGTGCAGAAGCAAGCCGAGGGAAGCTGGAGAGTGGAAGACTCTCCTTTTATGTGGCCGGATCCGAGACACCCATGCAGCAAAGGGGTGTGGATCCCAAGAGTGCCCACAGCAGGAGCAGCAGAAGAAATTAAGCCAGGGAGCAGAAGTAGCCCGAAGTCGTCATGATTGTGGAGTCAGAAAAGGGAGGCTCCATACTCCAAATCAACAAACACCTTGCTGGTAGTTGTAGCCAGCTTCAATCGTATTTGCGTATACATCAAAGAGAGTGAAGGTTGTTTGCAGAAGTGGGAGGTCTTCCTAACAAAGGAAATGTAACACACGCTTATACTAACAAACTGAAGGGCTTGCGTTTAGTAGAAGCATCTCTTTTCCCCATTGTTAGAAGTACCTGGTTGCTGAGCAGTCGCGTGGCTCCTATTAAGGAGGGGAACGCTGCTGGTTAACTTATTAAAGCAGAATTGACTTTCCCGAAATGTTACAAGCACAAGGTGATGTTCAAAGAGGTTGCGCCTGGAACAGTGCTTCCCTAAAACCTTGGAAACGTAATGCTGACTGAAAAGTGGAAACGTGCATCCTTTGAAGCAGCAGTTAAAGGTTAAAACTAAATCACATGTGCCTAATTTCTTTCCATTAAGAGACTTGCATCTTGTAACACCCTGAACAATAAAGTAGAAGTTGTAGAAGTGGCTGAAGTGGAATAAAGAACAATTGTTATCCAAGCCAAAAGGCCAAACCTTGTTAAAGTGAATGCAGCGCATTTAAGAACAACATACCATCCTTTTAGAGTTGCTAACCAAGAGTGCTCTAGAGTAAGGATGACAAAGTTATCCAAGGCTGAACGAGTGGCAATACAGCTTTGTGAGTAACTACTAGGGAGAAAACGCGTATATAAAGCTGGGCAAGGGAGCTGGTTACTGGTTCAAAAGTCGATATTTAAAATGTGCAGAGCTGAGACTATTCCAGTGGAGAAGAAATAGTCTGGAAGCTAAAGACAGATTTTGTGGTAGCTGCAAGACGGAAGGAATGGCGAAGAGGCTGCCCTGTTTTACCATACAAGGAAGAAGAGTACCTTGCCAACCTGTAGAGGTTGAGGTCTTGTTGAAGTTGCCTAAAAGTCTACATTGCAGAAGTAGAACTGTGGTTGTCAACATTCTTGTCAGAACAGTATCCGTCAAATGTAGCAGAAGCAGAGGTTATCTGTGGTCCAAGGGAGCCTGCTCACACAGTATCATTAGTAGAATGGAGTAGCTGGAGAGAGAGCAAACCCAAAAGAGAAGCATCCTGACAAACTGTATGGAATATATTCTGCAGAAGCTGTAAGTAGAAAAGCTGTTGTGCAACAGGGGTGGTACCTTTGTCTTCAACTTTGTCCATCTTTTCCTGGAACGGGTTTATCTAGGAACCCCATTGGTGCTGTTATTTTCTCTGTGGGACTTGATTAGGGAATCTTTTCATCAAACAAAGAAGAAACTGTTACCAGTGGCTTTTTATTTGTGTGGACCTTTGTTTCTTTGGAACTTTTCAAGACTTTCCTTGGAAGGTATTGACCTTGGGGCATTCCTGGGGAAGCAAGATCTGTCCAGGACAAGTAGAAGTTATCCAAGACACTCGTTGTTTGGTAACCTTTTATTTATGTTTTATGTTGCTTCAAATGTTTGTGTTGTTTAGTGTGAGGGTTAGTTTTGTGTATGCTAAGAGGTTTTCCCTTAGATCCTAGACTAAGTAGGGAATCCCCTGGTAGAGTAGGTTTAGTTACGGTTTACTTTATAATTTTGTTTGAAATAAAATGTCAAACCTTGAGAAAACTAAACAGTTGTGATTCTCACATTGCTGAACCTTCACAGGTCCTAGATATGAGGGGTCTATACATCTGATGAGGGTAGACTTATCTTTAACAGGGATCATCCTAAGATTTCCCTTTTCTATACAGGTTTCTTCTCCTCTCTGCATGGCTCGTAATTGTCTGGTAGCCTCTAGATGAGCTTGTGAAGTTTCAGTGGCGGTTTTCAGCGTTAGTTTGACCAACTGCAATACTGGATGCTGTAGATATGGCAGTTAGCCATTAACTAGTTCTAGGAGAGAGCATCCATAATTTCCTCTAAGGTTTTATTTCCAAGCCACTGCGAGATGGCGTTTTGGATATGGGCTCCCAATTCCAGTGGTGTTTCATTGGGATTAAGTTTAGTGTGTCTAAATTTCCGGCAATAGAAATTGTCTGTCTGACCTACTCATTCCAAAAGCCCCTGCTTTATTTCCTGTGATGTAGTTCCCAATGTATTTAAAGCTTGATAGCCTTCTCTCGACAAGAGTGCTAGATAACATGCTTTAATTTCCTCATCCCATTGGAATTGATTTGCCAACCTTTCAAAGCTTAGAAAAAAAAATAACTAAATCTTCCCCCTCCTGATAGGAATGTAAAACCCTGCGGGGAAGAAGGAGTCTATGTTGGTTTCTGATAAGTTGTTCTAAATCCTCCCGGTGTCTCCATTCTGCCTCAATTTGGTGGGTGGCTAATCGGTCTAGTATGGTCTCTACGGGATTCATATTCTCCATTAGGTTGTTCTTTCTGTCAAAGAAAACACTTATGTAGCCTCTGACTCTTCACCCTCGAGACAAAGCGAATCCACTGTCTTGGTGGTTTCTGTTTTTCATATAAGGGGAATGTTTAATGGCTATTTTCCCAGATAGGTAGTTCTGGGCTTCTTTAGACTGGGTTTTATTCCTAATAGGCTGATGGGAGGCCATCCTTCTGCGTCTTTAACTACCAGATTGATTCTAGTCTCGGGTTCTATAGAATTATCAGTTAGTTTCTGTCCAAATGCTAGGAGTTGTTGGTGTTCTATTGGGATATGCAATTGTTCAGCCACTATTTTCTTAACTATGACTATGCGGTTGGTGGTCGAGACCTTGCAGCCTACTTCCTCTTCTTGTACCTACCTCTATGATTTTGTGGGTCCCCTGGTTTGTGTCAACCTGGTTATAATCCCAGTCCTGACACATATATAAGGTTGCAGAAGTAGACGCGGGACACAAAGGTGGAATGCTTGTTGCCATAAACAATTAACAGAAAAATAAGGAATAACCATATCTGTCCCCATAACTAAGAGGGCCTTCCCTGACTGAAATTAAATTTATGGATGATGTCAGAATGTCCGTAAAAATCAAATAGTCCCCTGCGTTGTGTCCCAAACTTATTTCCGTCCCTTACACTTTAAAAGACAACTATAGAATAGGTTACACCCTGATTCCAGAATGGTGGCTCCCTCGCTCTGGATGGTTTTAGGCAGTTCGTAAATGTTGGGGCAATATCCACCTCCTCCTGGCCCTCACTAGGCTTTTCTGTATTGTTCCACAAAGATTGGGGGTTGAGGGGGTCTCCCTTTCCCAGGCCTTCCTTAGGCTCTCCTTCAAAAATCTCAATGATGTAATGATTTTTACCAGAGGATATATCTTTTCTCCTCTTGACTTTTGCCAAAGGAAATGTCTCTCTTCCCCTGGTCGTCTTCTGACTTTTGCCAAAGGGTATCACTCACTCCCCCTGTCTTCTCTTCTCCTCTCCCTATGTGGTTCCCAGACCCCTTTCTCAGGTTTATAATGTCTCTTAATCCGGCCCGGTTCACTATCCTGCCAGGCATTGTCTTGCATGTACAGATCTCCCATTCTCTCAACAATCGGGTCCGAGACCCTTATCTCTCTTCTGGTTTCTTTGGGCTCTTTCACCCAGTATGTCTGTTTAGTTTCTCTGCTCAATCCCACTGGGACGTGAAAGATGGTTCTGCTATTCCTCCCAAGTGCAGCCTCCAAGTGGGTCCCAGACCCCCTTCTTAGGTTTATAATGTCTCTTAATCAGGTCTGGTTCGCTATCCTGCCAGGCATTGTCTTGCATGTACAATTCCAAATCTCCCAACATACGGGTCCCAAACCCTTGTCTCTCTTCTGGTCTCTCTGGGGTGCTCTCTCACCCAGTAGGTCTCTGTTTTGTTTCTCTGCTCAGTCCCACTGGGACGAGGAAGATGGTTTCGCACTTCCTCCCAACTACAACCTGTATGAGTTCCCAGCACCTTCCTGGTCCCCCTGTGCATGCCGTTTCACTTGGTTTGTGATAGTTTCGGTCCTCTGCAACACCGGCAAGCTTCTCTGGCTTCCCCATGACTCACGTGGTCTGCTCTGTTTTTGGCAGCTCCACCACGCTGGTTTCTCCTCCACATGTAGAGTCCCGCCTGGACCACTTGGTTGGCTTCCTTCCTGCCACTGGACGTTGGGTTTCCCAGCCTTCAGGTGAGTTTAGGCTCCCCTCTACCTTTTCGCGCTGTGATTTACTTCTCCAGGCATTCGGGTCTGTAGTGCATCCTCTCTGCGCTGTTTCACTTCCCAGCTCGATGCCCCTCTGGGGCAGGGCTGACTCTGAGGAAAGTCCTTCGTCAGTTTTTATGGTAAGTCGGCTCTTGAATCTCGGATAGCTCGTATGTTTGTATTGGTTCCGCATAGGGCTCTTGATTGAGAAGGGCCCTGCTCTTCTTTGTGTCAGTACTTGTGGAGCCATCTAATCCCATACTTTCCTCACTCTTTTTCATCACAGTATTGTCTATCTGATAGACAGGGCTACTAACAGAAGAAAGAGGAGACAGAGGGTGCAGGTGCTTGGGCTCCATCTGTGTTGGGTGGTGAATAATGTAGGGCAGAATGGTGGTTGGCATACTGCGTTCTTCCATGATAGTCTTCCCTTCTCCCACAGAGGGGGTCCCCTCCCATGGGATCCTCCTGCTGAGTACCACACCCAGGGGGACTATTGGGTAGTGGCCTCACCTCCCTGGCCCCATGGCATGGGTCCCCCTCCCGGGGAGAAGTGACAACACCAATGGATCTGTCACATAAGTGATCTAAAGCTAGACTACCCTTACATGATTTGAATAAGGATGATAGGCTGGAATATAAATTATATTTGATATTACTCATAGATTCTGGAGCTCACTAACCTTCTGATCCTTGCTTGGGAGATCTCAGATAAATTACTTTTTTCCAAGAAAGTGTGTGCCATTCTTATAACCTCGCTCCAATTGTTAAAGGGTGTATTGAGCTTGAGGCACATGCTAAAAATCAGTGGTTTAAGACAGAGTTAGTACATTTGAAAAGAGAAGGCCGCCACCTTGAGGTCGTTGGAGAACATTCCAATCTTCGTATGACAAGGCTTTGGAAAAAATGTCTTACTTCTCAAATAGACTTGCAAACTCCTATTCAAATTCAGCAGAACATTTTTAGAGCTATTGAGATTAACTGTAAACCCTGAGGAAACACACAAATGTGTTCCCTCTCAGGCTCTTTTTTTTACAGCCTATCCAAGATTTTTATTATAATTAAAATGAGTTCCTTACAGGACGCCACAGATAATGAGTCCAGAATGCATCTATGTTGTTGTTCTTTTTCTCTTAATATTCATTCAATCTTTCCCATTTCGAGTTTCTGTCTAGTGTGGCTACTGTCAGCAGGTTGTGAGACCTAAAAGGCTCTTCTTTCCTATTGGACCCTCTTCTGGCGCATCTTCTGAGGGATCAGATTTCAGTGATAGCTAAGGATCTGACAATTATTAATTATTTTATTAATGCCCTGTTACAGCAAGATATTTTTCCTAATAATCTTGAAGAGGCAGTTGAGAGACCCTTTGTATTATGTGCTTTCTTCCTGCCTGACCCCTTTGTTTGTCAATTTGTGTGTGCTCTGAGGCCTACCGGCGTCTAGCGCTCTATAAGAACTTAAAATAAATAAATATATCGCTCTTAAGCTTCAGCTCGATCCTTTAAACCCGCCTAACTTTAGGCCAATATCGAATATTACCTTTTTAAGCAAAACGTTAGATGGAGAAGTCACTAACCAACTGTCTAATTTCTTATAAGTGATCTAATAATCTTGAAGAGGCAGTTGAGAGACCCTTTGTATTATGTGCTTTCTTTCTGCCTGACCCCTTTGTTTGTCCATTTGTGTGTGCTCTGAGGCCTACCGGCGTCTAGCGCTCTATAACAACTTAAAATAAATAAACAAATATATCACTCTTAAGCTTCAGCTCGATCCTTTAAACCCGCCTAACTTTAGGCCAGTTTCGAATATTACCTTTTTAAGCAAAACATTAGATGGAGAAGTCACTAACCAACTGTCTAATTTCTTAGAGGTGAAGAAGGTACTACTAGAAAATCAGTCAGGCTTTTGCCCTCATGGCAGTTCAGGGACCACCACCCTGCTGATGAGGGAAACGATTAGACCTGATGGATGGAGGACTGGCTTCCTAGATACTACTAAATCTGTTGCCAGCTTTAGATCTGTCACCAGCTTTCAACACTGCATTCTCATTCACTGCTCAGAAAAACTGATGGGGATTCAGGGCCCTCAATTACTTTCTGAGGGATGGAAGCCAGAGAGTGCAGTTTGGTAATTTTATCTGATATAGCTGTTTTGTTTCTGGTGGAGTCTGTAAGAATCCTCACTCTCCCCTTAGTTATTTAACATTTATATGTGTCCATGGTCTGTGTAGTCGAGGCTTGTAGTCTGAGCAGTCATCTTCATGCCACTCTTCATGCCACAGTACCCAGATCCTTGTAGATATCCACAGTGGGTTGATTAATGGTTCACGTGTGTAAAGTTGTTTGGGGATGGTATATGCAGGACAACCATCTGTGACTCAATGGGGGCAAGAAGGAGGTCCTGTTAGTTGGTTCTGCCGCCCTTCATCATTGCCTTTTACATGGTCTACTACATCTTGGATATCCCAATCCCTGTGGACTCAGTCAGGAACCTGGGCATGATTTTGTTTGTTGTAACCTGTCTTTTGTGCTGCAGGTTGATGCTGTTAGGTATCCCATCAAGATGCCCACTCCCCACCCACTTTCGGGTGAAGAATATTGCCCAAAACACGTTAAAGAAATAGGAGTTTGTGAACTGAAGAAGAATTCCAAGATTGTACAATTGCATCTACACTGATCAAAGTGTTCCTTTTTCCTGATGAAGGCCTTTTGTGGTGGTTCAATTTTGTTGTCTATGATGTGCATGGTCCACCTGCAGGGCCAGAAACACAATGTGTCAACTCTATGTCTGATGCAATAATTTGATAGGTTAGGCTTGCTTGATTGATTAGATAGTCTTCTCTCCACATAGTGACATATTTCTGTACATTATAAACCAGTGAGAAAATGTATGCGTAAGCTTCAGATACTTGCATGGGAATGCGCGGATATAGCATGCTATGTTATAGCTTTTCAAAATAAGTAGACATCCATTTTCGGGAAGTACAGTAAAGCTGTCATAAGTGATTTGAGGTTGAGGTGGTGCTTCTACCGTTACTCTGTTGGCCTATAAGGTCTTAACTGTGGTAATATTGTCACAATTAGTCACTAACCCCACATTGTTGACAAGGTTGTTTTTAAATATATGGGGGCTCATTATGACCCAGGCGTTAACCATGGCGCTATTAGCACCATGGTTGACGCCGGTACCTTACCGATTCCGCCATGGTGAATGGCGGAATTACCGCCCCATTCCCAGGTTGGCGGGGCGGTAATTCCCTTTTCACCATTGGCCCTTCCCCATTCCCATTTTTGCCCCCATAGGGCTCAATGGAAATGGGGAAGGAGGTAATTACGGTACCGCAAATTGCGGTACCATAATTACCTCCAAGGTCCCTTTGCGGATCCCGTCCTTAACGGCTGGTAAAACACTGGTAACACTGGTAAAACCAGCCGTTAAGGGAGGACCTGCAAAGGGACCTCGGAATTGGGCGGTAAGGGATTACCGGCACCAGTGCCCTTACCGGTACCGGTAATCCCTTACCGCCCGGGTCGTAATGAGGCCCATGGTCTGGAGGCCATAGCTTCTAGGCTAAGCAATGGTCATCCTCACCCCCCTTTTTTGTGTGTATATGTATGTGCATTTTACATGTGTGTACTGTTTCCTATTATGGAGTATAGAACATTAAATAGCTTTTTAACATATCTCTGACAATGTGTAGATTTGTTTTTTCACTTTAACACAGGTCAAAGCTGAGGTACACAGACACGTGTACAAGGGAGGGGTAGCCTGTTTTCCTGTTTTGTGTAGTTCACTGATGCTTCCCTTTATGAAACAGGCCCTCTGTGATCAAAAAAGTGGGTCGTACCCATAGTATATTCTAGGTAGGTTGTGGCAACCTACATGGACACATTTTATCCCCATAAGGGCTATTGAGTCCAAAGATGGTTCGCCGTGATATCCAGGCTAGTACTATAGGGGAACTGGTGACGTTCCTCGCCAAATGGAAACATCAAGTCAGACACAATCCAAGATGGCCTACTGGCTTTGCCGTACGTGAGCCCGAAGATATGCCTTTAAAGAGTTGAGCGAGACACAGCTTTCACGTCTCACAACTGCTTGCTCGAATCCGTTCAGCTTCTCCTTATACCACACTCCTTAGTAAGGTAAATGGGCAGGTATGCCTGGGTATGTTTGTTGTCCTTGTTTTGTTTCCCTTTTGATTGTTTCTTGTCTGTCTGGCCACTGTTCCCGATCTAGTTCCATGAGCCTTTAAGAAATTCTGTGATTCCCGGGTGAGATCATATTATCAAGAAGCACAGAGAAAAGTGTTTAGCCAGCAGGCATTAGCCTTAAACCCTGTGATACAGCAAGGGAAGTATTCATGATCCGTTACTATCATTGTTTGTTTTCTGTGACTTAAACAGAACACTCTGCCTTATGGGTGATTAGAGCAAGGCTAACCAGGAGATCAGGTAGGACATTAGCTTGGGTTCTTCTGGGACACATGAAATCCCATTAGTAAGGGTACTAGCATGTCCCTTGTTTTCATCCACGTGCAGCTCCTGAGCTAGTAACCTGAGAGAGCAATCCTAAGGGGCACAGTCACTAAGTCACCCCTGCCTGGTGGGATTCCTCCTCTTTCCCATATTCCTAGTGGGAAAGGGTTGCATCACCCCTATCAATGGTAGATGTTCCTCTTTGATGCCCAAGAGGTCACCGACACTCTGTCAGATGCTGTCGGGAAGCCTGCTCATCTCCAGCTAATTAACATCAGTATCTGTGGTGAATTTCTGTCAAAATTTCACTGTCAGTTGAGGTTGTAGCCCCATCCAGAATTCAGTATTGCATGCTCCTCTACCTCAGCCCCATAACAAACTTCAAGAAGCCTAAAATCGGGCAGTGTGTATCATTTTCACTTGAAACGTTTCGAGCATGTGACTCAAATTGTGGGTTGGCTTGTAGTAAGTCTCTCCACCTGTGGAGAAAAAAATAATTCTTGTTAGACACACTATAAACACTAAACCATCATAGTTCTCCTAATGCCTAAGCTTCACTACAATGCCTATCAAACGGAGGCCACGACATCCAACTCATTTAGCTCACACCAACTCCATCACGCACTCAATCATTTCTCTCCCCTACACAGGCCTCACATGACACTAGTTGTACTCAACCGTTTAAATAAATAGCATACCACAATAGATTAACCAACCTACAAGCTAATACATGCACAGCAAAATTCTAACAAAACACTTTCAATTCAATAATAACATTCCAGCAATTTAATTCCACCGCCTTTCTCCTACTCTTGGATGCCTCCTAACAATAGCAATCCGTCTGGGGAAGCACAAGCTCCCTTTTGCAGCACCACCAAACCCAAGGCGAAATGTTTCAGTTATTAACGCACTCATGCGCCCCAGATGCAGTATATGTGGGAGCACGGCCCCTGTATCACCAGCAACCTCCAAAGTTACTTTGCTGCTCTCATCTCTGCCGCTCACATGAGCACATCTTATGGCACATCAGGCAGAGCCAAAACGCCTTCACGCAGCCGTGCGTCGCCTCTCCCGTTTTCCTCTTTTTTTTGTTTTTGTTTTTGTTTTTCGGCTTCTGTCACATAAATCATTTGGGCAACACTATACCTAACGGCTCCCCTTCCTCTTCATATGGCAGCTCTCGTAACAGCACGCTGCTATACGCCCATCACAGAAGAAAGAACCTTCAAAGACACGCTACGTTGCCACGGCTCAGCACGTAGCAGTGTTCTTTCCGTCCTTATTTTTCACTTCCAACGTTTCCACTTCCAACGTTCCAGACCAAAGAACCCTAGTAGTGAGGACATCATTACATTGGGCCATGGCCATCACCCCCAGCATTCTGTTGTATGTCACCATTTCAGCTGGGACACCACAAAGAACGGAGCTCTCAGCACCAACAAACTTTGCTGGCAGCGCTCTCCCTCACAGCTCTGGCCTCAGCGAACTCCTTAGAACATCGCTCCCTTTGCAACTCTGGGCTCCAGACTCACACCTCACGTCTCGTCATCATGCCCAGCAAGGTAATTATACATTAACTTTTAAAGTCATTCGTCCAAAGCAATTTGCAACTTTGCAACTTCTTGTCAGTTATTGGTCCTCTCAGACCCACTGCACTATGCAGCGCTCCACAGCCTCCATAGCTCCCTTTGCCTGCCCAGCGCTTCTACAGTGTCTCTTCTCCTACAGAGCCGCTTCACATCCTCTGCAGCACTTCTCTACTTTACATCTCCTCTTCACTGCTTATGCAGCACCTCAAACACAGCACCACTCCACTGCCTGTGCAGCACTTCACTGTACCTACTCAAAACACCTGTGCAGCACTTCACTGTACCTTCTCAACACTGGACTGCACGTCCCACTTCCTCGCAGCGCTTCTTAATTGGGGCTTACTTTCCACTTCAACACTGTACATCACTCCCTCTTGCAGCAACATTAGCTGGACCTCTGTCCCACTGCCCCTTATGCACCTTTGGCTGGACCTCTGTCCCACTGCCTCTGCAGCACCTCTGGCTGGACCTCTGTCCCACTGCCTCTGCAGCACCTCTGGCTGGACCTCTGTCCCACTGCCTCTGCAGCACCTCTGGCTGGACCTCTGTCCCACTGCCTCTGCAGCACCTCTGGCTGGACCTCTGTCCCACTGCCTCTGCAGCACCTCTGGCTGGACCTCTGTCCCACTGCCCCTTATGCACCTTTGGCTGGACCTCTGTCCCACTGCCCCTTATGCACCTCTGGCTGGACCTCTGTCCCACTGCCTCTGCAGCACCTCTGGCTGGACCTCTGTCCCACTGCCTCTGCAGCACCTCTGGCTGGACCTCTGTCCCACTGCCTCTGCAGCACCTCTGGCTGGACCTCTGTCCCACTGCCTCTGCAGTTCTTCCTCAGGTGTTGGCCTTCTCTGTCCCCACTAGCTCTTGCAGTGCCTCTGTCTTTCTGTCAGGGCCTTTCCTGCCCCCACTGCCTGGACCCTGCTTGCCCTCACTGCGCCTGCAGTGCCTCACTGCCATTCAGTGCTCTTACCTGAGAGAGGATCACTTCTCTTAGGGGGGTGGTGGGTGTCTCTCCTTGGTGCTGTCCCCCCAGCACAGCCAGCTTCATCCTCGCCGCCAATGATGGGTTCTGTGTCTAGCCACAAATGACTCTGACAACTGCAAGTGACAGTTAACTCTTTTACTTAAGTTTGGATACATCGAACACAGTTCCCGGAGTCAGGTAAGTTAAAGGGACACAGGACACCCACCGGCATCCTCTCTCAGGGCTTACATCTTTCCAACTGCCAGCCCTGGAACACTCTCATATCATAACATTCTCTGCTCTGCGTTATCCCTCAACATTCTACTCACTTGCAATAGATGCAGGCAGGTCTAAACACAACAGTTTCCTATTAAGCTTTCTAGAAATCAAAAGTGGTCACCCCTGTGAGTCTTGATTTACCTCTGTGACAGTAAATTGCTGGGGCAGGTGCACTGTGGATCCTCAAGTACACATCCTATCACTCTGATGTGAGGCCCCTGTAGTCTTTACTGTTTCCTAACTGGTAAACCCAACGCTGATAGGTTATCATCTGAGGTCATATTAGTGATGCTATGAATTTATGTAGATTTTGGGGTGCCCTTAACCCAACACTAAATACTATCGTCTCCTTGCGCGAGTCGAGTGTCCTTACACGGCTGGCTGCGTGGCACTGTTTGTAATCCTTGTGATGTACAGCCTGCTGTACCCCAGGAATGTCCCTGTCAGGAGCCATCATCTAAATTCCATTTCAGAATCCAATAAGAGGGTGCTCCTGCATGAGAGAGAATTGGATACAAAGAGAATGGGGTACGGGTATGACCATACAGGATCATGGGGAACAGTTGCTAAACTAGCCATGACCAGCTGTGGGAAGTTTGTAGAGGGTGTCTGGGATCCACATCCACACCTGAAATAAAGCCTTTGTAGAAACATCAGGTGGTTGAATGTGGCAGCCTGCACTGATTAGGCAGCTTCCCGAATGTTTGTGGCATAGATCCCCACTGCAACCCCAATTGCCCATAAAATCACGAATACCCACAACAAAAGGAGGAAGGCCACAATGATTTTGCAGGGACCTAATGTGGACTCTAACCAACACACAAAGGGAAACAGGGTTCCTGTCGGGTATTTGGGAAATGGTTAAGGCAACAATTCAAGCATGATTTTTGTATTTCCAGAAGGATATTCAATAATGAATAATGTAATGAATTGACAGAATAAAGAAGTTACACCTCTAACAGTTTAAGCTACAGCATAAAGCTATAAGCCAAGTCCTGGTGTTGAGACTTCTCCTTACCTCATCTCATGGGTTACAGCTACTCACTGTTCGTGTCCGTGTCTGTGCTCGGTGTGAGCCGGGAGGGAGCCTGCTCTAGTGGACTGAGTGCATCCACCAGCGCGCTGTGTCATGGGGCCGATTCCATCACGTCACCCAGCGAGGGTCTAGCTGTCACTGAGATCTATAGCTGGCTATGTTGGAGTGGATGCTGGTCGCACTGTGTTAATGCCAACAACTAGGGACCAGGGTCCAATTGTGAATGGTAACTTGAACTGTGCAGGAGTTCAAGGTCCATCTAGTCTTCTCAATGTATTCAAGAGCCGAAAAATGTTATTTTTTTCAAGAGCTAATGGTAGATCCCGCAGCACACCAACAGGTAAATAGAAACTATCTGTGAACTGCATGAGGGAAACTATACACAGCTAGCTGCTGCAGACTAATGAAAAGTCTGGCATGTGTTCAGGTGAGGGCCATCCAATGGATCCCCTCATTTAAACTTGTTTCATATGTTTCCAGCCTAAGGATCCATTTTTGTTCGAGCTTGAAAAGGTGGTTGACTTTGCTGAAAAGGTGGTTGACTTTGCTGTAGTTCCTCAGGTCGGGAGTCACATTGTCGATGACCATCCACTTCATGTCACGGTCGGAGTGGCCGTTATTGATGTAATGTTGCACTAATGGGGCTAGTGTTGCATTACGTATCCTGCACCGGTGTTCGCGAATCCATGTTGATATTTTTCTAGTGTTCATCCCTATGTAAAGTTTGTTGCATGGGCATCGGGTCATATACACCACATTGATCGAATTGCAATTTGTGTGTTGCTGCAATGTCAAATCCATGTTGGCATGGTTAAGAGTAGTTGCTGTGAGACTAACTCGCAGGCACTGCAGTTTTCACTGGGGAAGTGGCCAGTCACTGGTCTGGTCATCAAGCCCCAAAGGTTTGTTAGAGTTGGGCTTCTGGTATGCAACTGTTGGAAGCGAGCAACTGCGAAGCACAGCTGGTGCTTCGGACTACCCCGCCGTGCTTTTTGATTACTTTTTGATTTTGGACGTGTGGCCTGAGAAAGTCATCACACAGACTGACCTGTCACTTGTGCTAGTCCTGGGTTGAGGTGTCAGGAACTCACAGGTGGTAGGGGTAAGTGAGAAGCGCCGAGTTGTCAATGATAATATGGGACAATTATGTAGTCGGAGTAAAGAAAGACTTAAGCACCTTTATTTCAGGACATTGCTTTGTGTTGCATGCAGGCAGAAGGCTTGGAGCAGACTAGATGGACTGAAAGCCCTCTGGAACACGAAAAGAAACAAAGGTGCTCCATTTCCCAGGAGACTCGCGTTCCCACCAGCCTCTGTGATCCATCAGGACAACACCCGACCAACCGCGCATTCTTGCGCTACAGACCATTGGAGAGAGAAGCTGTGCCTCCGAGGGCTCCTGCAGGCTGCCAACCGCAGGGCCACTCCCTGCCTGCGAACACTGCAGGCCCCGCTGGAGACATCAGATAAGTGCACTAGTAAACGTTTTATTACGTTTTAGAATCGCGAACGCCAGCAGTGTTCGGACACTTTGGGGAATATTGCATGCAGGGTGAACCGAACGAGAAACAAACGCAGGCACCGTTTAGGCAAAGAGACAGGAAGTGGGGAATACGGAGCACAGAGGTGCTCATTGACAGCTAGACTCCAAAATCCCCTGTAGTACTAGAGTCGGGGCACCGGCACCATTAACCATTTACGTCGCATGCCATAGATAGGCTGGAATTAAGGTTGTGAAACTGAAGAATATTGTCATGCGATCCTACAACGCAAGCTCATTAATGTTTTGATTTCCTTGTAGTGGCGTTCCATCGTTCATATGGCACGGCTAGAACATTATTCGGTTCATGGCAGAATCAACCACTGCATGACACGAAGCTAAGTGACTTCATCTTATTTCAGTTTCTTGAAGTATATGTATGGTTGTGTCTTCCAACAACAAAAAGGGTAATGCATGATGTAAACCGATGGGTATGTTCAGATAATACTCACAGTAAAGACAATTGGTGTGCTGGTTGTGGAAAGTAACAATCAGTGCCAACGGGCCAAGTGAAAGGCTTAGTGGCGCACCAGAGAGTTCAAGGCACATGTCTGTGTCAATAAAACCAATAGGGCCAGAGTGGCCAAGCTAAGGTGTGTGTGTCTGTGTCTGTGTCTGTCCGGAGCTCCAGCCACCTGAGGAACCCCAGGAGGGGTATCACAGCGAATTCCTCCCTAACATTCCCTTACCCATTCATTACCTCTTCCCTTCCCTCTATCCGGTTTCCCTAACTCCCCCCACCTATGCAAATCAGCGGACCCTAACCCTCTTTCCCCGGCGGGGTGCGGAAGCCTGTGTTGTAAACACCCCAGGCACCAAGACCCAACGGGGAGGCAGGTGTACGTGCTACCTCCGCGCAAGACCACGACCTTCACATGAGGTGATAACCGGGCATCCCTGTCTGTGTTGTAGGCCCGGTTAGCAGAATGCTTAAGTAGTTTCGATGGATATCCTTTCGCAGAGAGTCGATCAATAAGCATATTCGCCTGATATTTGTAATCATCTTTAAAAGAACAGTTCTTTCTAATGCACAGAAACTGGCTGTAGGGCAGGTTTTCTCTCAGAGCCCTGGGATGCTGGCCCATTAAATAGCAACAGAGTTCCTGTCGGTAGGCGGCTTCCTGAATAAAGTAGTGTAAATACTGCCATTGGTGTGTCTGATGAGAAGATCCAGAAAAGTTAACTCTGTTCTGGAGGACTGACAAGGAAATTTCAAATGCTTGTTCCGGCTATTCAGCCATATTAAGAAAAGTTGTAAGTCATCCTCTGGGCCGTCCCAAACAAAGAAAATATCATCAATGTATCGATGCCAATGTTTTATATGGACCAAAAACGAGTTTTTGGAATATATGTGCTTATCCTCGAACTCGTTTATGTAGAGGTTTGCTAAAGGCAGTGTGAAGATTGCACCCATTGCAGTGCCCTTTGTCTGCATGTATTGTTTAGTACCAAAGACAAAGATGTTTTCGCATAGCATGATGCAGAGAAGTTGAATCAAGAATGTTGTGGGGATGGACTGGTGGTCAGAACGTTGATCCAAATTGACTTGAATCACTCTGATGGCTTCATCCTGGGGAATGTTGGTATATAGTGAGGTTATCTCAAGTTTAAACAAAAAATTGAATGAAGGAAAGATTCAAAAAGAGTTCATTTCATCAGATATAATTTGTAGCTGCATCCGCAGACTTTACATGGCTGTAAACATCATACACATATTAAAGGCACATGCTCAATTTATAAAGTGCAAAGTTCAAGAAAGTGCATCCCCAATTTTAAAATAACAAGTGTGCAAAGAGTCACCATCACATCCTAATCAATAAGGATAAGAAGGACTCCACATTGATTTTATAATCTAAATCATTAAGCCCATAAAAATCAACACACAAATTAAATGGCAGTCGTATAGCAATTTTGTTATTATGCCAAAGTCAGTCTGCTAGGTGAGACAATATACAAATGTGTAATAGTTTTCAATATATTTTCTGAGCTCTTGTAGAAGGGTTTCACGATGTTTCCTCCTTCCTAGTTTCAACAATGCCTCAATACGTATGTGGGAATGTTTTCCTCAGGACATGCTGCCTCTATCTGAAACAAATAAAAAATAATTGCTAAATAATCATGTGTTCACCCTCACAGTCATGGAGATTCTGTGCTAAATATGATGTTGTATTGTCCAATAGAAACAACATCACACTTACTAGCTGTATTCTGGAGTGCATAGATCATATTGGCTCAGTCAAGTCGCTGAATATATATATTAACCGAAAGTACACAGAAACACAATGTTTGTCTGTAATTTGGAAAATCTGTGCCTGCTTGCTTACCCCAAAAAAGGGGAATGACCCTTACAGCTGCTCCGGAAGAAATCATGGATACATGATGTATCGGTTTTCACAGGTTCTAAACTTCAGTGAAACAAAATGAATCACACTATGGGAACACAAGAAACAAACCGAGACTAAGGCAAGGATGGAAAATGCAAATAAAACCCACATGTGGCCAATAATATGGCAATCCCTAGTGGGAGTGCTTTTTAAAAACGAATACATAAAAGGGACCGGCAGTCAGAAAACACACAAAGAGGGGTTTGGATAAATGGACAGCATAGGCTTAACTTCCGCTATATTAAAGGCACAATGAGAGCTGCCTTTAATTCGATGGAATGCCAGCAACAGCGCCAAACATGTGGTGGCCTTCTCTGCGTAAAATCACCCATACTAATATATAGCAGCGAGAATAGAAATCGCCATGACTACAGAGGGACATGTCATCCTTGACTACTGTGTCACGGTGATCACCGGCAACGTTCTGTGTATAAAAAAACTAGACCGGCAGCATAGAGAAGTATCGTGGTCTAGAAGAAAATGGAGACAAGAGTTCCGCTCAACTCAACATACACAATGCCAGTGTAAAACTTTATTTCATGGCTGTACAGTGGAAAAAGGCAGTCACATATTTAAAGGGAAGAATTCAATGTAAACCCTGTATAATTGCAAACTGCATTGGACCATATGTGTAAAAAAAGATAATGTGACACGAGTCAATTGACAAGAGTCAATATTAACCCAGTGGCATAGCCACAAGTCCTCAAATGGGATAACAGGGTGCAGTGAATAACCTCTGGATGAAATACAATAGAAGGCTAAACCTTAGTCCCAATGAGTGACAAATGCCTAGACCTATCTACTAGGACCTGACGTAAAAAACCCAAGGGCACCAATACAAGGTGACCCGGTCAATCTCCAGGCCTTCACTCCCCCACAGGACAGAATTGAAACAGTGGGAGATAAATAAATGATGAAAAATAGAAGGTATATCTCAAAATACAATAACCAACAGGACCCAAATCATTGAGTTCATGTAAATGTAGATGCAGTGTCGGGATGGATATGCACACAAGGGAGAGAAACTATGTGAAGGATGCAGAGAAAAACTCATTATGCATGAAGGGGGGGGAGAAACTCTGACATGAAAGCAGAGTAAAATACATAATACATACACAGGATACTTATACATCCATATGCACCCCCTTCTTTGCATAAATCCAGCGTTAAGGCCTCAAAGATATCACTAAGCACATATACCCCCGCCTGAAGTCAATCAAAAGAAATTAGCAAGGAATGAAGAATTGACAATAGACCTAAAGGTTGCCACTCTTCCTGTTCATTAGGTCCAGATCAGTAACTGTTAAGCTTGTTCATCCAGAGTTGTTCTTTCCATGATAAAGTTTATTCTGCATTTCTCTTGCTTATTCCATTTATTTTATCAATGACCCACCATGTCATGTCACTCTCATTATGGGCCATTGGCAAACATTTTCAACCAATGGTTCTGACAAGGTTCTGGTTCTAATTTTAGAAAGATGCTCTGTGATCCTCACCCTTATTGCCTGGTGGTTTTACCAACCTAAATCTTCAAGCAAGGACATTGGATCACGTAGATCACATTAGCACTTTTACAAGTGCTGTGAAATTTAAATGCCATTCCGTGTGGTTGACTTCAAAATGCAATTTGGCCATGGTAAATTTACACGTCATGCACCCTCCACATTCACTCACCATCTCCAAAATGACTTCCTGCTATTACTTCAGGCACTCTTGGGACCCACACGCTTCTGCAGCACTGGTGTCTCCGAACCCGCCTCGACCACGGAGAGTCTCCTTCTTTCCTACTTCCCATGGCTTGCTTCTGCACACAGGTTCTCAGGTAGCTGCACAACCTCAGCTCTGCAGTCGCAGCAATTTGGCGCGCCTGGGGTACCCATCCAATTTTCCAAAGTCTCTCTCAGTGCAGCCAAAGCCAGACAGGGTTTGTGAACACAGGACCACCTCAGAACGTGCAGGTGAAATCTGCTCTTCTCTCGTCCCGGCATTCCTTACGTGGTCACACTTCCTTGTGAACTACCAGCCTTGTGCTGTCCTCCTTCTGCTACTACTGCCAACCTTCCAGCTCCTGCTCCAGCTCCTTCCTGCTGCAGCATTGTATGCCTCTCAGGTGGGGCAATGGACTTCAGGTGGCCCTTGGTGTTATTTGTCTGACCCGGGCAAAGGCTGTTAGGCCTGCTTGCCTGTCTTTTACTTCTGAACACCTCCTCAGCCCTCTTCTTCATCACAGTCCCTGAGGGATTCTGGTACATGTTGTTTATTTTACGTAAGTTAGGTTTTTCCACTTCTTTTAATTGGCAAAAGGCCATCCGAAGGGAAGGATTACAGGGACATTTAAAAGGGGGCTCCTTCCAGTCTTCCTGGTCTGATTCCCATGTGATCCTCCCGCAGTACACCACTCCCAGTGGATCTAGGTCACCTGGCCTAAGCCCCGCCCACCTGGTGCCTTCCTGCCTGACGCTCTTATTCACCACTTAGCAAGCCCCGCCCAACTGGTGCCTTTCTGCTTGCCGCTCTTTTTCACCACTTAGCAAGCCCCGCCCACCTGGTGCCTTCCTGCTTCCCGTTCTTTTTCACCACTTAGCAAGCCACGCCCACCTGGTGCCTTCCTGATTGCCGCTCTGTTTCCCTACTTAACGAGACCTCCAGCTTCTTTTCCTTTGCAGATGGGGAGCAGGTGCAAGTGGATCTAGGTCACCTGGCCTAAGCCCCACCCACCTGGTACCTTCCTGCCTGCTGCTCTTTTTCACCACTTAGCAAGCCCCGCCCACATGGTGCCTTCCTTCACCATCACTGTCTTGTGGCCAATGCTGGATTTGACTTTTATGGACTTCATTCATTCACGGTGAGTCACTCTTTCTCAACTCTCATGCTGGACTTCCTTTGCATCTTGTACTCATGGTGGCCCTGAATCATGCTGTTCCTATCTTCATCTTGTATCCTGGCTTGCAACATTATGTGTTACTACTGATTTCTGCAATTGTATTCGCTCTCCACTCTTGCTTCTCCAATCTTTTTGACTGCTTACTCTCTTTTCTCTCCTCCTTTCCCTTCTCCCTTTTCCTATCGCCTCCCCTTACTTTCTTCTATGCACTTACTCTTATCAGAATTGTCCCTGGACCTAATATGATAGCAACCTCTTCTGTTTCCTCCATCCTCCCATTACTGTTTTTTCCTCCCCACCACCCCTTCAGCACTATCTGAAATGTCATCAGGCCTAGTATGATAGTCGCTTGTTTTGTTCCTCCCCTCCCTTTCAGCACGCCTCTCCCTCACCTTTTGTTTTTCTCCAGCTCTACCAGAAATGTCGTCAGGCCTAGTACGGTAGTCGCCTGTCTGTTTCCATTTCCTTTCCACTCTCCCCCTCCCTTCCTTATCTATGTCTTAGCTCTTGCACTATCTGAAATGTCGTCAGGCCGAGTACGATAGTTAATTTCACATCCTTACTGTTCATGGCCTGTAAGAATGTGGTTGTATTTTCCCTTGTTCCCTCCCTTGCCTTGAAGCGCTTTGAAACACATTGTGTATAGGCGCTATATGAATAAACGATCATATCCCAGGGTCTGTGCTTCAGTGAAGCCTAAGGTTTCTGACTCCGGCATGGACCGACTAGGGTCGTCCAGGGAGGTGGAAGGGGTGCCGAATAGTAGTTTGCCACTGGATAAACAAATAATTCCGGATGAATAAACATCCAAAGAAATTTGAATTCCTTCACAGCCAAGGGCTGCACAAGATACACACAACAAGAAGGCCACAATGAATTTGCAGGAACCCATAATGGACTATTGCCAACACACAAAGGGAAACCGGGTTCCTGTCGTGGATTTGGCAGCCTCAATTGGCCATAAAATCACAGAGCCTACCCTCTTACCATGTAGCATGCAGGGAAGAATTCCAAAGCCCAGAAGAAGAGGCAACCTGAAGATGGAGCCTGAGGGGGCCCTGTGTGAACCTGGGCCCTGTGAAGACCTTTTCTGACCGCAGAGCTTTGCTTTGGTACCATCAACAAGAGGGAGACCAAGCGTGGTGCTCTCCAGGGGAGTATCCAGCATTGAAAGTTTTGGGGGGGGGGCACAAGCCACGAAAAAGTCCTGCTACTTTCCCCCCGAATGCAGTGTGCGCAATTCCATACGGTCTCATTCGCGCCCACAAACCGCCCACCCCTGCCCCAATCTCATTTTTTTGGTAACATTAGTGGTAGATGACATTTTAACACATAACAAAGAATAAATAAAACTGCAGAATCATAACAGATACAGGAAACTCATCTATTAGAGCTCTGTCCAGGCGCTCTGGGCTAAATACATACAAACCTCCTAATTTGCATATGGAATGCACCAACAGAAATGACTTCACAGAAAATGGCATTGCAAGGAGCATCATCAGTCTTTGATGCTTGGAGGGACCGTGGAAGTCACTTTAGAATAGGTTGCCATTAGTAAGCCAAGTGGCAAATAACTTTGTGGTGCGAAAAACCTACATTGCACTATTGTTATTTAGGGAGCAACTCTATAGTCAGGCTTTTTTTTAAATAACACCATAATATATTAACATAAGCTCCGAAGTGAATCACAGAGCTGCAGATAAGACACTGGCCCTCATTACGACCCTGGCGGAAATCGCGGTGCTAAATGCACCGCGGAGCATGGCGGAAAGCTGCCGATAGCGCCATGGAGGTTGGTGGATTTTCCGCCCCATGCCGACCTTGGCGGGGCGGTAAATCCCCATTCCCCATTTTACCCTTCCCCATTCCCATTTTTGCCCCATAGGGTATAATGGGAGTGGGGAAGGCGTTAATTGCGCCACCGCAAAATACGGTGGCGTAATTAACATCAAGGTCCCGTAGCGCCATGGATTTCTCCGCCCGGAAAAACCAGGCGGAAAACGTTCCATGGCGCTACGGGAACTCGTAGTAGGGCGGACGGGTCCGCCGCGAATAACGCTGGCGTAAACCCACTCCGCCAGGGTCGTAATGAGGGCCACTGTGCGATTAAATCATCTGCCAAGGATCACACACTTTGGTTAAATGGTGAAACCAGGAATGTGGACAATTTAACCAAGAGAGCACATCTTCCAGATTTAGTTGATATATTTATTAAGGTTTCTCTTTGCATTTCATGTGCTTAAATAATACTTTATTTAAAGCAATGCCTCGGAAGCAAAGCACATTACATAAGAAACTACCCTTTCATAATTAACTTTACCCTATATACATGATTATAGAAATATATTGAGCAATAAGAGGATGGCTTTCATTTTATTCTCCCCATCCTTCATGCAAAGTCACAATCGCATCGTGCAGATTAATTTTAGCCTAACAAATCCCACTTGGGTAAAGCCATAGTCATTATTTCATAAAGCCAACAGCGTTATGCACCCTTCTCACTGCTAAACACTCCCTCCCATGCACATTTCAAAGGGACAACGGTCCCCGCTAATAGCCCCCCTCCCTCCCATCAGTGCCTAATGGCTCACATTACCTGGGACATTGTCCTGTCAGTGGAACACCTCTCCCATTTGGAAAGGGTAGGGTGTCCTGTTGCCAGGGCAATGGCCGTGCTGAGCAGGAATTGCTCAGCACACATTGTCCTACCAGTGGGGCACCCTCATTGAGGCGCCGAACTGGAGAGCTGTCCTGGTGACAAAAGTCCTGGGCAGGCACTCGAGAGCCTGTGGGGGGAGGTGGGGCAGTTTGCCCCCCCCCCACCCCCCCCCCCCCCCTCGGTACGCCACTGGTTCTCTCGTACCCTTTTCTGGCCCAACCCAGCAGCAAAGCCCTCAAGAGCCCCTGCTGCCAGGAGGAAGCTTTGCTGCCGCTCCTGCATGACGCAACATGAAAAAGAAAGTGCACTGGGCCACCAAGCGCACTGACAAATAGGAGCATTCAAATCCTGCGCCTGTTAAATCGCCAAAGCTGCAATGAATCTACAAACATTACCCACGGAACATTGGCGCTCAGATGAGTGCTTCTCCTTCCTGATCTGCCCTCAGTAGACCCCCACCTGTCCTGCACCTTCCATCACTGTTGCTGCACCTCTTCTAGATCCTTGATCAATACATTTGAAAAGTTAGTCTGGCATGATCTTGAAAAACTATATTAACCGAATTGTTATGAATTATCAATGTAACTTTCTGATGATAATGTAAAATACATGTTGCATATATACTTTCTGGCCACTAGATGTCAGTAAACGACTGTATTTTAAATATATACATACTTATGACCGAGGCAGGACATTCGGCCGCCGCCGTTTTGGCACAGCCCCGTGGCTATTAGCCGAGCTCTGTTGGCCGCGATCAGCCGGGTGCAGGGACCTATCTGGGCCTGAATATATGTTACTTTTCCTTAAATATATTGTCACTCGAAGCACTAATAAATGCAGTGCTTTGGGAAACACTTCACGATGAGTACATGAAGCTGTCCTGAAAGGGAACGCTCCATCTACAAATGGGTTTTCTTTTTCACACATAGATGACATGCAGGGCAAAGCAACCACATTTTACTTAAATATACTGTTACCTCACACACTGCATATATTAGTGCTTCGACTGACAGCACGCCTAATAGGAACCTGGCCCAATGCGCTGCACCAAAACGGCCACGCCGAAAGAGGGCGTACCGAATTCTGGTATAGGTTAAAAAAATGTAACTGCACTTGTTAGATCCGTACCGGCTCTCGCATCTTCAACGCTGAACACATTGCTACAACACCACACCACACTGAGTTCATAGCTTCGTGATGCACATCTATTATACTTACGCAGCAAAGATTATGGGCCTCATCACGAGTTGGGCGGTATCCCGGGTGTAATACCGCCCAACTGTAATAGCGTTAGGACCCACAGGTCTGGCGTTATTACCGACAGATCACAGGTTGGGAGTGAACTGTAAATCCCCATTCCGCATGGGAATCTTCGACACTAATACTACGCGCTAATACAGTCCGCGGTAATACAGGGCGCTAATGGGATTTTTACCTCCAGAAAAAAGCTGGAGGTAAAACAGCCCATTTAGCGCCCAACTCGGGATAGGGCCAGCCCTTAAATATGGCAGTAATACCGCTACCGCCGCATTTAAGGGATACAGCCCAACTCGTGATGCGGCCCTATGTATTTGCAGGTTAAGTGTGAAAGGTATGCCTTCAAACCATAAACCCCATTTGGGCTTGTGGCGAAGTGTCGACCCTTGAAGTCCGGTGACTCGGGTTCACATACCAGTGAGGGTAGTTACATTTTCTTTTTACATATGCCAGAATCATGCACCCATTTGGCAATTTGGATACAGCTGCCAAATTTCAGCAGCTGAGCCAAAATCACCCTTGCGCAGAATGAGAGGTTCCGAGTTGGCTCTCACGCCACTGTGGCCGTGCTGAAAGAGGGTCTGTGAGCACAGGTGTGCGTCAAAATGGCCAGCGCCAAAACTGGGCGCACCGGGAATAAGGTGCCATGTAGTCTGCCAATGTCCCCAGGTGATTATTTTGTTCAGAGAGGGGGGATGGGTAGTCTAAATTGATGAGATGGAGATGTTGCATTACCCAGGTGCACCTCGGCATTGTACATTTGTATTTGTTTTATTTATAACGCGCAGACCATCAGGCCCGGAGGCATCAGGGCGCAATTTGTACAAAGTTACAATAATGCATATATACAAACATAAAGATTACATTAACAGAATACTAACAGTGTTTCTATCTACATACATTACAGTGATAACAGTGCCGCTAGGCTTAACAGTGGATATACCCATAGGATGTACAGAAAACAGTAACAGAGGTCAGCGGGCCAGCGTATGTAAGACAAGGGCGCAGAGCATGTCTTAGTGCTGGTCAAAAAGCCAAGATTTGGTTTTGGCCTTGAATGTGTTGAATGAGTCTTCAGCACTGATTGTAGCGGGGAGGGAGTTCCATAGCTTTGAGGCTAGGACAGGGAAGCTAGTGCCCCCCGCTTTTTGAAGTTTAAGCCTAGGGATCGATAGACAGTGAGTCTGGGAAGTTCTTAGAGGTCGGAAGGTCGAGTGGCGAGACATCCGACTGCAGAGGTAGATAGGGGCCTTGGTAGCCAAACATTTGCGTGTGAGGGCAAGTGTTTTTAGTGAGATTCTCTGCTTGACAGGTAGCCACTTTAGGTTGGTTCTGGATTCTGAAATGTGGTAGTTGTGGGGGATGTTTAGGGCAGCTCGAATGGCATTGTTCTGTGTTGTTTGAAGTTTATTCAGGTTCTCTTGGCTAGTACCTAAGTAAAGGGCACTACAATAATCAATTTTGGCCATAATGAGCGTTATAGCTAGTGTGACACTGTTAGGGGTGGTAAGAAACGGTCTGCAAGCTGCAATAAGTTTGCACGTGTATGGAGAGGCAGATCTGACTGCATTTATTTGTCGAGAGAAGGATAGGGTGGCGTCAAGGTAAAAACCTAACGTTATGGTATCTTTCGAGACTCGTATGGTATTACCGTCTATGGTGAATGACTGATAGGATGGCTCTAGTTTGCTCAGGCGTTGTGAGGTGCCCAGGATAAGGTGCTCCGTCTTGTCGTCATGTAGGCATAACTGGTGTTGGGCCATCCAAGCTTGGGTGACCAGGTAGACGTTGTTAAGGGCCTTAGTGTCAGCTAGATAATCACCTGTGATGGGAATGAGTATCTGGGTGTCATCCGCATAGTTAGTGTAGGAGACACCCAGATAGTCAAGCACATCAAAGAGTGGTTTCGTGAAAATGTTATAAAGTGTAGGTGACACGCAAGATCCCTGAGGTACGCCGCAGTGAATTGGGGAAGGGTCCGCGGCTGCGGATGGGGCAAAGACCCTCATGGATCTATTGCTCACAAAGGATTTGATCCAGGCCGCAGCAGAGGACGAGAAGTTGGCAGCAGAGTGGAGGTGCCTGCATAGGATCTGGTGGTTGACCAAATCAAATGCGGCAGAGAGGTCGAGGAGTAGTAGCATTGCTAGTTTACCCTTATCCTTCAATACCTCAATTTGAGTTTTTAGGTCTATTAACGCAGTTTCCGTCCCGTGTCTGGGACGAAATCCGGATTGTCGTAGACCTAGCAGATTGTTAGATTCCAAGTAATCTTGGATCTGAAGGTATGCAGCGCGGTTACAATCTTAAGCAAAAACGGTACCGTGGTGATAGGTCGGAAGTTAGTGGGTATGCTTGGGTCCAGGGATGGTTTTTTGAGCAGTGGGATCACCCAAGCATCCTTAAGGTTGTCCGGGACAATACCTGTTTTAAAGGAGGAGTTGCTGAAGGCCGTAATGAATGGGGCCAAATCATGTGCAGAGTCCTTAATGAAGCGAGCTGGGCAACGGTCACCTTGGCAGTTGGATGGTTTAATTCTCAGGATTATATTCTCTACCTCGGTAACGGTGAGCGGTGAGAAGGCAAACAGTTTGGTGTTAAAAGTGTCTAGAGGGAGGGCCGTAGCAGGGGAGAGTGAGCGGTTGTCGAGCTTCAGAATGTCCTGCTTGTCTTTGATTTTAGATTGTAGCGTAGAGATTTTATTCAGTAAGGCTGCTTGAATTTTAGCACACCATTTACTATATTTCGTGCAGGTATCTGGGGGGAGACTGGAGTTTCTAGCTCTTTTAGGATTCGGAAGAGTTCCTTTGTATTCGAATCAGCTTGCAGAATATGATTGTTAAGAGACTCTCTTTTTGCAGTGATGATAGCATCTTTGTAGGTGAGTGAGGCAAGAAGGAAACCATCTTTATGCTCATGAGAAGGATGGCTTTTCCAGCGATTTTCAGCACAGCGTTTAGCTTTGCGGGGCATTCTTAACTGTGGGGTGAACCATGAATTAAGTTGTGCTCGTGGTTTGGCCTTTCTAAGTTTGATGGGTGCTATAGAGTCTATGGCCGTGAGCATAGTTTGGTTATAGGCGTCTGCTAGTGAGGTGGGATCAGAGCAGGTGTCGGTAGCTGCATTGAGGGGAGGGAGTAACATTGGGAGGAGTTTCTCCTTAGTTATGTCCTTTTTACTTCTGGTAGGGAGTGCTGGGGCAATCAGTGTCGGCGCGCGCGGTGTTGTTTCAATATTAAAAGTTATGATGTGATGGTCAGACCATAAGCACGGGGTATTGTCGAGAACCTTGATATTGCAGTTAGAGCCGGCTAACCAGTCAAGGGTCCTGCCTTTGATATGGGTATGTTCTTGAATGAACAAGGTGAGGCCGGGGTCAGTTAGAACATTCTCCAGATCTATTGCCACGGGATCATTTGGATCACCAAGACCTAAGTTAAGGCCGCCTAGGATGATTGTGAATTATTTTTAGTTTTGTCAAGGAGGAGAGTGGATATTTCACCGACAAAGGTCGGTGCCGGACCTGGGGGCCTATAGATAAGGTCGAGGGTGGCCGTTTGGTTAGGCGTTAGTGATAGTTTGACAGCGACTCGGCTGATTCGAGTTTGGAGTCGGATACCACTCTTAGGTCAAGAGAGTTGTTATGGATGAAGGCCACGCCACCGCCTCTGGATTGGGCAGTGGTACGGTCACATCTGATGTAGTCAGGTTTTAAAGCCCAGGATAGTGAGGAGTCAGATGCGACATGTAGACAAGTTTCGGATATAGCGATGAAGTCAAGGTCAGAGGTGGTGATGAGGTCAGCAATGTCTAATGCGTGTGCTGTGAGAGATCTAGCATTGATAAGGGCCTCCTTGAACACAGGCAGTTTAATCCCTGTGGAAGTGGATTTGCATGTAGCGGTAGATGGAGGAGAGCCATGTGGTGTATGTGAGGTTTGCTTGGTGGCGTTGTTGCGGGAATGTCGTAGGCGGAGTCTGGTGCCTAGTCTTTTGTTTCTAAGAACGAGGGGGCAGGGTTGGTTAAGTGTAGGTTTCCCGGCGAAGTGTTCCAGCCACAGAGCTGGGTCATTAATGTATTGGTTAATATGGTTACTGGAGTAGTGTAAACCTGCGGAGGTTGCTACAGGGCTCATTATAGGAGTCACAGTCACGATCGGCAGTGCCTGGTGGTGTAGGTTCGGGCAGGCCAGACTATTAGGTGGCTGATCCGGTTTAGCCCAAAAGGGGAAGGTTGTTGCAGTGGGTAACTGAGTGACTGGGGCAGCCCGTCGGGCTAGAGTGTAGTATAGTAGAAGGAGTGCACTAACGTGCATGATGGTAGTACTAGCTACCTGAGTAGGATACCTACAAGATTGTTCACGCGGGGTCAAGATTGGGGCTCATTAGATGGGACTGTGGTATCAGTGACCAGAGCGGCACAATGAATACAAGTGCCTAGATTTGACTAAATGTCATCAAACATAGGTGACCTGGGTGTACAGTGTGTGCAATGCCTAGCATTGACTAAATAGCATCAATCATATAGTGACCAGGGCGGCACAATGAAAAGTCAGCATTTGTCAGGCACAACAGGTTAAGGCAGTGCAAAATGCAGCGCAACTAGATTCAAATGTCAGGCACATCAGGGAATGCAGTGCAAATTACAGCGCAGCTAGATTCAAATGCCAGGCACATCAGGGAATGCAGTGCAAAATACAGCGCAGGTAGATTCAAATGCCAGGCACATCGAGGAATGCAGTGCAAAATACAGCGCAGCTAGATTCAAATGTCAGGCACATCAGGGAATGCAGTGCAAAATACAGCGCAGCTAGATTCAAATGTCAGGCACATCAAGTAAAACAGTGCAGACTGCACCAGGCAGAAGTCAGGATGTTGGGACAAAGGCTAGGCAGTGCAGAGTGCAGCCAGGAAGATGTATCACAGTGTGCAGCTGGCATGGCATAAACAAGGACATCTAGATTCAATTTTAGCAGTGAGAGCCAGAAAGGCACTGATTCAAATGCATAAACAGAGGACACCTAGGTGAGAGTTTACCAATGAGGAATAGGCAAGGTGTGGTTGTCCACTAGGATGCAGGGTACACAGACAGAGGTACATCTGGGGTTAGGCACTGTTGCAAATGCTGCATGGCATTCAAGTCCAACACAGTGATTAGAGTACATGGCTAGTGCCGGTGAGGTAATGGAGGGAGCTGTTTTGTGTGGATAGATATATAGAGAGTGCAGAGGGAGTAAGTTTAGACAGACATGGATTACTCAGTCTCATGGGGTATGAGCAGGAGGTATGGCCCTGGGCTCTGGTCAGCTTGGGACAGTCTCAGGACAGTTGCTAGCCTTACCTTCAGGGCCTTTCCAGGAAGGGCCGGCTTACGCCTGCCGGCTTCCGATAGGCTGGGTAGGCAAGGCGAGGGCCAATCAGCAGGTGGCTCTTTGCAGCAGTGAGATCTGACTATGTAAGATCTAGGCACAGGCACGGGCGGCCATCTTTAAAAGGAACACACCTCGTGTGTTATAATGGCATAGGATACAACGCTACAGACAAAATAGGTAATTCGCTGTTGTCCAGCTGATGACCTGGATCAAAGCAGCACAACCAAAGCCTAGAGAAATGTAAAAAAAAATATAATAATAATAATAATAAGTAAAGCATTAAGGGCGAGATGGTGTTCGAAACGGTAAGTTTGATGGCTTCCAGCAGTCGAGTTGGGGCTCAAGACAGTTAATACCATGATGTTGAGCCTGTGATCAAGTTTTTTGAGGCAATCCAAGACAATTGGTCTGATGTGGTTAATATCACCCCTGCCTCCAGAGCCTTAACTACAGCACCAGGGGAGTGTCCCTGCCCCCCAACCCACCCAGCAGGGTCTGTGGTAGGAGATGCGGTAGGTAAAAGCATGTACCTGTCACTGTGCAACCAGTAAAGAGAGTGGGCAACAGCCCCTACAGTAGGCAGGTGCTCTCAATTGTCAACACAGGAGAGGTTTACCAATGTCACATATATTTATATTGATAGTCCACTGCTCACACCACCCAGTAACCTTTCATATGTGTGTTAAACGACATGCGCCATATATAACACATCAATACACAATGCATTTAGATCGATGCACCACTCCTTAAGTTCATGTTCAAATGCTTATCACTCAGTAATGAACACTCAATGAATGCTTCTTAAACTCTCATGTAAAAAATAAATCTTTTAATTATGAGAAATTTGTCACAAAGACACGTTGCCATTATTATCATCACTATACACAACACAATTAAAGATGCAGAAAATCATTAATGGAAAGGCTGAAGAATTGTCATTTGCCTCTACATCAAATCAAGACTAAGACTGATCAACCTTCTCCAAGAAATCAGAGTCATCTTAAAAGCCAACTACCTGTTTTACCAGGTCATGATAGGCAATCTTATAGAAGCATCTGCTCAAATCAATACCTGAATACCAAATAGAATTAAATGTCCATTGGACTTACTGGTGCCAGCATATAGCCAATCCAGATAAGGAGTCTGCTCTAAGGCTGTGAGCCGAAGTGCCTTGTGGGATTGTGGGGGGATTAAAGATCTTTTTCCCAAGCAGCTCAAAAAGAATTAAAGTTCTTTAAAAAAATAGCTAGATTCCAGCTTGGGGCTTCAAAAATCCAGTAAAAGAATTAGGAGGTTGACTCCTCCCATCAAGAATGCCTTGCTGCTCTTCCTCTCCTTCCAGCCATCTGCCTCCTGGTCTTCCTGCTCTGCCGCTCCGAACAGCTGTGTGAAGGGGCTGAGCTTACTTTGTTATATATTCTTCGAGCCGTCCCTCATCCACGCCTACAATCACCAAACTTCGTCCAGCACTGAACATTTTTCTAAACATAATATCAAAGGACACAAATGTTATTGGCTACTAGGAATTGTGCCAACAAATATGTTTTAGCTGACAGCACCTTTCTTGTGTAAATATTGACCAAGGACATGTCATCAGCCCTAGGAATTGTTCCAACAAATGTGTCTGCAAACTACAGAATCCTGTTTAAAACTACAGAATAAAACTAGAGAAAGGACTGCATTTTGTAGTTCGCATGTTTGCCATTATCTATGTTTTGTATTTTGCGAGAACATTGGCCTCCATCCCAGAATAAGCCTACAGCAGCAGTGAACAGCATTGTTTATCCAATAAAAGTGTGATGTATCCAACTCAGTGCCGTAGGCACACAGCCCGGGCTATTGGAAAAAA